>NC_050574.1:337194651-337547151 GCF_011100635.1 Trichosurus vulpecula | reverse complement strand
GGAAGAAATGGATTTTGTTTTTCATCGAGTGAGGGCCAACAACCTCAAAGAAGTAAAGTTATTTGAGGGCTGTGTCCCCAACCCAAATCTCCAAAAAGGACTTTTAAATTTGGAGTAGGGAATGTTTTTAAAAAATGGGGGGGGGGAGTTTAAAAAAAGGAATTGAGAAAAGAAGAGAACATTAGTAGAATAAGGGAAGAGAAGCAAGAGAATATAAGGAGAGAGAAATAGAAGAGAGTAATAAATATAATTAGACTTATTGATTTTAAAAGGGGTATGGGAGAATCAAAATAAGACCTACTGGTAGACAGAGACTTGCATTTATAAAATTTGACAGACTTTTGTTAAAATGAAGACAAAAGCCAGGAATGGTCTGCATGCTTGAGATTCCCCACCCCTGAAGTAGGGGGGGAAAAAAGGACAATTTAAAAGATAGATAAATGGTAGAAATAATATGATAAGAAAAAAAGAAATATGTGATAGATAAATGATTGAAATATATGAACAATTTTCAGAAAATTGTAAACTCTTAACAGCCATCAGACACACACACATATATACATATACATATATGCATATGTATGTGTGTATATATTCCAAATTACTAAAAAAGAAATGCAAATTGAAACAACTTTGAGATTTCAACACATACCCAGCAAACTGGCTTTTGATACAGATACTTTTTGATATCAAAATATTCAATATTTCAATATTGATATTGAAATAGTCGCTGGGAAGATGGCAGAGTAGGTCAGAAAATTTCAAACTCTCCAGATTCCCCCCCACCCCAAGCAAGACAAAATAACTCCTCAGAGCAAAAGTTGAGCAGCAAAAATAAACAAGAGTTGGGGACAGAATAGTAGTCCTACCAAAAAGAAAATCCCAGGACTGAGGTTTTGTCCTTGTGAAGTATAAACACCTCCAGGCTAATTCCATAGGAACAGCAAGCAGTGAGTCTGTTGGGTTGGGGGGTAGCCTTGGCCTCTGGCACAGGATTCTCACCTCCCAGACAGTGTGGGGAGTTGGGTGTCTGAGGAGCGGAAGATTGAGGGAACCTCTGCTGATAAGGGATGCCAGGCCCAGCTGTGCTGCTAATACATAATCCGGAGGTGGGGGGAGGGCACACGGTATGGGAGAGACTGGTGGCTGTGGACACTTACAACAGGGTGAAGTTCTTGGTTCTGGTTCCAGGCCACAGGGAATAACTGAAGAAGAACCTGAGGCCAGAGGCACCATCCCCCATGCCGCAGGACTAGAGGTGATTAGAACAAATTGCTATAAATATTTTTTAAAATGTGCAGGCAAAGGAGAAAGAATCCATCCATAGAAAGTTACTGTGGGAATAGAGAAGACCAGGGTTTGTCTTCAGAGGAGGATACTGAAGCAAAAAAAGCCTTTCCTACCCCAGAGTCATGTCAAATGGTCACTTGCCCAAAAAGAATTCATAGAAGAACTTAAAAACTTAAAAATGAAATGAGAGAGATTGAGGAATTTCTTTTAAAAGAACAATCCAAGAAAAACAAGAAGGTTGTAAAAAGAAAGTTAACCAACTAGAAAAGGAGATCCAGAATCTTAAGGAAGTAAATGACCACTTGAAGATGAAAATTGGGCATGGAGAAGCCAGCAAAGTTATAAGAGACCAAGAAATGATAAAATATAAAGAAGGAAAAAATAGAAGAGAATGTGAAACATCTCATAAGAAAAACAACTGATCTGGAGAATAGATCAAGGAGAAAAAAGCATAGAAATAATTGGTCTACCTGAAAGCTACAATCAAAAAAAGAATGTTGATACAATAACACAAGAAATAATTAAAGAAAATTGTCCTGTGTTAGAAGTGTTAGAATAAGAGGAGAAAGTTAAAATAGAAAAAAAAAATGCACCAATCACCACTTGAAAGAGATCCTACAAGGAAAACCTACAGGAATATCATAGTCAAATTCCCAAACCCCAACTCAAGGAGAAAATATGAGAAACAAGGAGAAAACAATTCAAATATGGTGGATCCACTATTAGAATCACACAAGACCTAGCAGCAGCAACGTTAAAAGACCTCAGGTCTTGGAACACTATATATTTAAGAGCAAAAGAACTGGGGTTATGGCCAAAAATATCATAGCCAGCAAAGTTAAACATAATCCTGAACCCCCCCCAAAATGGATATTCGATGAATTGCCAGACTTTCAGGATTTTATTGCAAAAATGACCTGAACTTAATAGAAAATTGGACACACAAGATCCAAGAGAAATATAAGGTAAACATCAAAGGCTAATTACAAGGGATTCAATAAGGACAGACTGTTTATTTTTACACGAGGAAATGTAAACCGTATCTCTGAGACTGTAATTAGTCATTGGGTAGTTTGAAAGAAACACTGGGGTAGAACTGAGTAGGATGTGATTCTAAAAAGTAATACCATCTAGGAAAAAGTTAAAAGAGTAATTATCTTATACAAATGAGGTGTGAGAGGAAGAACTGACACAGAGGAATTAGATGGGGAAGAGGGTTGGTAATTCTGGAACTCTGCTGTCATCAGGAATGGGTTAAAGAGGAAACAATGCATATATATCTAGAAGGGTATAAAAAATCTAAATTCAGAAAGAAATAAAAGGCTAGGGTGATAGGGATGGGGGAGGGATTTTTAGAGGGAACTCTACTCACATCAGATCTGGGTTAAAGAGACAACAATATACACATTTAGAAAGGAATAAAAGTCTTCTAAATTTGTAAAGAAATAAGAGGGTGAGGAAAGAGGATAAGAGGGGCATTAGAAGGGGGTCGGGAATAGGATAAAGAGGGAACAACATATATACATATATATGCATATACATATATATATATATGTATTTGGAAGGCTATAAAAGTCTTCTAGATAGAAACAAGAAGGCAAGGGAAAAGGGTGGGGGTGGGGGGACAGGATAAGGGAGGGATCCTTGGAGAGGCGTTAGGCTAAGTAGTGGGAGGGCAAGGTAGCACGTAGAAATAGAGAAGTCAGGAAGGATAGGAAATAAGAGATAAACACAAACATAAAATAAAGATCATGAGTAGAATTTATTAGGGAAAAAAAGCAGGGGTAGTAATCATGATCTCAGACAAAGTTAAGCTAAAATAGATTTAATCAAAAGAGAAAAATAGGGAAACTACATGTCAACCATATTAATCAATATTGTTTTAGACTAATTAAAATAACTGTACAGTATAAGGTTGGAATATTGCTGTGGTGTAGGAAATGATGAGTTAGTAGATTTAGAAAAATATGAGAAAAAATATGAGAAAGACTTGGACTTATGAAGGAAGATGTTATCCACCTTCGGAGAAACAGAGCACAAACAAGTATAGGATGGTCTTACATAGATGCATAGGCACATATATATATATATATATGTGTATGATTACAGATATCTATGTATATGTATGCATAGTAAGTATATGTATGTATACGTGCGTATATATGAATGCGTGTATATACATACATTCATATATACACATAATATATATTATTTATATATGTATATGTGTGCATGTATGTATATATATATATCCATATTTAATTATATTTGGGGGAGGGAGGAAGGAAAGGGAGAAAAAAGAACAAAGTAAAAAGTGCATAGCAGAAAACAAAATAAAACCTACAAGAAAGTAAAGAAAAGATGGACAGCTCTAAACGCAATGTCTGGTATTTATTACATAGGTTTTCTTGAAATGGAAATTTATTGCTTTATATTTTGAATCCTCTCTTAATGTCCTGCTGTGCACATGGCAATGTTTTTTTCTTTTCTTATTTTGTATTTAAGTGTTAGTATGCATTTGTTTCTTCTTTCTTTTCCTATTTTGTATTTAAGTTTAAAAATTAAAAAAAGAACTGTGAATTGGCCCATTTTTTTCTAGAAAACAATTTGGAACTATTTGAGAAGTCATTAAAATTTGCGTTTGTTCCCCCGATCCATCTACTGGGCACATATCTCTAGAAAAGTAAGTTCACATTTGCCACAATATTCATAGTGATACTTTTGAACAGCCAAAAATTAGAAACAAATTTGCGGATGATTGGAAAAATTATTCCATTTGAATCTAACAATGCTATTGTGGCATGTTATTGTTGTTCAGTTACGCAGGACTCTTTGTGACCCTGTGGACCATAGCATACCAATACTGTCCATGGGGTTTTCTTGGCAAAGATACTGGAGTAGCTTGCTATATCTTTCTCCAGCTCATTTTACAGATGAGAAAACTGAGGCAAACAGTATGAAGTGACTTGACCAGGGTCACCCAGCTAGTTGCAGTCAAGTCTCCCTGACTCCAGGACCAGCACTCCATCCACTGACCCACCTACCTTCTTCCTATTGTACCATAAGAAATCATAAATAGAAGTAATTCAGAGAAACATAGTATACTTGTAGGAACCGATGCAAAGGGAAGTAAGCAGAAACAAGAGAACAATATAAAATAATGTAAATGAAAAATCTCTAAATGGTATCCAAAGTCTAATTAACTGAAACGACCAAGCTAGCTCTTAAAGAAGAGGAAATGAAATACATTTAGGGTCGGGGCCTATGGGTGCAGAATACTATATTTGCCATCAGGTTCATCTCACCTTTCTCCTTCCTTTGACTTGTGCTCCAGTATGCTAAAAACTTAATTTCATCCTTCTACTGCACCATCATCTATTGCTACTGTACCTAGATCTGAGGAGAGTGTTTTGTAAAATAGATATGTAGTCAAGGGATAGTTTTGGTACTATTCCTGATCAGGTGGGTACATCCAGGAAAGCCTTTTACATCTGTTTTCCCATATCTAAAATAAATATAAAGAAATGGGTTAAAGCAGTAGAAAGAGCACTGGAATTGGGAGCCAAGAGACCTGGGTTCAAGTTCCAACTGACTAGCAATTATTAATGATAAGACTTATTAGGTGTATTAACTTGGACAAATAATTTTGTCTCTTCTAATCTTTGTAAAATGGGAATGGGAGGCATCAGATTAGGTGTCACAAAGAATGAATTGATTTATTTTTTCTTTGAAAGAAGTTTTACTGACGACTTTGGCCTCTGATGACTTTGTCCCTATACCAAGGGCAGCTATGTGGTGCAGTGGATAGAGCAGTGGGCTGGAACCAAGAAGACTCATTTTCCTGAGGTCAAATCTAGTCTCAGACACTTACTAGCCTAGTGACCCTGGGCAAATCACTTAACCCTGTTTGCCTCAGTTTCCTCATCTGTACGATAAGTTGGAGAAGGAAGTGGCAAACTATTCTAATATCTTTTCCAAGAAAATTCCAAATGGGGTTATGAAGAGTCAGACATGACTGAAAATGACTGAACAAACTGTCCCTATACCACAGTCATCTCCAAAATGTCCACCCCCATCCCCCACCCCTACAAATCTAACGGCCTTGAAACTAAGGAAAACAGGAAAGAAAAACCAACTGACAAAATGACCTTGGCTGATAGCTTATGCAATACTTTGTACCTGTAGTCCTCACTCCCTATGAAGGGGATCCTATGTCATCCTTTGATACTGGAGAGGATCAAGATTGGTCACTGCAATTAATCTGAATTCATTTCCATATATTTGAAAAGTAGTCACTATCTTATCATGATAGGATAATGATGTCCAGTCATCCTATCTTATTATCCAGGAGAGATCATACAGTCTGTCATTCTGAGGTCTAATGGCAGGCATTAAAATAACATTATTTTCTTTTTCCCCTGTAAGTATACACCTTCTCCTTTAAGTACACAGAAAACATTATCCCTTAGGGGAAAGGCTGGAGTCCTTGTTAGCCACAATTTCATTTTGAGTTTAATAATAATCTGGACAGCATAAACAGCTCAATCTGATTGGAGGATTGGGGAACATCCCCTACCACTCCCCTCTCCTCCCCAGTCAGCTCCAGCAGCAGGAGAAGGGGTGTGAAGTCTGGAGAGGGAAGCTGTGAGCAATGTCAGCCAGTGTCAGCAGAGTAGTGGTCTTACTGCTGCAAGACAGTGCAGGAGGCAGCAGCAAACAAATCTGTCACCTAGAAGGGAAACCTTTCAGTATGGTTGACAGTCACAGAGTCCCTGGTTGGCAGGTGTGGTGTATAAGTGAGGGGGGAAGGGGGGCAGAGGGGGGAGCAGGAAAGGGGCGGGTTATAGGATGAGGTCCGGAGGGGATGGGGGTGGGGAGGAGGTGGATGGGAAGTGGGAGAGGTACGACTGACATTTCAAGGTTTCTAAACCCCAAGGCCTCTATGAGATAGTGGGAGGCACAGTGTTCTGGGAGGGAGGAAATACATGTTCTTGTCCCATCTCTGCCACTGTGTGACTTCAGGTAAGTCACTTCTCCTCTTGGTGTCCTGTTTCCTCATCTGTAAAATGAAACATATGGTCCTAAATGATCTCTGAAGACCCTTCTAGTTCTAACATTCTGAGGTTCTGTGTCTTTATATAGCGTCAGAAATAATTCCTAAAAAGCAGACAGCCAGAATTCCTTGCTATATTAGTGGCATCCGACTCTTCATGATCCCATTTGGAGTCTTCTTGGCAAAGATACTGGAGTTTTTTGCCATTTCCTTCTCCAGCTCATTTTACAGATGAGGAAACTAAGGCAAACACGTTTAAGTAACTTGCCCAGGGTCACACAGCTAGTAAGTGTCTGAGGCCAGATTTGAACTGCAGGAAATAAGTAAGTCTTCCTGACTCCAGGCCTGGAACTCTATCCACTATGCCGCCTAGCTGTCCCCTTGCTATATAACCTGTTAAATAATTTCTATGAAGTTCTATAGAAATCTATGCAGCTTCTAGCTACAGAAACCTTCCAGATCATGTCTTACCTTCAAGTCTGCCAGCATTCTCCTCTCGCAGCCTTTGGGGTCTTCACCAAACCCAAACACAAAGAAAGTATTTGGCTGAAGTGCTGCTCTTTATAGGCAATAGTTCTTAATCCAGTCTCTCTCTCTTTCTGTCTTCTTACCTATCTGCTATTTATTAGTCAACTGCTAAGAGGAATTTCTAAACTGCTTGGTGTGCAAGTGATAAAGTCCAACGTACCTGCCGGAGGTTATTGACATTACTTTGTAAGGTTTGTTTGTAGTGTGTTTAAAATCAGATCCAGAACTCTTTCTGACTGGTTGCAGGAAGGATTTCTCTTCCTTTTGCATTATTGACTGAGGGGAAAGGAGATAGACTAAAGAACAGTCCAATGAAGTGAAGATTTTAAAAAGGGGTGGTAAAGTGACCTTTAGATGGAGAGGATTAGCAAGAGATAGAAAGAGAAATTCCATTTAAAATTACTGTGGACGTTATAAAGTATTTGGGACTCTACCTGCCAAAACAAACCCAGGAACTATATAAACACAATTACGAAACGCTTTTCACACAAATAAAGTCAGATCTAAATAATTGGAAAAACATCAGTTGCTTGTGGTTGGGCCGAGCTAATATAATAAAAATGACAATTATGTCTAAATTAATTTACTTGTTTAGTGCCATGCCAATTGAACTACCAAAAAATTATAGAGCTATAAAAATACCAACCAAAATCATCTGGGAGAACAATAGGTCCAAAATATCAAGAAAATTAATGAAAAGAAATGCAAGGGAAGGTGTCCTAGCCATACCAGATCTTAAACTGTATTATAAAGTAGCAGCCATTAAAACTACTTGGTACTGGCTAAGAAATAGAGTGGTGGATCAGTGGAATAGGTTAGGTACACAAGACACAGAAGTCAATGACTATAGTAGTCTACTGTTTGATAAACCCAAAGACTCCAGCTTCTGGGATAAAAACTCACTATTTAACAAAAACTGCTGGGAAAACTGGAAAACAGTATGGCAGAAACTGGGCACAGACCAATATCTCACACCATATACCAAAATAAAGTCAAAATGGTTCACAATGTAGATATAAAGGCTGATACTATAAGCAATCTGGAGGAGCAAGGAATAATTTACCTGTCAGATTTATGGAGAAGGGAAGAATTTATGACCAAACAAGAGCTAGAGAGTGTTATGAAATGCAAAATGGCTAATTTTGATTACATTAAATTGAAAAGTTTTTGTACAAACAAAGCCAATGCAACCAAGATTAGGTGGGAAACAGAAAATTGGGAAAGAATTTTTACAACCAGTGTCTCTGATAAAGGCCTCATTTCTAAAAGATACAGAAAACTGAGTCAAATTTATAAGAATATAAGTCATTCCCTAAATGATAAATGGTCAAAGGATGTGAACAGTCAGTTTTCAGAGGAAGAAATTAAAGATATCTATAGTCAAATGAAAAAATGCTCTAAATCAATATTGATTAGAGAAATGCAAATCAAAACAACTCTTAGGCACTACATCTCACCTTTCAGATTGGCTAACATGACAGAACAGGAAAATGATAAATGCTGAAGAGGATGTGGGAAAATTGGAACATGAATGCATTGTTGGTGGAGTTGTGAACTGATCCAACCTTTCTGGAGAGCAATTTGGAACTTTTCTCAAAGGGCTATAAAAATGTGCATACCCTTTGGCCCAGCAATACCACTTCTAGGGCAGTATCCCAAAGAAATCATGCAAGGGGGAGAAGGACCTGTATGTGCAAAAATACTTATAGCAGCTCTTTTTGGGGTGGCAAAGAACTGGAAATCAAGGGGATACCCATCAATTGGGAAATGGTCTAAACAAGCTGTGGTATATGAACGTAATGGAATACTGTTGCGTTATGAGAAATGAGGAGTAGCTGGACTTCACAATAACCTGGAAAGACTTACATGATCTGATGCTGAGTGAGGGGAGCAGAACCAGAAGAACATTATACACGATTACAGACACATGGTATCTCTGATGACTAATTTTGATAGACTTGGCTCTTCTCAGCAATGCAAGGTTCTAAGACAACTCCAAAAGATTCATGATGGAAAAAGCAATTCACATCCAGAGAAAGAATTACAGAGTCTGAATACAGATTGAAGCAAACTATTTGCCGTCTTTTTTTTTGTTTGTTTTTGTTTCTGTTTTGCTTCTTCTTTCTTATGGTTCATTCCATTGGTTATAGTTCTTCTTTACAATTTGACTATCGTGAAAGTATGTTTAGTGTGAAGGTATACGTAGAACTTATATCAGATTGCATGCCGTCTTGGCTGGGGCGGGGAGAGGGGGAAGGGGAGAAAATTTGAAACTCAAAAACTTGAGGAACTGAATGTTGTAAACTGAAACTAAAAATAAATTAATTAATAAAAAACGTAAAAACAAAAAAATTGGAGAGGATTTTCAGGGCATTTGAATAAAGCAATTTCTCTTGCCAGGCTTATTTTTAATTTTTTTTTCAATGAACCAAAAAACATTTTCTTTTCCCTTTCCCACCTCTTCCCCACTCCACATGAAGGGAAAAAGGAAAAGAAAACCCTTGTAACAAATATGCATAGCCAAATAAGACAAATTTCTATATGGCCATGTTTTATAAAAATGTTTCATTCTATACTCTGAGTCCATTGCTTTTCTGTTAGAAGATGGGTAGCATGATTCATTATTTGTCCCCAAGAATTGTGACTGGTTACTGCATTGATCAGAATATTTCAAAGTTGTTTGTCTTTCCAATGTTGTTGTTATTGTATAAATTCTTCTCCAGTTCTATTCACTTCACTTTGCATCAGTTCACACGAATATTTCCAGGTTTCTCTGAAACCATTCCTTTCATCATTTCTCATAGCATAACACTATTCTATTACATTCAAATGCCATAATGTGTTCAGCTGTTCTCCACCTGTTTAGGTTTCAATTCTTTGCCACTACAAAGAGAGCCAACACAAACATATGAGTCCTTTTTCCTTCTTTGATCTCTTTGGGAGCAAAGGCCTAATAGTGGTGAAAGGGCATGCAGTTTACCTTTTGAAGCATAGTACCAAGTTGCTTTCCAGAGTGTCTGGACCAAGTCACAGTTTTACCAACAGTGCATTAAAGTGTCTGTTTTTTTCCATGCTGCTCCAACCTTTGTCATTTTCCCTTTCTGCTAACTTTACTAATCTGGTGTGTGTGAAGTGGAACCTCAGAGTTCTTTTGACTTGTGTTTCTCTAATTATTAATGATTTGAAGCATTTTTTTCGTATGGCTATTGATGGCTCTTCCTTAGAAAACTGCCTGTTCATATCATTTGACCATTGATCAGCTGGGGCATGGCTTTTATAAATTTGAATCATTTCCTTACATATCTTGGAAATGAAGGGGAAGGTAGGTGGCATGATGGACAGAGTACTGGGAATCAGGAGAACTGTAACCAGAATGGCCTTTGTTTTCTTTGAGTGACTCAAATTTATCTCAGTGAGCTTTACTAGGTGCTAAGCCCCAGGCCCAAACCCCATTCCATTAGGTGTTAACGTAATCCATGTGGGTGTGAACCTCCCAGGGTCCTAAGCGGGGAGGGGCAACTCAAGAACCAATCACCAGAGCCTGAGCTCTGGTGATTCAGATGATGTTTGATGTCTGAAGCTCTATAAGAAGGGAGGACAGAGCCATTTGTGGGGGGCTCTGGAGATGGTGTTGATGAGGAGACTCTGGGCAGCTGTAGCTAAGGAGCCCTCCAGCTTGTAAACCTGGATGCTGAGACTTTGTTGAACTCTGGTAACTATGTGTTGGGATTTGAATCAGACAAAGTCTGTCTGTTGATGTTGGTAATTTGTTTGCATTTTGTTTTGAAGTTCAGGGTGCTGGATTTTTCCCCTGAACTAACAGTAAGATTTGGCAACAGATTGAATAAGTGAGTGGACAAAGGATTTGAGGGTGATGCTGAGGTTTCAAGTCTGAGTGACTGGGAGGATGGTGGTACCCTTATGAGAGGGGAGGGGTTTGTTTTTGGGGGGTATAGAGATAATGAGTTCTGTTTTGTACATTTTGCATTTGAGCTCATCCTCATACATTCTAAACACTTATTCAACAGTTGCCTAAATTCCAGTATAGGTTTTATAATTGGGAAGGCGGTTATTATCATCCCAACTCCTATTCCCACTCATAGGTTGGTTCCCCCAAAGCAAGGCTACATCTCCCCTTGGTTGGGGAGGGGGGAACCTGAGGTGTTGGTATGTCTTTCTCTAATGCTATCAGGGCTGGAGCTCTGATTCTAGTGTTTTCCTCAATATTAATCTCATTATAGTTGATTGCTCCCTGTATCATCAATACCCTCCAGTGGATTAATGCCCTAGTACCATTTAACTAATCAGTATTGTATAAATTAATTAATTTTAAACAAAAATTTGTAAAATATTTGTAAACTTCCTGAGAAGAGAGCAAGAATAGGCACCACAAAACACTTCCCTCCCAGTACCGTGGGGCACACCTTCCCCTGTACCACCTCAGTCCTTAGAGAGATTAAGCTCATATTGAAAGCAGTTTCTGCATAGAATTTGCTCTACCAAGTTCACTTCTAAATGCATAGCTAGATAGAGGAGCTGTTTACACCCAGTTTTGGCTGCCTTCTATCCACTTAGTCACTTGAGACCTAAATCCTCATTAGGCTTGGCTGTCTGCAAAACCTGGCATGGATTCAAACTCCTAGACTTCTAAGGGCTCACTTTCCTGACCTGAATTTCGCAAGGTCACAGCCTTCATCTAAGAGCAGGAAAAAACAAAACAAAACAAAACAACAAACCAACCCATAAAGAGGTAAAGAACAGTAATGTACTCGTACCTTCCAGCTGACTGTACTAGTAATACTAAGTCAAGATGCTGAATTCTACTTAAATCATCCTGCTAATGTATGGATGGTTCCCGTGTTTCCCAGCATTCTATGTAGTAATAAATGGCCTGTCCTATTCCTGATTCATATTGTGCATTGGGCTCCTTCTTTACTTCTTTCTTTCTCTTTCTTTCTCTTTCTTTCTCTTTCTTTCTCTTTCTTTCTCTTTCTTTCTCTTTCCTTCCTTCCTTCCTTCCTTCCTTCCTTCCTTCCTTCCTTCCTTCCTTCCTTCCTTCCTTCCTTCCTTCCTTCCTTCCTTCCTCTTTCTGTCTCTCTCTCTTTCTCTCTTTTTGCGAAAAACACTGCATTAGAGGCAAAAAGTAAATGTCCTTGAGTAGCCTGAGCAAGGGTGATGAGCCAATGAATGTGAGAATGGGGAGCCTACTTCCCCTAGTCAGGTGTTAGGCTTCCCTAAGAGATGAATCCAGGCAAACCACAATGGGTAGGGAAAGGCTAGAAACTGCTGCTGCTGCTCAACAGCTCCCTGTGGCCTTAGTTAAGCATTATCTTTGGCCTCTATGCTGGAATTTATACACACACACATACACTTTAAGATTTATGAAGCCTCTAATACATTTTTATCCAAGTCTCAAAATTGTTATGTGTGGACTATAGGGTATAGGATCATAGAATCATATTTTTATCTCCTTCCAATGGGGAGGTTGAAGGGAATAAGCATTTCTACAGCACCTACTATGTGCTAGGCACTGTGCTAAATGTTTTACAAATTTGATGTTTACAACAATCCTCTCAGATTACATGCTATTATTAACCCTCATTTTACAATTGAGGAAACTGAAGCAAACAGAGGTTAAATGATTGCCCAGAGTCATACAGCTGAAGCTTCTGACGCCAGATTTGAACTCAAGCCTACCACTCTATCAGCTGTGGCACCTAGATAAAACTGCTGTTGTTGAGTCATTTCAGTCATCTCTGACTCTTTGTGACCCCATTTGGGGTTTTCTTGGCAAAGATACTGGAGTGGTTTGCCATTTCCTTCTCCAGCCCATTTGACAGATGAAACTGAGGCAAACAGGGTTAAGTGACTAGCCCAGGGTCACACAGCTAGTAAGTGTCTTGAGGCCAGATTTGAACTCAGGAAGATGAGTCTTCCTGACTCCAGGCCTGGCACACTACCTACTGCACCACCTAGCTGTCCTCAGATAAAATTGAGGCTCTAATAAAATAAGTGACTAGGAAGCTACAGAATTAGAACCCAGCTCTTCCTGACTTTCAGTACTTTATCCATTATTCCATGCTATTCCATTTAATATTAAATTAAATATCATTATGGCATGCAGTTCTAGAATAATAAGCCTATTTCCTCCCTCTTTTGGTCAACAGTCCATAGAAGTGTGATTTTGCTAATATGAACACAATGTTCTGTTTGAATAAGACTTGAGGCAAGTATTTTAATGAATCCCTTTCAATTGAGCAGCTAGTTTGTTTGGCAATGATCAGAAGCCATACGAGGACACTCTCAAGGTCTCCCTCAAGAACTTTGGAATTGATTGTGTGCCACGGAAGACACTGGCACAGGACTGTTCAGCATGACGTTCCCACATCAGAGAAGGTGCTGTGCTCTATGAGCAAAGCAGAGCTGAGACAGCTCAAAGGAAATGCAGGATGCACAAATTTAGAATATCCACCCCAAATGTTCACACGGACTATTTGTGCCCAACCTGTGATCTGACTGGTCCGATCAGCCACAGTTAGACACATTGAAACTTGACTCTAGCATGTCACTTTGGTCTTCTTTGAGAACAAAGGACAACAACCAATCAACTTTGGGAACAAGACTGTGTATCAGCAAGGCAATAATCACAATATAGATGATAATTGTCAAAATGCCTATGTGGTTCTGTATCACAAAATATACGAGACTCTCCACATAGAAGGTAGAAGAAGTAAACCATTTATTCAGACACCAAAGAACCAGATCCTATAACCAATAAGTCCACAACATCCCAGCAGAGAACCACTCCATCCCACAGCCTTCCGCACCCTGCTGGGTCCTTGTCAAAAACTCACAGTCACCACACGTCTGCTCTCTCCCTCAATTCTATTGGTAGTAACTGCTTTCTCAGCATTTCCTGTGACACAATTTCCTTTTCCTCTCGGCAACCTCCTCCCACCACATGTGACTTAGGCTTCCTGTGCCATAAGCAGGTCACATGGCCTATTAATGGGGTGGGGGGAAGATCTTCAAATCTAAATTGCTATTACATCCCCCCTCCCCGCCCCAAGATCTTTCTTAGCCATTACATAGGGCAATGGGAGTTTTGGGATAATTGGTGTCAACAGGACTTTACACAACAATATAACGGGGATATCACAAGATAAGCATATAAAACAATGTCATCGTGGCCTCCTCAAATGAATGGGGCTCAAAATCTTGGGGTAAGGGGTTAAGGTCTCATCCTCCATAGCTTCTTCCTGCTGAAATTGGACATAGAGCTGTCCTTGCCCCAAGAGGTCAAAAGTCCCATTTGAGAGGTCAGTTCTTTAGCTGGCATATGAAGCTTGGTCCAGGGATGACATATCACAGTTGTGGACAGGTCCAGGGATGACATCCAGCTTAAGAAATCAAGCATCTGCAGCCGGATGGTACTAAGCCTGCAGGAAGGAAATCTCACAAACAAATTTAACAGAAAAAAGCCAAAAAGAAACAAGAAAACAATCATAGCCTCATTCATGATAGACTGCATGAGTCAAGGACACAGTTTCATAATAATTTTCTCCTGTGTAAACAATAGTTACAGTATTGTCTTTCCCATATGCTATAATTTCTGCACCCTTTGGAACATCTTCTGACTTCTGCTTTACCCATACTTTAGCTCCCAATTTTATTCTATCAGTAGAACCAAACCCTTCCTTTCCTCTGCTAGTTATTTTGGAAAGCGGGTCAGTTTTCACAAGGGGTATTGTTTCACAAACAATAATAATCAATTGAACTTCTACCATTTTTACAAAACTGTATGCATTCTTCACCCAAATTCTGGAATGTTACAATAGTTTCTCCTTGATAACTAGAATCTATCATTCCAGCCAATAAGTGTATTCCCTGAGCTGTTAATCCTAATTTAGGTAATATCTGTCCAAAATGATTCTTAGGGATTCTCATACATATCCCAGTAGAGATTTTTCTTATCTCTTTTCTATCCAACCAAAAGTCCTCCAGTTATGGTATTTGATCCATTTTTCCAATATATAGTCAGATTAATATGGGGTCTATAATCTTGTCTGCATGTTTCTTTAATCTGAGCTGGGCTTGGCCTATTTCCTAGTCTCCCTGAAGGTGTGACTCACTTGGATATAAGGGTTCAGGATGTGCAGGATTTGTAGGGGCAGTTCTTACTTCTCTATTCTGTCTGCTATTAAGCCCCTTATCTTAGTACATTTTGTATAGCTCATTCATTGGAATACCATCTATTCTGCTAAAATCCACCCCTGCTCTCAAAAGAGTAGTAAACATTTCTTTTCTTGTGATGTTGAATCCGCTGGCTATTCACTCTTCTCTCTCAAGGAAATTTATCTTTTCCCCAGTCTTCTAAGTCACTTAACTGTGAAGTCTTACCTAGAACCTCCAAAAAGGGTTCTCTACTTCTGCAATTAGCAGAGTCAGAATTAGGTGTTTATAAGTGGGGGGTTGGGGAGCATTTTAACTATCATATCCCTATGAGAGACTCCCAAGGGAGTATCATAATAAACTTTGGCATTCCCCAACATAATAGCAGTCTTCACTACCTCCTCCTTTAACTTTCTCATACAGTCTCTAAGTGAATACTAGGGTCTATCTGTAGTAGGTCACTTAGAATCAGCTGGATATTCTCTATGACAACCTGTTGCAGCTAAAGCTAACAGACTGGTTGTTTGGTTTCCTCCTTGCAAATGATAATCCCCCAAAACTTGCTGTGCAAAAGGATTCTGATACTTATGAATCTCATACAATCCATGGTATCTATAGATACCCCTGCAGCTCCTTCATCACCAATTCTCATCATCCAAGATATTAATGATTCTCCCATTTTCTGGGCGAACCTACTCAAAATATCCGTGATTTCCTGCTGTGTAAAATCCTCCAACATCTCTCTGAACACTGTATTATCATTTTGGGTTTCTTGCCTCCTTCGCTATATGGGGTGCACTGCTGTTTGAGGATCCTGGTCTGATACTATATCATTCTCTGGCTCCATAGCATCATACCACAAAGTAACATTTCATGCTTCAGCTTCTGATATTACATCATCCTCTCTAGACTCTCTCCCCCTGTCACCATGGCAACCAGACTGGCTGCTAGACTCGATCTGGGCTGAACTGAAATGCACTCTTGACCCCTTGGCTCTCTGTCTTCTTGCCAAATTAACAGCAAAATCAATAGATTCCTGAACAGTAATCTGTTCTTCTGCCACCTGAGATTCCCCATCTTGCTGTGGTATAGAAATATCCTCATTCAGGCAAACTGTTTTGGTAACTGTCTGAGTTTGATTTCTTTCTTGTAACAGTCTGTCCCTGCTTTCATATAAAATATGATATGCTGTGAGTAAAATCCAGCCTAGTCTAGAGATTGCTGTTAGCAATTCTCTACCTGGTTTAACTGTAATTTCTTGCAAACATCTTTCCAAATCTCTAGGTTCTCCCCTTGTAGCTTCTGTTTCCAGTCCTCACAGAAACCAGTGCCCTTAGACCATTCCCTTGCTAGGGAGGAATAAGTTACATCATGCCATCCTGGGATAACCATTTCTTCTTCTAAAGCCCTTCTACCTCCAAATAGAGATCTTATACCCTGCAATCCCATCTTAGTCGTCACCAAATATATCAGCAAGGCAACAATCACAATACAGATGATAATTGTTAAAATGCCTATCTGGTTCTGTATCGCAAAATACATGAGACTCTCCACACAGAAGGTAGAAGTAAACCATTTATTCAGACACCAAATAACCCAGTCAAGAACATCACAGCAGAGAACCACTCCACCCCACAACCTTCCGCCCCCTGCTGGGGCCTTGCCACCAACAAGAAAAACTTAGAGCTATTACACATCTGCTCTCTTTCCCTCAGCTCTAACTATAGTAACTGCTCTCTCAGCATTTCCTGTGATGCAACTTCCTTTTCCCCTCAGGAAACTCCTCCCACCACATGTGACTCAGGCTTCCTGTGACATAAGCAGGTCACACGGCCTATTAATGGATGGGAAAGATCTTCAGATCTGAATTGCTATTACAGACTGAGATACAGTAACTATAGTTGAACAAGGTAGCTAGGTGGCATAGTGGCTAGAGTGCTAGGCCTGGAGAAAGAAAGACTCATTTTCTTAAATTCAAATCTGGCCTCACACAACTTACTGCGTGACCCTGGGCAAATCATTCAACCCTGTTGTCACTGTTTTCTCATCTGTAAAATGAGCTGGACAAGGAAATGACGAACCACTCCAGTATTTTCGTCAAGAAAACCCCATGGACACTATTGGTGTGCTATGGACCACAGGGTTGCAGAGTCTGACATGACTGAACAACTGGTTTTTTTAAGCCAATCAACAGGCACCCATTTCTAATTTTTTGCTACTATGAAAAGCACATACAATATTTTATAGGATCCTGCCTTTGACCTCCCTAGTATTTACGCCCACTTAACCAGCAACTCAAAGGATACAAATGGTTTGGGTCATTTTTTTCTCATCTAATTCCAAACTGTTTCCCAGAAGTGATAGGCTAAACTTACAGCTCTCCCAGATGTCCTGGGAGGTAGGGGGGCATATCTTCCTACTCTCTCCATTCCCAATATGGTCCCTGTGTTGTATCACCTTGGCCATTGTGAGGCCACTCCTCTACTGTTATTTGCTACTATTCTGATGTGGAAGGCAAATGCTCTATCTCTGGACCCTATCCACTTTGGGTTCATAAGGTCTACGTTCTTTTATCCCCTTCATACAATCCATAGCTTCAGACATGAAAAGGCCCTTAGAGATCATACAGTTCAACACCTTTATTTTACAAATGAGGAATTTAAAGTCCACAAAGATTAAATGACTTGTCCAAGTTCACAACAGGAGGAAGTAGTAAAGTCAGGATTCAAGCTCAGGGTGTCTAGCTCCAAATTCAGCCAGTTTTGCATCTGTTTTCTACAGCCCCGGCCTCAAAGAGCTGGGGAACTATCAAAACCACCCAAGAACAACACAACTGACAAACCAAAAAAAAAAAATGGTCACACGAAAGGCAATGCATTGAATCTGCTTTCAACTTTGCCTCCAGAACACTTTTCTAAGCGCCTGGTGCACTCATGACTTCATCTCTCTCCCTAATATGAGACACTTAAAGACTTATTTTTATCTATTATATTAGATGCTTCTAGTTTAGTTTTTTTTTAATCTGTAAAAGGAGACTGGACTAGATGACTTTCAAGGTCCCTTCTGGTACCTCCCTTTTCAATAATGTTTATAAGATTGATGCTAGTGTTTGCAGTGTCTAAGTATAAAGACTCTACTACAGGGAAAGGGCTCACGTGTACAAAAATAATATAGCAGCTTTTTGTGGTGGCAAAGAATTGGAAATTGAAGGGATGCCCATCAATTGGGGAATGGCTGAATAAGTTGGGGTATATGAATGTAATGGAATACTATTGTGCTATAAGAAATGATGAGCAAATTTCTGAAAAACCTGTAAAGTCTAACATGAATTGACATTGAGTGAAGTGAGCAGAGCCAGGAGAATGTTGTGCACAGCAACAGCAACATTGTGCAATGATCATCTATGATGGACTTACCTCTTCTTAGCAATACAATGAACCAAGACAATTCCAAGAGACTCATGATAGAAAACGCTATCCACATCTAGAGAAAGAACTATGGAGTCTGAATGCAGATCAAAGCATGCTATTTTCACTTTCTTTTTTTTTTTTGGCGGTAGTGTTTTTTTCTTTTCTGTTTCTTCATTCACAACATGACTAATGTGGAAATATGTTTAACATGATTGCAGATGTATAATCTATATCAGACTGCTTACTGTCTTGGAGCGGGGGAAGGAAGGGAGGGAGAAAAATTTGGAACTCAAAATCTTACAAAAATGAATGCTAAAAATTATCTTTACATGTAATTGGAAAAAAATGAAATACTATTTACCAAAAAAGGAGAGGCTCTACTGCTTAATAGAGCTATCAAGTGAAAGAGGCAATTCTAAAAAAATACAGTGAATCAAGGACCAGGTTAAACAGGTGAGCTGTGGAGGTGTTAGCGAAATTTCAGAAGTAGCGTGCCAAATCTTGTCCCCTACTGAGAGGCAGTGGTAGTTGTTCTCCTCAAGCTAGGTGTGAAGATGGGAGCAGTGGTGGTGGGGAAGGTACTTGCTGCCAGCAGGTTACCCACTTAAATGCTGGAAACACGTCCTTGCAGTGTGAGGCACAATCTTAGCTGGAGACACAACAGGAGAATCCTCTGACAAGGATAGGGAACCTGACAATGGAGTAAATGGATAGAAAGAGGCATGCTTAGCTCTATGATCCCAGGCCTAGGGCTGACCTTTAACAACTAAGTAGAACAGGCAACTTCTGCCTAGAAATATCACCTTGCCATTTAACTGTTATAGCTTAATTCTTTTGGGTCCTGAAGGGTTTCTTGTTTTCAAAAGTCCCCAATGAACTCACCCCTTAGCAGGAATCAGCTGACAAGTGGCCAAAAGCGAGAATGGACATAGGATAGGTGCCTAGGGAAGCTTATGGGAGTTGGATGAAGCAGGAAGGAGGAAAAATGACATTGACAGGGGAGTTGGAAGGGATCCAAAGCCAAACTACCTTCTTCAATTATGTCTCAAGCCATTTGAAATCATCTAACATAAGCTCTCCTCTTGCAGGAAGCCTCCTACTGCCACTGCTTACACTTGACACACATTTCTTGGTGTAAAGGGAACAGAATATTTTGGGGTTTTTTTAGGTGGGGGGAACAGAATATTTTGAAAAAATGTAGTTGGAGTGGTGAGAAAGAATTATGTTCATTCATTTTATAAGAGAAAGATGATCAGCTCTGCCTCTGGGAAGGTATTTTTGTTTGTTTTATTGTGTTTTTTAGGGGGAATAAATGGGAATAGGCTTTCATTTAAAATGAAGAGACACAATGGTTAAAATCAATGACCAAGAGGAAGGAAAGAGAGACAAGGATGGTACTGAATTATTTTTTAACATGGGAAATGAGAGCCACAGCTGGAGAATTTTGCCCGGGTGTTGTTGAATCTATGGCAAACAATGCACAGTCCCAGGCACAACATTAACATGTGCCAAGATCCACATGTGGCATGGGTGTTAACGCAGTAGTGTCACCCCCTGCCTCCCACCACCAACCCCTATTCCAATGTGGCCACAACTATGCGAGAAAGTGGTGGTGACAAGTGGTCCCCAAACCCTCCAAAACCTTTCTCGTAAAACCTTGTTGTAAACTCTTCTCTTCTGATTCTGGACTGGCTAAATGTTGAAATGTAATTAAAATGGGAGAAAAAGATAGAGGAGAAACTGGAGTGTGAATGCCTTATTTTTACAATGAGGAAAAGAAGCTGTGAGGTGGGAACTTAATTAAAAAATCATGGAGAGAGATGGGGTGGGGGGAGGGAGGAGATAATTGAAGCTGAGATGAACACTGGAGGTGGGGAGCAGACAGAGGGTCAGTCAAGGAGATTCTGAGGAAGGCATCAAAAGCAGGATTCACTGTAACAAGTGAAAATGATGGGCAAAAATCAAAAAAGGAAGGCTGTGCAAAAAACTGACACAATCCTAAACCAATTATTGGGCCATCAAGAAAGCCAAGAATCCTGTTCCATAATTCATATCTCCTTCTAGTGAATGTGTGGCTGCAAAGCCTATTTTTACTCCTCTCACAGTGAATCCTCCATTGCTGGCACCAAGAATAACATTCCAAATTCACTGAGTACATGTGAGCGAACTAAGATTTACTCTTCCAGAGTTGAATTTTACTTCAAATAAATAAGTGAAGGGGCTGCAAGTCACTTGCTGCTGTTTTTTTTTTTTTTTTTTTTTTGCCGGCCTACAAATGTTCCTTGCTTATTCCCAAATAGGTTTCAGTGAGGACTGCAGTCAGGTAGAGCTCAATGATTTCAGGATTCAGGAAGCTGCCAACTTCTGACCAATTTGTCTATTTTTCTGCTACTGTTGCTGCTCATGTATTATTAATTTGTATTTATATTTAACTGCACCTCTTAATCTGCCTCTTCTAGTCACTGAGCCATCTGTGAAGAAGAGGAGGGGCAGCAGACAAGACTACTATCGTGAAGGGTATGTGACTGGGATAGAGACATAATGAATTCTGCTTTTCCTCTTTGAAAATGACAAAAAAATGAAAGCTAGCTACTAAAAACAATTTAAGGACTGGCTAATATAACCTCTCCTCCTGAGAGTCTAAAACAATAGGCACCCATTTTAAAATATACTTAAGTTTAGATGAGACACAAAAAAAACCTTTCTTTACTGGGCAAGAGTAAATTTTCACTGTCTTGCCAAGTCACTGGTGCTTGGTGCTTAAACCTAAAAGTATCCTTTATTTCCACATGGCTATACAATCCACAGAAGCTAGGGACAGAGAAGGAAGAAAGGCCTCCATACTCACAAATAACCCCTATTATAATTTCCCTTTATTTTTCCATTAGTGAGGGAGTATGAAGAAAAGATTTTTTTCAGACAGATGCATGAAAGGCTGGACATTCTAACAGCCAATACATTGCCCCTGGAGCCCATCAGGAAGAGAAAATCTGTTCCTTCCTGTTTATTCTTTAAAAATATGAGTATATTTCAGTCATAATGCAGGTTCTTCAGAAATCCTCCACCAAATCTTTTTCGGTCAGGAAAGCCAGGCATCTGTAGGCAGGAAGATAAAATGTTATGTCTAAAGCGGATGTAACACACTCATCTCCCTACAACATGTCTATCTTTCTCTCTTATTTCTCATTTTCTATAGTGAGATGACCCAGTGATATCATTCACACATTTCTATTTTGAAACTAGTTTATAGGAGAGGTTTTACTAAGAAATTCAAACTGTAAGAATAAGGTAAGGTAAAAACCCTGCCAAAGTGTAGGTACCAAACAGGTATAGGTAAGCTCCTTTAATAACAGTGTAACCTAAATTAAGAAAGGAGAAACTCCAGGTAAAGATTGAATATTATTTAATTAATGTACTAAAATTTAAAATGAATTGTTACCATTACAACAGCCTGTTCTTTAATGCCAGGAATAGAAGAAAACAGGACATATTTGGCCTTGTGGGCCAAGAAGAATCCCTGTCACTTTGTGTTTTTATAATTTCTCTAAAGAGCTTTGGAAATCAAACTATTTCAAATCTAAGGGTAAGGTTTAATGATACAGGTCTTTTGAGAATCATTATGGCCATTACCATTTAATACCTAAGATCTGGGAAAACATTTCTGGAGCCAATGTACATCATAAAAGATAAAACTTGGCACTTTAGCTACAGGCCTCACTTTACTGAAAGAAAAAGATGGTCACTGACCTGGTTACCATCTCGAATAAAATACCTCTTCTCTATGACCTGTTGGAAATGGAGAGATGATTTAGCAAATGTAGAATACACGTATCTGGAAAATGTGGTTAACTGTGATGGCTACTCAGGGGAGTAAAAGGCTTATCCACAATTAAGAGACCTTAATTAATCTATAATTAAGAGGCTTCCTACAATTTAAAGCGAAGTCTGTTGCCAGTTAGCTTAGAGCGCAGAGTTAATCAGGCCAAGGTTGTGAGTTTGATCTCCATTTATACAGTCAGTTATGCTCTTTTTCATGACCACAGATTGAACCCTTAATTAGGATGTTTCATTAACAGCTGTGTGTCCTTATCCTTAGTCACAAAGAAGGCCAGGTAAAGGAATGTGGATGGATCTGTGTAAAGCAATTATTAGTGAAAAAACTGAAAATAAGACATCCTATTATAATGTTAGTATTATTTTAATATGTGATGGAGAACATGTGAAAAATAATTAACATTGATCTTTGCTGTTGCAGTGGCTGGAGCCAGGATAAATTCCACTGTAACAAGGGCACTCAAGTAAGGGACAAATGTGTCTCCAGGGGAATGACAACATAAGTAATCATGGCACAAAAATCCTTCTGGGAAAAAAATCAAAAATTTCAAAATCTAAGGGCAGAAATTCTATACTATTCCTTAAATGGAACTGTATGGGTACTGCCTACATGGTGGTAAAGATCATACCCCATTCTATCCCTTTTGATTACATGTGATACTTGTCTGTGTTTCCCCATAACTCCTACTTGTTCTTTTAGTAACTCAAGGTTACCAATGTTACGACCTGGACCCACCCTTGGGTTATTTCTCACTCTTTCTATATGACCAGCCCACCTTCTTTTCTAGTGATACACTCTATGCAACTTCTCCTGCATGAGCCATTACTGGTAATATACTACAGTTTGTTTGCCCGTCATGCATCTTTTCATTTCCATCTGTCCTTTTAATTCTTCTGAGATAATTCATCAGTGAACACCATCACTCTGAGAATAATGGTGTTAACTGGTTTCATCTATTCAATTGTAATTCAATAGCATTTCAGTGGTGATCAATTTGAGACCACTGTGCAATTTCCCAAATACAATCCAGCCTGATAGCCCCCTCCAACTCAATTCTCAGCCCAGATCATTGACAGCACTTATCCAAACATATTTACGGGCTAAGTCAATAGGCTACCTGTCCAGCTAGATGTGTTTTTCATCCATTTTTGTCTTCCTAGAGAGGAAGATGAGACAGATTAATTGTGCATTGTTATGGATTTCTCTGAGGCAGTTTTGTAGTGCTCTATCACTGCAAAAATTGATATGTAGAAATTTCACTCGTTAGAGTAAAACTTTCTTCCATTTGGACTTTATATAGGACATTTTCCAAGACACCAGATGACATCTCTGTTGAACATCTATCAATCAGCCTGTTTTAATACCTTTTTTTGATGTAAGTAGTCAGTAGACTGCTGAACAAAGCTACCTCTGCGGTCACATCAGTCACGGATTTTTTGCATGATTCTGAGGTATATGTGAGAGGAACCTTGCCTGAGAAGAACTGTCAAAGCTATTCAAAGTCAAATGCTTTCTTTCTTAAAATTAGGAAACAAAACAAGAACTTACACATCCTCTATAACTTTCAGGCAGTTGTAGAGCTATAGCGATGTGATAATCTATAGAAAACCACCTTCGCAATCCTTGTTCCTTTCTCATGCATTCATCAAGGATATCCTTCATATGGGCATAGTTTGCTTTCAAAGATTTTATGAAGATGACAACATGGATCCATAATTACAATCGTCTTCTTAATTGCCTTTTTGTGTAAAACCACTATTTGTGGTTCTCATTCTCTTGCAATCTTCTCTTTTTTTGCGGTATCTTGAGAATTGGTGAAATACCTTTAAAATTCTTTTAATATCTTTAGGGTTAAAGTGTACCCTAGAATATAAATTTCTTCTGGGTATACTTGGTCAAGTCTAGCCTTCCTTTCCTGTATCTTCTGAAGTACCTTTACCAGTTTTCACCTGGCATCCTGGGTAATGTGCACTATATCTGTGGCACCATGTTGGTAGTTCCACTATGGGTGTCAATGAAAATAAAGAGAAATTCTAGCAGATCTGTTCGACTTTGTACCTGTCTGTTTTCCTCCTTCTGGTTTTGTTTCTAAATGCTCTGGGAACAATCATGTCATTTCTTCCTGAATTTCTTTTTGCTGTGACAAATATTGCTCATGATGTATCTAGCAATTTTCTTGTTTTGCTAATGAGTACTAGGTGAGATCAATTGAAAATCTAATCCATAGGACAATTCTTAAGTTCAATGAACAAAAATGTTTGCTAATATAATACTAAACCCTAAATTTTCTGGCGCTGAAAAAGCCTGGAAGCTCAGGCTCCTCCAATCTTTTTTCCTATATGCCAGAGAGCACATAGGCTGGAACTGCATCAAAGTCAGGTCCTAGGGAGTACTTTCTGATCACATGGGGAATGAGAAAGCAGTGGAATATTCCTACTCTGGAAATCTCTCTGCAGAGAAAATTGTGTGTGTTTGCCTCACCCACATATGTGATTACAGCAATTTCCAAACCAAACCAATCTAATCCTAATCTAATCCAATCCAATAGCTATTTGTTAAATGTCTGCTCTGTGCAAGACATAGAAGGTACTGGAGACACAAAGGCAAAGGGGTATCCTAAGAGAAGAAACTTTTAGGGAAGGAGAGATTCCTGTTCCTGACTCTCATAGCCACTGTTCTACCTCTTCTCCCACCCCAATCCCAGAACTGTTATTGACAACTCTTACTACAAAATAAAAGACAACAGTGATTCCTAACCCAGGCTCTGCTGGGCCTGCCTCCCTGAGCATGTGGGGAAGAAGGTACTATGGTGAGAAAGGGTAAAAACTAATTCAAGGAACAATGAAACATAAAACAAATTCAAGGAACACTAAGTACGTACTAAGAGCTGGGTGCTGGTGATACGAATATGAAAAAATGACAGTCCTTGCACTCTAGGAGCTTACAATCTAATAGGGAGATAAGACATGTACACAAATAAGTATGAGACCAGGGGCAAAGGAAAGATCCAGATAAACTGTCCCAATAAAGCTTGAGGAAGGAGAACCTCTTTTGCTGGTGAGGACAAGAGAAGTCCTGGTAAAAGAAATGTACCGAGGCTGAATTTTGAAAGAGGATGCCAATTCTGGAAAGTAAAGATGAAGAAAGAGTTCATTCTGCTCTCCGGTTTTTCTTAATGTGCAACATGAACACTGTGCACAAAGCACTCACTCGAGCAGCACTGCAGATATGTGACTTTGCCAAGGCAAAGACAAACGGTGTCCTAATTTATGAGCATGCTGAGTCATCTTCCATTTTTTATTCCATTTCAACACTCCAAGAATAGAGTAGTAACTGGAATTCAAAAGTCTTTGAAAGGGAATTATCAGGAGGTCAACTTCATATGTAGCAACTTTAGAAATTACATGTGTCTGGGATTAATAAGTACTTAGAATCAGCCTAGCAAATCAAACAATTCTTGGGATTTGTATTAGCATCAGGTGAGTACCCCCCCACACTGCCCCTTTTTTAAAAGGAAATATGTATACAAAGCTGGAAAATAAACCCTATTTAAAGCCAGAAGTGGGATCAGTTGCCCACTGATAAATAATAAAAATGAAAAATTTAAACTCTGGTAGTCTTTAGTTATTCTTTGTGGACAAAGTGATGCTGCTGATGGTACAAATACTTCAGAAGGCACTGAGCAATTATATTAACAGATAAGAAACAGCAAATGTTTCCTAGGTTGCTAAGTTCAGCCTGAAGGAATAAAGGGACAATACAAACTAGGTCCTTAACTCTCAAAATAGATAGGTTCCTAGTTATATTAGAAAAGAAAGTGAGAATTTACCTTATCAAAAAATCTACTCAGCTTGACAGCGTTAGAAGATCCTGCGGCAAGGTATCGGGGATTTGTGCAGTCCTAGAAAAGGGAACACAAAATCTATGATGAGCAGTAGTTTATATTTTTCAACAAAAGCTCTTTATTAGTTGTAATGATTATTGTTAGGTCCTTCTAGAGAGAAACAAAGTGCATTATACTTTTACAAATAGTTTCTATAGATGGTTTTTAAATTACAATTAATAACCTAGAAAGCAATGAATTAGGAGAGGTGTTACAGAAAGACAGAGTTGCCTATTTTTTGATGACCAATCAATCAATCAATTAGTTCTATGGTCCTCCTTGAGGTAGGTTTATAATGTTAGCATTTTTTGAATGAAGAATAAATCAGCCAACAAGTATTTATTAAAACCTACCACGTGCCAGGACTCTGTGCTGAAGGCACTAAGCACCTAATTAATTTAAGGCCACACTGGGAATTAGAAATAGAATCCTACCTAGATAAGAATTCTTCAGTTCCAGTCCTCTGCACTAATCCTCACAGAATATTTACTCATAACCAACTGTGACATGAAAGAAATCATTTGAAGTTCTCAGGTCAAATGCAACACCAGACACAAGCATAATTACTTCCTCCAAAGACTACAGATGCAATGCTTAGGTCTGATGGTACAAATGGCACAGGGACCCAGAGAACAGGTGTGTTGAAAGAAAAAAGAAAAGACTGAAGGCAGCAGGTTAAGAAATTACCTTGGGGCAGCTATGTCGCACAGTGAATAGGGCACTGGCCCTGGAGTCAGGAGGACCTGAATTCAAATATGACCTTAGACACTTGACACTTACTAGCTGTGTGACTTTGGGTAAGTCACTTAATCCCAAATGCCTTGCCTTCCCCCCTCAAAAAAAAAAAAAGAACTTACCTCTTGGTGTGTTAAATATTTAGTAGTCTATCTACTAAGATACACACAGAAACTCTATAAATATAACTATAGAATGCTGTTTGTAGAAATCAAGATGGATCTAAATAGAGAAATATTAATTGCTCATAAGTAGGCTGATCCAAAATGATGATAATGTCAATACTAGGCCTTACTATTTGATGAAATACACTGGAGAAACAAGACATTAGTCAGACAGAATTTAGGCCTATGCTCCAAAGAGATCAAAGAAAGAAGTTCCTAAATGTACAAAAACATTCATAGTAGTTCTTTAGGAGCGGCAATGAATTAGAAACTAAGGGGATACCCTTTAATTGGGAAATGGCTGAACAAATTAAGGCATGTGAATGTGATGGAATATTATTGTGCTGTAAGAAATTATGGAGATGGTTTCATGGAAACTTGGGAAGACCTGTTGCAAAGTAAAGTGAATAGAACCAAAAGCCCAATTTATTCAACAACAGCACTGCAAAGATGAACAAACTTAGAAAGACTTTGATTCCACCGATCCACAGAGGACTGGTGATGAAGCATGTTACCAACCTCTTGACAGAGAGGGCCTGCTTGACTATGCATATTTCTTATAAGAGCTTTAAAATTAAAAAAAAAATTTTTTTCGACTTCTGAATTCTCTCCTTCCCTTTGATGCCTTCCCCACCCACTGAGAAGGCAAGAAATGTGATATCAATAACACATGTGAAATCATGCAAAAATATTTCCATATTAGCTATATTACAAAAAAGAAAGTGAAAAATTATTCTTTAATGTGCATTAAGACTTCATCAGTTCTTTTTCTGGAGGCAGCATTTTTTCCAGAATTGTCTTTCTGAATTGTCCTAGATCACTGTATTGATCAGAGTAGCTAAGTCATTCACTAAGTTGATCAATGTAAGATACTGTAGTCACTGTGTACAATGTTCTCCTGGTTCTGCTCACTTCACTTTGTATCAGTTCATATAAGTCTTCCCAGATTTTCTAAAACCATCCTACTCAAAATTTCTTATAGCAATTTCTAACAGCCTTCCATAATAATCAGGTACCACAACTTAGTCAGGCATTCCCCAACTGACATGAGCAGCCTCTCAATTTTCAATTCTTTACCACCACAAAAAGACCCACTATAAATATTTTTGTATGTACAAGTCCTTTTCCTTTTATCTCTTTGGGACATAGACCTAGTAGTGGTATTGCTGGGCCAAAGGATATGCACACTTTTATAGCCCTTTCGACATAGTTCCAAATAGCTCTAAAGAATGGTTGGATAAGTTCATACCTATATCAACAGTGTATTATTGTCTTAGTTTTCCCACATCCCCTCCAACATTTGTCACTTTCCTTTTCCACTGTATTAGGCAATCTGATAGTTGTGAGGTAGTATCTCAGAGTTGTTTTAATTTGCATTTCTCTAATCAACAGTGAATCAGAGCATTTTTTCACATGACTATAGATAGTTTTGATTTCTTTGAAAACTCCCTATTCATATCCTTTGACCACTTATCAATTGGGGAATGACTCATAGTCTTAAAAATTAGACTCAGTTCTCTATATATTTGAGAAATGAGGCCTTTATCAGAGAAACTTGCTGTAAAATTTTTCCCCCAGTTTCCTACTTTCTAACCTTGGCTGCACTGGTTTTGTTTATGCAAAATTTTTAAAATTTAATGTAATCAAAATTATCCATCTCATTTCCTGTGATCCTCTCTCGTTAAGTCATAAATTCTTCCCTTGCCCATAGGTCTCACAGGTAAAATTTTCCATGCTGTCTTAATATAGTTATGATATCACCCTTTATGTCTAAATGATGTACCAATTTTGACCTTGTTCTGGTATACAGTGTGAGATGTTAGTTTATACCTAGTTCCTGTTGAACTGTTTTCCAGTTTTCTAAGCAATTTTTGTTAAATAGTGAGTTGTTGTGCTCTTTGGGTTTGTCAAACACTAGATTACTACGGTTATTTACAACTGCATATTGTATACCTAATCTATTCCACTGATCTACCACTCTATGTCTTAGCCAGTATCAGACTGCTTTGATGATTATTGCTTTGTAATACAGTTTGAGATCTGGTACTGTAAGGCCGGCCATCTTCTTTCACGTTTTTTTTTCATTGACTCCTTTGATATTCATGACCTTCTGTTCTTTCAGATGAATTGTTATTTTTTCCCAACTCTATAAAGTGGTAGTCTGATTGGTATGGCACTGAATAAGTAAGTTAATTTACACAGAATTGTCATTTTTATTATATTGGCTCAGCCTACCCATGAGCAAATAATGTTTCTCCAATCGGTAAGATTTGTTTGTACCTGTGTGAAGTGTTTTGTAATTGTGTTCATATAATTCCTGGGTTTGTCCTGGCAGGTAGACCCCAAGCATTTTATATTTTCTGTATTTATTGTAAATGGAATTTTTCTTTCTATCACTTCCTGCTGGACTTGGCTGGTAATATATAGAAATGCTGATGACTTATGTGGGTTTATTTTATATCCTGCAACTATGCTAAAGTGGTTAATTACTTCAAAAAGTTTTTTAGTTTATTCTCTAGGGTTCTCTAAATATACCATCTGCAAAGTGATAGTTTTGTTTCCTCATGGCCTATTCTAATTTCTTTTACTTGTTTTGTTGCTATAGCTAGCATGTCTAGGGCAATATTGAGTAACAATGGCAATAAAGAGCATCTTGCTTCACCCCTGATCTTATTGGGAAGGATTCTAGTTTATCACCATTACAGATAATGCTTGCCAATGGTTTTAGACAGATACTACTTACCATTTTAGGAAAGCTCCATTTATTCCTATGCTTTTTAGTGTTGTTAGGAATGAGTGTTATATTTAGTCAAAAGTATTTCTGCATCTATTTAGATAATAATGTTTTTTTATTGTTTTTGTTGCAATATGGTCAATTATGCTGATAGTTTTCCTAATATTGAACCAGCCCTGCATTCCTGGTCTAAATCCCACCTAGTGTATGATCTATGTTGTAATCTCCTTGCTAATATTTTGTTCAAAATTTTTGCATCAACATCCATTAGGGCAATTGGTCTGTAGTTTCCATTTCTGTTTTGTTTCTTCCTGGTTTAGGTATCAGCACTATATTTGTGTCATGAAAGGAATTTGGAAAAACTCTTCTTTACCTATTTGTTCCAAATAGTTTATTTAGTATTGGAATTAACTGTTCTTTAAATGTTTGGTTGAATCTACTTGGGAATCCATCTGGTCCTGGGAATTTTTCCTTAGGGAGCTCACTGATAGCTTGTTCAATTTTTTTTCCTAAAAAAGGGTAATTTAAGTACTCTATGCACAAAGTATCCAAAAATGAACTTTAAAATACTCATTTTAAAATATATGCAAGTCAGAATCATAACCCTAAGAATCTTCTAGAATAGTTCTGAATATATGTGTGTGTGTGTGTGTGTGTATGTACATACATATATGTACATATATATATATATGCATGCTTTCTAGTCAAGAATCTGTGATACAGCAGGATTTTGCAAACAGCTCGTAACACTCTTTTTTACATTTGAGAAAGGTAAGATTAGCTAGGTAAGTTGTCCAAACCAGATCCTGTTTGATAAGAGTATAAAATCTTATTTTGATGCCTCATTGTGGTACTCTTGAGAGTTATGCCAGGAGCATGTAAGCTCTGGCAGATACTTCAGCTGAGTGAGGCTTGGAGGTTGGACCTTAAAATATGCTATGTTTGTTGCCCCAAGAACAGGCCAGATCAGTGGATAACATTAGCTATATCTGTTGTCTGTGATCAACCTGGCTAAGTTTGAGAAAGTTCATCACAGGAGGTCTGTTAGCATGTAATGAATTTTTTGGCCATAGTAATTCACTAATCTATGGGGGCAGGTAGGGATTGAGTGCTCACAAATCTTTGATTACTGAAGGAAGTATTTTCAAGCTCTTTTATTAAAGACTACGTATAACTGCACTCTGATGTCTTTCATTGCTTACAATATAAACATAAGTTTTAAATAATATCTTCTGTTTAAACTACATAATTGCACTGTCAGGCTCTTTTTTTATTGCCAGGTTTAAGAATACTTGTCATTTAATAGATTTTTGATCAACAAAATTATAATGATATTCAAATGGTTAAGACTTTCCTCTTTTTGGTGACTCTGAACTTGCTTATGCACCTACATTTCTGTGACTTTTCTTTCTAATTGTGTTATTTTCTTGGTGTTAACTTCCCTCATTTTCATTTCCCTGGTGCTCAATGCTCTTTGATATTTACTGTTAAGAGTTAGCTTCAGAGGCTGGCCACTGTCAAAAGTCCAAAGTTCTTTATCAACTGAGTGAACTCTTTGGATGCACTCAAACTCTCTGAGAAGAGTATGTTTTCCGGATCCTAAAAACATGTAAAAGTGGCCCAGTCCTTGTTAGAGAATGATGAATGACATATTCTTTTTTTTTTTTTAAATTTTTATATCTTTAATAAATGTTTATTAACTGACATCCTTCATTTGCCTCCATTTCTTTTTTTTTTTTTTAAAGGTGTTTTATTTATTTTTAGTTTACCACACACGGTTCTACATAGTTTTGAGTTCCAGTTTTTCTCCCCTCCCTCCCCCCTCCCTCCCCAAGACGGCATGAAGTCTCATATAACTGTCATGTATAACTTCGCATTGAATTAATTTATGCTCTAGTCAAGTCGTGGAGAAGAATTTTGACCAATGGAATGAATCATGAGAAAGAATGATGAATGACATATTCTAGACTAATCAGGGAGACCTACAGGCACTATTAACACAAAAACATTTTGATTGAAATCAAAAGGAACCACAGGAATAAAATGAATTTGGATTGCAATTTAGTCCATTTTTCTTCTGTGCACTGTTTAAAATTGAGTAATCTCAGAACTGCTAGTACCAGGACCTGATATACTCTACGCAGAAGCTGCCCTCTAATATTTCAAAGTCCAGCGCTGATTCTTCAGGCATTTATAACAAATCCTCCACGGTGACAAATGAAGGAGATAGGAAGGCTAAGAGTCAGCTTTTGCTTGAGGCACTGCTATTCCTAAAGTCAAGAGCCCACACTCCACTGCAAAACAGAATATAAACAATTCAAAAGAATGGGCTGGGGGAAGGTGATGTAGTTGCAGACACTTGATAAAGGGTAGAAACTACTCATTCACCTATAGTGGGACATGAACTGGAGGTGAATGATTTGCAAAGAGCCGCCATTACCATTTCTGTCTAGCCTGCTAAAAAAGCATCTGCAACAGAAATGCTGGCCAAGGTTAAGGAGCAGCCTATGTGCATTCTTCCCCATTTGACAGTGCTTGGCTTACAAGGGAACAGTATCATGCAATATTGTTAGCAGTAAGCCCTAACTGTGCTAACTGGCTCAGAATGGGGCTCAGCAATCCACAGTATATTACCGCACGGGAAAAATTAATAACTTTCAGCTTGTCTAGTAATCCCACTGTGTGATATTCGGTCCTCAAAGCTTATGTAAGCATTCCAATGTTTATAGAGGAGTTTAAATGATTAGGATAGATTCATTTCCTTGATATGCCTGGCTGTCCTTCACTGTAGATTTTAAAGCTAAGGTAACTAATTGCCTCACTCAAGGCAAGAGCAACCGAGGCACAGAATTAGTGCTACTGTCCGTATCATTCAGTGGCATGAATCTCATCACCCCCTACTCTAAGCACCTAAACATTTTTACTTTGCTTTTCTCTTCATTATAGTAAGCCCATCATTTTCATCATGCACAAGTGAATTATCACAGCGGATACTGTTGGAATCTTTGCTATAGGTCACTTTACATCAGGTTAATTTGATAGAACCAATGCTTAAGTGCCTATTACACACAATGTACCTTGCTAGGTGCCAGAAAACAGGGTTAACTGTCTGATAAATTGGCACAAAGAGAATGAACTTACTCAGGTAAATGGCCATAGACCTGTAAGTGATCAAAGCGTCAAAACATATTGATGAAAGAAAAAGAGCCAGGAAGTTACTGACTAAACCTAAGGTACAGTCAGGTCTCCACGAATAACTCAGGTATGTGACACTGGGCACGTTACTTCCCTTTTTAGGGCCTCAGTTTCCTCATCTGTAAATTGAGGGAGGTGGATTAGACAATAATTTAAGGTTCAAGGAGTATTGTCTGCATCATACAGATGAGAAAGTTAGGAACCAATAAGAAACTTCAAAGGGTAGAAGATGCTATTAGGAAAGCGTATGACAAGAAAAAATGGACCGGCCATGAATCAAAGGTAAGGGAAGACAGGTGGACAGCCAGAGCACTCCACTAGTATCCATCCAATGTTAGAGAACTCAAGGAAGTCCTCCAGTATATTAGGGGGACCCTCTGTGACAAACTTAGGAGAGGACATAACTAAGAGTTGGACAGAGTGATCAGGCAGGGACACATTGTAATCTGTATCAATGAAGAGAGAATCCAAACTGACATTATCACTGATCCATCTGAGGACTTTTAAATATCCATTACATTAAATGACCTATAATATCTCAATGTCCCTTAACCTACCAAAGATAGGCTTTTCTGATAACACCAACATCTGCTGGTGAAATACCAGGGCAGATTGGTGCTGCAGTGGATAGAAGGCTGGGCCTGATGTCAGAAAACATCAGTTTAAATCAAAACCCAGACACTCACTAACTGTGTGGCTGGGCAATTCACTTAAACACTGTTGACCTCATCTTTCTAATCTGTAAAATGGATATAATAACAGCATCTACGTCCCAGGGGTGTTGTGAGGATCACATAAAATAATAACAACTGTAAAACTCTTAGCACAGTGCCTGGCACACAGCAAGCACTATATAAATGTTAGCTATTATTATTATTATTATCACTTACCAAATTAATCTCTTCTGCATTGAAATCTTCAGCTAAGAAAGCAATTCTAGTTAGAACTTCATTGCGCTTAGCTTCATGAATCTGGTCCAGTTTGGTTCCTATTACCAACAGGGGGATTTGGTTATCAGCAAATTGTTCTCGGTCATAATCCCTGTTACAAATAACAATGAAAAAGTGAAAATTACAGATTTTTAATAGAAAAATTCTGTGTTTATTTTACTGATAACACACACCCCATGATCATTTACCTACCAATCAACTCTTGCCACCATTCCATCTACCATATCATTTAAAAACATACTTTCGACTTCCATCAATAAATACAAATATTCAAATGCATAAAAAATAAAAATGAAGACCAACAAAATAAATCATATACATGTTGTAAATGTAACCACAAACTTTTATTTGTAGAATATAAGTAAAAAACAAGACTGTATATTAATTTTAATGAGGCAGTTACGAAGTCATCATCTTTCTGTGACCGTTTTTTTTTCCTTTTGGGTGTATTTGGCCAGGTTTTGATGGCATTATGCTGTCTGTTTCTACATATCCACCGATGTTTTCCACTACTTACCAAGTCTCATTTCTTTACCCATTAATTTTTTGAGCCACAACTACAAGTTTCTGGAGCTATTTCAATAACTGAGGGCCTAATAGAGATATTAAGTATCTTTATGTACAAATTAATAACTACTTCAGCGATTTTCAAAAATCTCTTTAGAGGAAGGACTCTTCACTTCAAATAAAACAGGGAGAGCTGTCCCAACAAAATATTTTAAAAATATATTTTAAACCCTACTACTAATAATACCAAATAACATAGGGATGAGTAAAACATACATTTTCAGGTAAGTTTAATTCTCAATCTGAACAAAACTAATAATATCACAACATAACTCAATTCAATGCAATTTAACTCAACAAGCACTTTTTAAGCACCTACTCTATGCCAGGCACTGGATTATAAAGACCAAGACTCAAACAGGCTGATCGACAGGCATCTTACTGTTTACTTATCATTAGGCAGCTAGGTGATGCAGTAGATAGAGTGCCCTGGGCCTGGAATCAGGAAGACCTGAGTTCAAATCCAGCCTCGATACGACCTATATGGCAAACTACTTAATCTCTATTGGCCTCCATTTCCTCATCTGTGAAATGGGGATGATAATAGCACCTACTTTCCAGGGCGGTTGTGAGGATCAAATGAGGCAATATTTTCAAAGTGCTTACACAGTGCCTGGCACATGCTTAGTACTATGCAACTGTTTATTGTTATTATTAGTATTACTCCTGGATGCTGACTCAGAAGATTTCATCCAGGAATTATGCCCAGAATTTTGGCTATGGAGTATTTTCACAGCTACTCGGAGACATCCTAGTATTTCAAAGTGTAAGCTAAGGGGTTTTGCAGTGTAGCATCAAGATGGGAAATTCACATTATGCTTCTGAGAATATCCAAGAATCTACTATGGCTACTCCACTTCTGTGCCACAGGGGAAAATGACAGGCTACCAGGTATTCATTTGGGAATGTACTATAGACAGATCACGGAGAGAGGATGTGTCTGCACATCACTGCGTATGTGCACCTACTGAAAATGGAAATTATACTAAGAAAACATCTAGAGAGAGATGACAAAGAATAGAAAATCAAATGTAAATGACCTGTGTCTGATCTTACAGTTGGGCAGGGAGAAAGAAATAGATTTAGCAAATGAGGAGGAAAAAGGGGGTGCAATGGAACTGGACTGGACTCAAAGTGCCAGCATTCAAGTTCTAGTTCTGCCACTTACTTGTTTGGTAGCTCTTGAAAAACTACTAAGCATCTTTGGGCCTCAGTCTCAGTTTCATTCATTTATAAAATGGAGGGAGATAGACTAGATTAAAAGGGGGTAATTTGTAACTAGAAAGCAAACCTGTATTGACATCCAAGCCTCAAGAAAATTATCAGAAAACATTAGTGTCCTTGAGGTCTGCAAAGGGATTATTTACTAAATTCATCCAAAGGCAAAGGCACGATATAAATGTTGTTTCATTTTGCTGGAAAGGAAGATGGAGCACCACATTATCTAAGTTCTTCCTATGTATGAAAGATAAGCCAGGTGTGGATTTTAAAAAATATGTTACAAGAAAAAACTAAGTCAGCAGAAATGGAGTTTCAAGACAACTCCGGCTGGCTTGTGTCAGTAAATCAATAAACCAGTCAATATAGCCGAATTGAGTACAGTTTCCCCTTTTCTTCAGTTCTTTCTTCCTTTCTTTCTCTCTCTTTTTTTCCTTTCTTTATCTCTCTCTCTCTTTCTTTCTTTCTTTTTCTTTCTTCTCTCTTCCTTCCTTTCTTCCTGTTTAAAAATATCTGAATGAGGGATAGCCAAACTTACTGAAACATTATACCAAACAGTAATTTTCACAAATTGAAAGCCTCATGACTGGCAAGCCTTCACACATGAATGAGTTCTACTGTTTGTAATCTACCTTCTAAAAACATTAACATCCTTCTTATCACATCATAACTAATTCCTGCTAGAGACCTTTGACTCTTACTTCCAACATAAGCACTGATTTGAGAGAAAAGGTGTGAAACTGTGATTTGCCTTATTCATCACTGAAATGCTGTGTTTGTCCTCAATTTCTCCCCTTTCCCTTTTTAGTCCATAACACATATTCCCCCCATATCACATATGCGTTCTCCTTATTTACTCCCTAACAAAAATTCCATCCATGACAAATCATCTCAGATAAGCCCATCTCCCTGTTATACTTTCACTGAAGTCTCCCAGACACTGACAACTAAGTAGGAATGCACTCACAGTGACTCAGCTACATTCCTTGACACCTGAAAAATTCCTACTAATCCTTTTGACAAAAATATTATCTCCTTCAAGAAGTCTTTCAAGTAATGCCCTCCCCTGCCTCCCTTCTCCTACCTCATGTCTCACTTTTTCAAAATACATTTTATTGATGTAATCTGTCACCCCATCAGCCACCTCTAGGAAAAAGACACCCCCCAAAAAACCCTTTCCCCAACTAGACTGAACCCCACTTTCTGACAAAGAAAAATATTTTATGCAGTGACTACATTTGACCACATATACAACGTTCTATCTCAACTGCCAACTTCTCTCAGCTGAGGAGGTATTTTTCACTATCTATTTTCCGGATCTTTGTCACTTATTTCAATTGTTCAGAGTTCAACTTCTTTTTAGTGATTTTTTTTCATTTATAATGTTACAATGTTATAATCAATGTGTATATGTAAGTATATCTTTCAGTTCTACTTATTTCTCCTCCCAGACAATTCTCTCACACAACTCCCCATTTCTCTGAATCCTTCATATTTATCATTGCTTTTAACTGCAGAAGAATATTCCATTACATTTATATAACAGATTTTTATCCATTCCCCAATCAATGAGAACCCACTTTGTTTCCACTTCTTTGTTACCACAAAGAATCTGGCTATGCATATATTAGATCTTTGTGTCTTTGACTTCCTTGGTGCATAAGCCCAATAGTGAGATTCGATCCCTTGGTTAAAAGGTATGAAGACCATTCAGTAACTTTACTTGCCTAATTCCAAATTTATGTGCAGAATGGCTGGAACAATTCACAGCTCCTCCAGCAATGTATTAGTGTGTCTGCTTTTCCATAACTCTTTCCAAAACAACAACTTCCACCCCCACACCCCCTACTTTTGGTCATCTTGTGCCAAGCTGCATGGTGCAAAGCAGTTGTTTTAATGTACATTTCTCACTATTATGCATTTGCAGTGTGTTTTTATATAGTCATTTCTAATTTGCAATTCTTTTGAAAACTGTTCATATGCATTGACCACTAATCATTAAGGAAATCTCACATACTTTGCTTGCAGATCTCATATGTACTTAAGACATACTGGAGGGTCCTATTCTCATGTCAGACTGTAGTTTCACAAAGACAGGAAGTCTATTTTATGTGAACTTATTAGAACTTAGCACAGTGAACCAGGTCACATTCTCTCTTCTTCTGCTGCTTTTTTTTTTCTGCCTCAATATTTCCCTAACATTCCATCTTACTCATTCTAATCTTTACCCCCTTTTCAAATCTCTCTAGCCCTCCTGATCATATCCTGACCCCACTTCCCTTTGGCTCTCACTTTCTGGCTTGGCCACACAGTCTGCATTAACAACATGCTAATAATGGCTGTTCCTATCTTCCCAGGTAAGGAAAAAGGAGGTGTGAAGGGGTTAGGAGCCATAGCCTATGTGACAATGGGTTGATACCAAACATATGCACTACAGAATCTCTTTTCTGAAGTCTGAGCCCCAACAATAGACAACAGTGAGGGGGGCTTTGTAAATTACACTTTCCTATAATAATTACTTTTGTCTTAAGAGCTATAACTTTAATATTCATGACCTAAATGAATCTTCATAGGGTTGTTTATGAGGATTAAATGAAATAATATCTGTAAAGTACTTAGCATGGTATGTCATAAAGTAAGCGATCCATAAATGCTTGTTCCCTTACCCCTAAATAAATCCTGGTGATAATAATCACAACAGTTGCTCACTGTTATAACAGTCCTTTATGGTTACATGGCACTTTTATATATTTATCTCACTAATAAAATTATTTCACTAATTCCTCATAATAACTCTGATTCAGGCAGTGTAGCTATTGTTACCCCCATTTTACAGATAAATAAACTAAGGCTCATTTAAATGACTATCCAAGATCATAATGCTAGTGTTGTATTCAACTAAGAGCTCCTTCCACATGCTAATATGACCACACAGTACATTTTGGTTGTTTAAAATAAGTTTTAGTGGATGTCTTTCTTAAAAATATGAACATAATTTTCCCAAGTACTTCTCTCTACCAGAGAATCAACCTGTATAAAAAATTGTATTTTTTAAAGAAAAAAAAATAAGAGCAGGAAAATCTGAAAATACATGCAATGTTGAGACCCTCCCAGCTGGGTAAAAGCATGGAGTGGGCTATCTTTTTAGATCTCTTCTCTCAAACTATGCTTGTGCTCCATGATTCTGCAATATTCACTTTCGGTTTTTTTGTGGTTGTTCCTTCTATTTAACGGTTATGATCACTGTTTTCATGGGTCTGCTTACTTCACTTAGTATCATTTCATACAGATCTACGCATACTCCTCTGTATTTATCCCATCTGTCATTTCTTGTAGAACAGCAATATCCCATTACATTCACGTACTACAATTTGCTTAGCCATTGCCCAATTGAAGGGGAATTTTTCCAATTTTTTGCTATCTTACAAATTGCAGCTTAAATATTTTGTTGTCTGTGAGGTCTTCTTACTGATGGCTTCCTTGGGGGTATAAGCCTATAATGGAATCTTTAAGTTAAAGGGTATGGACATTCTAGTCATGATATTTGCAAAATTCTGAGCTGCTTTCCAAAATCGTTGTATTAATTCATAGCTCCGCCAACAATGTGCCAGTGTGTCTGTCTTCCTACACCCCTGCAACATTGTCTGTTTCCACCATTTGTCACCCCTGCCACTTTTCAGAGTGTGAGGGGAAACCCCAGTACTGTTTGATACACATTTCTCTTATTGGTGATTTCAAGTATTCTTTCTTGTTAACAGTTCGCAATTCTTTTTTTTTCCCCTGAGAACTGTTTACATTTAACCACTTATTTATTTAGGAATGGCTTTTGGTCACATACACATGCATGTACATATGACTATTAGATATAATTTGTATATAACTTGGATACCAAACTTTTACCAGAGAAATTTGATAAGGATTTTTCCTTATTTCACTACTTCCCTTCTTGCCCTAGGTACATTAATTTTGTTTGTGCAGAAGCTTTCCAATTTCAAGTAATCAAAGTATTGAAGTTATTTGTTTCATCTTCTATGGCTGTTTCCATCCCTTGTTTGGTTATGAATACATCTCCTGCCAATAGTTGTGAGAAGTAAACATACTGCCTTTCTTTTAATTTTTTTATGGTACAATCTTTAATATTAAAGTCATGTATCCACTTAGAATGTATTATGGAATATGGTGTACACTCTTGGTCTAAGCCTAGTTTTCCCAGCAGTTCTTATCTGCTGGGAAGTTCTTTCCTAAATAAATTATGTTTTCTGGTTTATCAAACACTGAGTTATTGAATTCCTTTGTTACTGACTCTCCCTTGTATAATCTGGTTCACTGATCTACCTCTCTAGTTTTAAAACTAGAGATAGTTTTCATGATTGCTGCTTTATGACACAGTTTGAGATCTCCCATATCTCTTTCTTTCCTTCATTATCCTTGATATTCTAGATCTTTTATTTTTCCAAATGAATTTTGCTTTTAAAGTATCCCTTCTGTAATTTGAGTGGTAAAATGCTAAGACTAAATTTACTCTAGTAGTATGGTCATTTTTATTATTTTGGCACAGTCCTGCTAGAAGTACTGAATATTCCTTCAGCTGCTTAAATTGTTAATTATTTCTTTGCGGAGCACTTTGTAACTGAATCTATATATGTATTGTCTGCTCTGTTAAAATGATCCCTAGATACTTTATACATTTTGTAGCTATTTGGAATGGAATTTCCTTTTCTATTATTGCCTCTTAGGTTCTGTTATTATATAAAAATGCTGTTGATTTTTAAGGGTTTATTTTGTAGTCTGCAATGCTAACAAAATTTTTAACTGGCTCAGTATCTTTGCTGATTCCCTAGGATTTTTCAAGTAAACCATCATATCATCAACAAATCAAAATAGTTCTATCTCCTCTTTTATCTAGACTTTGTAGAGTTTTTAGCATAAAGGAGCATTGTACTTTGTCATTCTATTGAGATAATCGTATGGTTTTGGATTTTTGTTTTAATATGATTATAGATTATTTTCCCAGTGTTGAGTCTTCCCTGATATAAATCCAACTCAGTCATCATGAATGGTTTCTTAGATGATTCATTGTAAATTGTATGACCAGATTCTATTTAATTTTTTTGAATCAATATTAATTAGTGGCATTTATCTATAATTCTCTTGTGTATTGTTCTTCTCAGGTTTAGATATAGGACTATATTTTTCTCATAAAAGGAATTTCATATGGTGCTTTCTTTCTCTGTTTTTGAGAATAACTTGTGTAGTATTGGTACTAATTGCTCGTTAAAAGTTTGATAGAATTCTGCTGTGACTCTACCGGGACCAGGATTTTTTCCCTTTGCAGTTCCTTTACAGCCAGTTCTTACTTCCTTTCCTCAAAGGGGATTTTTATTTCTCTTTTTGGTTTTCTGTTAGGTTATGTATTTTACATTTTGAAAAATTCCACAATTTGTGTCAGTTTTATTACCATATAACTGTGCATAATAGATTTTGATTATGCTTTTCACTTTTTCGGGTTTTGTTGTGGTTTCACCTTGCTTATTTGCTACTTTGTTGATTTAATTTTCTGATCTCTATTTAATCAACTTGGCTTAAGTTTTATCAATTTTATTAGGGTTTTCAAAGAACTAGCTGTCAGTCTTATCATTTCCATGGGTAGTTTTTTTTTTTTTTGTTTCCAGTTCTTCAATTTCTCTTCTAATTTTAAAAATATCCTCTTATTATGCTTATTTTAAATTTATTTGTTGGCTTTATAATTTTTAAATGCACATGCAATTCATTAATCTTTTTCTATTTTGTTAATGTATTTTTAAAGGGATATGATTTTTTCCCCGAGGACTGTTTAAGCTGTGTCTCAGAAATTTTGGTATGTTGTTTCATCATTATAATTAATTATCGTTTCTAAGATTCGTTCTTTGATACACTTGTTTAGGATTTCAATGTTAAGTCTCCATTTGGGTGTCTGTCTTTTGTTTGTGGTCTGTAAAGGATGTTTACTATTTCTGCCTTTTCCCATTTTATTTGTATTATCTCTGTGCCCTAACACATGCTCAATTTTTGTTTAAACTCCAGGTGGTGCTGAAGATATGTATATTCCTTAGCAGACCCACTTAAAAGATGTCATTGGTCTTTTAGCTCTTATTTCTCCAGAAAATTTGTTCAATTTTGTATTTTCTCTTTATTCTTTTTTAGACGCATCCAAAACTGAGAACAGGACACTGAAGCCTCCAGTCACTACTGTATCACCATCCATGTCTTCTTGTAGTTCAGGTAATTTCGTTTTGTGAATTTAGTTAACTGGAGCATATTTAAGTTTAGTATTTGTTGACTATAGTTCCTTCCAGTATAATGTAGTTTATTTATCCCTTTTAAAGTTTTGAATACTTGTTTTTGCCTTGTCTGATAGAATGAGTACAACTTATGCTTTTTTGGATTCATCTTATGCATAGTAAATTTGTTTTTTATCCTTTCATTTTTATTCTGTGTCTTTGTTTTTAAGATGTGTTTCTTGTAAGAAAGCAACAGATTGTGGGATTTTATTTTCTTATATAAACTGTCACTTTCATTTTATTGGATTTTTAAAATCTATCATTTAAGGTTTTGAGATTTAGGTTGATATTTCCCTTCATTTGTGTTTTTTCCCCCCAAATTAGGATTTTTTCCTTCTCTTCCTCTGTAAATAAAATAGGTATTTCGGATTAATCTCCTTTAAGGCAATTCTATTCCACCTTTACCCTTCCTGCTCCCCTTTGTTACCTTTCCCCCATTTTTTGAATTTTGCCTGACTTATTGGTTCTATTTTTCTATCTCCCCTTTATCGAGTTATTTAATTCTTTTTTCCTCCTCTCAGGTAAGTTGCCAAGTAAAATTCCCTTTCCTTTCCTTCCCATCAGCTTGTTTTGCTATTTAGTTTTTAAAATTTCATTTTCTGAGCCTCTTTCTAAAAAAAAAAAGCATTTCTTTCCCTTGTTCTCTTCTTTATTAATCTTCCTTTTCTGTCTCTTCCAGACTTTTATTCTTTGATTCATGGGCCTTACACTTATTTAGTCATTCTTTAATCTCTGTACCCTCATGGAGTTGAAGTTTCTAAAGTACATATTTTTGATTCTCTCTTTTAAAGACTTTCCATGTTAAGACCTTCTAGACTTTCCCCCCAGTATACTTGTAGAAAAATACAATTCCTACAGGCAACAGAAAGGCTATTGCCCAATGATAGGAATATTCCTATGTTCCAGAGTATGCAGTTAATTATTAACCTTTGCTCTCCATGGCAATCACTATCACTATCCCTGCCCCCCAACCCAATTTGCCCTCCCACTCCTGTGAGTGTTGCCTCCAGAAACTCTGGTTCCCCTTGTCCTGAGCCAGGCTGAGTGGTCTTTCTCTAAGCACCAAATCCCTGGATATTATACCCATGTGCCCAGATTATATCCAAAGGTCCCCAGCTCCCTTTATAGAATATCTTTCTTCCTTTATGGGAGTATTCCTCAGTGAGATGCTCTTTTACCACTGAAACAAAAATTTCCCTTTTTAATCCCGCCTTTTGCTTCCTCACTCATTCTCCTCTAGGATGTCTTCTTCCTGATAGATGACAGGAGTTGTTTTCTTTTAACTATTAACCTTTACGTAGATTAAGCTTCATCATATTTCCTTTTTTCTCCTTCCATCCTTCTCCCCTTTTATGCACCCTCTCATTCTGTAATTCAGTCCCACACAAAAAAAAAAAAACCACTGATGGGTAGGCAGGGTGGTGATTAACCCATGACATTTCAGGTCTGTGGCTCTGTCATCAGTTCTGTTTGTCTCTTCAGTTGTGGTTAATTTCTAGGAAGGCTCTGGATGCTTCCTTTTTATTGTAAGCCCAAATCTTTTGGTTAGGCTTAGATTTGCAGGGTACATCATGTCGGGTTGCATCTTGGGCTCTTTTCCTCTTTGGAACAAATTTCATTGCTTCCTGCAGTTTGCGGTGTGTGAAAAATAGTCTTGTTATTCAAATTTCCTTTCTTTTATGTTTGAACGCATTTCTCCTGGTTGCTTACAGAATTTGTTATTGGAATTGTTAAATTTCAATACTACTTGTCTTGGAGTTTGCAGCATAAGGTTGTTTTGGTTATCTGTTGATTCTTTTGATTAGTACTCTCCCTCCCTCCCCCGTTTAGAAGTTCTAGGCACTTGTCTTTAAAAGTTTCTTGCATTACAGTGTTCGAATTTTTTGACTTGTCACGTTTATCTGTAATCCTTAAGATGTATACATTCCTATTTTGTTGGTATGGAGACTGTGTTTTCTTTTAACATTATTGCTTTTTGCTTTTCCTCTGTTAGGTTGTCCTTCGTTTCTATGGATTTGTATTCCCATTCGGTTATTCTCTCTTTTGTTTCTTTGATGAGACTTGCCACCTTGGACTCAAATTTTTCTATCCTGCTAATTATTTTTGCTGTGAAAGTCATAAATTCTGCCTTTACAATTCTTATTTCTCTTTTACACCATCCAGGAACCTGCTGCTACAGTTCCATACTCTCTTGGGAATCCACAAGTTCTTCTGTATCATCAGGAATTGATTAATTTTCCTTTGCCTTACAATATTTAGTCACAGATTTCTAGACTTGTTTAGCTGATCTGGAGATCATGTTTCCTTGTGCTATCAGCACCTCTCCTGTTGGTTTACCTGTTTATGCTCAAGGTCTTTGGCCAAGTGTTTTTTCTCCTGAAATTTCTGGTAATTCCAGTCTTTTTTCCCTTTATTTTCCCCTATTGCTCATTTTCTGACTACTTCCCCTTTGACAGTCTCTGTGGGTTGGACCTCAAAGCATCTCAGCCTCCACCCACACCGGAAAATTCACGTTTCACCAGCCTCAATGTCTGCCCCAAATGACTTCTGCAGTGACAGAACTGACCTCAGCTAGATGTTGGGTTTTCCCCCTGAAGTTTACTAGAGTGACACACAGTCACACGTGTGCTACTCTAATTCCCTCTATTCCTCAGTTTTCTGGCAAGGTGTAATTGCAGCACAGTGAGCTGTTGCACTGTTGTTCCAGGCAGAACAAGCTTCTGCCTTTTGGTTTTCTGTGGCACTGAGAGGAGAGAGGAGAGGACAGAAGTGAGTTCTGCTGCAAGTCTGTGGGTTAGCTTCTGTAACCCTGCCGGAGGGTGGTGGGCAATGGGGCAGAAGGTGACAGGTAAGCATGTTAGTTCTGTGCTATTAATTCACTGGATTATTACCTCATTAGGGTCCTTGATGTCCTAGACCACAGAGACAGCTGAAATTGCTTTATTATCTCTTGCACCTAATTCCTATTTTAGTAATGTTTTGAAGATCCAGTTCTCCATCTTGTTGGTGACATGACCAACCAATATGTCTATCCTCCATCTTGTTGGTCATGTAACATCTTTTATTTTCACATTAAACTTAGATGTTGATATATAAAAAAGCAAGGCCTTAAAAAATTAGCCTTGATCTTCAAATAACAAATGTATAAATATTTTTGCAGAGCACATACTTGAAGTTACCTGAACAACTGAATTCAATAGGTAAAGAAGATAACAATCTGAAATTTGAGTAATTTCTTGTCTAAAAAATACATACTTACCCATTGGTAACTAAGACTCCACTTGGGACCAAATCCCTGTTGACAGCTTCCAATGACCAACGATACAAATTCTGAGATGACTTCTTATTCGTTAAGTCATGGACTAAAATAATACCTAAATGCAATAGGAAAAAACACACCAGTAATGTCATGGCTCCTTTAGTTCTTAAACTTCACTAATTCCAATATGAAATTGCCTCATGAGTTGAGAATCCTAGTATCCGATTCGACATACTAAACCAGGGGTGTGGAACCTGCGGCCTTGAGGCCACATGTGGCCTTCTAGGTCCTTGGAGGCAGCCTTCTGACTCAGTGCAAGTTTTACAGAACAAATTCTTTCATTAAGGAGATTTGTTCTGTGAAATCTGGATTTAGTCAAAGGACTGCACTTGAGGACCTAGAAGGCCACATGTGGCCTCAAGGCTGCAGGTACCATACCCTGTGCTAAACTAAGAAAAGGTTCCTTCATAAAAGAATGTTTTAAACTCATTTAAAACCTCTTCCTTAAGTAATTAGATCAAGTCATTTTTATAGCTTCACTGATCTGAGAGGGCCGAGGCAATGACATTTAATAGGTGCAGCAGCTGCAGCCACCTCCTCATCATGAAAGAGAACCAGAAAAGGTTGAAACCCAGAATTTATACCCAAAGGGCACTTACTGAGTACCTACTAGGTATTTAAAGCACAATGCTATACATAGGTACTACTAATACTACAATAATTTTTTAAAAAATTATATTGTAAAGCAAAATCTTTTAAATCTGATATTGGTTTATAAGAAAAATAACCATCCACATTTATATGGTTTGCTGGGCATGTTCCTCACAACAATCTTGTTTAGGAGTCAGGAGAAGTATTATTATGCTCATCTGACAAATAGGGAAACTGAAGCTTAGGAGTTCAAGTGATATAGCCGTGGTCAGTTAGTAAAGCAGTGGGGATGAGAGTAGGGCCAACGTCTTCTGACACTAAAACTAGTTCTCTGCAAGCTGCCAAGGGAAGAAGGGGCTAGAAGGGATAGAAATGGAGAAGAGACTGTTATTCTTTAGTTAATAAGATACAGTACATTTAACTTAGATCAAATTAGTTCAAAAAGTCCATTTTTAAATTTCTTACATTTAGAACTGACGTTTTCTATAGTAACACTATATTTCAGAATTGAATTTAAAACAGCAAAAGGTATTTAAAAGGGTAAAGAAAAAACCTAAGAAGTATAAATATTAATGGATTTGTGAGAAAAATCTGAAAAATTCAGAATGTAGGATTAATGAAGCTAAGAAATATGCAAAAGGAGAATTGGTCAAAATGTAGAATCTGTCAAGGTCCTTAAAAAAACTGGCAGAGTTTCCATTTCCTTTTCCCAGTAAGACAGGAAAAGAAAAAAAGATCACTGGTAACTAGCAGCTATAGGTGAGATGATAATTCATAGGAAAGAGCTATTATTGTTTATTATAAATATTGAATTAGGCCATTGAGGCCTAATTTCTGGCCTAATTTTTTTGAGGGGTTGAAAAATCATATTGAAGATATGAGAGAATACAGCAAGTTGGTAGGCTGCCAATAGGTTATATTTCAACTCGCAGCTTTACTCACTTTTATCCATAATCCAGAAGGGGGCAAAAAACTGAAAAATCTCATACCCCCTGGACACAGTGGTACCATCAATTTCAAATGGGCAAAGCATGGAGGGCAGAATTTTCTGCCCCTTTCTGATCTTCAAAATCATTTGTTTATATGTTGTTTGCCTAGGGCAGGCTTGTAGATTAATGCTGAATCTCATTACAGCAGACTCAAGATATGTGTTATTGCTTTTATGAATCTGGAGCTAAAAAACAGATCTGAATGAGAAGAACAAGTATATGCATTTGGAGAAATATGCCAAAAACACAATGAAAGAATAAGAAAAAAGGTATTAAGGGACTTTTCTGATGACTAAGATTAAAGATTTAAAATGAAAAGAAATAACTCAATTTAATGAACTTTAAGTGCCTCCTAGATACAAAGCATGATCAAAGACAAGAAAAAAATCAACTCATCCTTGAACTTAGGGAACTTGCTTTTTACCAAGGGGATAAAAGGCATGCAAAAATAATAAATAAAAACAAATCCAGAAACTACACTGACTTTCATCTGCAAAAATACAGGAGAAAAATAGACAGATTTGCATGTCCAGATCAGTTTGCTTTTTTGAAACCAGGACCATATGCTTTGCTAATGAGAATTTTGTAAAGTTTCTTAGTATTTGAATGTGGGTCTCAGCATTGAATTTAATTCAAATCCAAGAAGTATAAATATTAATGGATTTGTGAGAAAAATCTGAAAAATTTAGACTGTAAAATCAGTGAAGCTAAGAAATATGCAAAAGGAGAATTGGTCAAAAAGTATAATCTGTCAAGGTCCTTAAAGAAACTGGCAAAGGTTTTTTTTTTCCTTTTCCCAGTAATACTCCTACTATGAGTAAGGAAAGGCAGCAAGGAGTAGTGCATAGTGAATAGTCAGAAAGACCTGAGTTTGAATCTTCCCTTTGACACATACTACTGTGTGACCCTCCCACCTGTGCGCTACAAAGAAGGTGCTAGCCTGTACCACTGGAGGAAGTTATTCACATGGAGTTCCCATAATGGATGTATAACAAATGGCTGATGACTAGACAGAAAGTCAAGTGTCCCTATTAACAGGTCAGACTAATGTTACATTAATGACTCATTACAGTTAACCATTGCACATTGTGACTTTCCCCATAGTGGTTTCAATATATTGCAAGTCAGGATAAGAAATTTGGGAATCTTTTGGGAGCTTTGTGGAAGCTGTAGACAACAAGCGAAGGCTAGAAGACAACAAAGAAGTAGTTTAGAAACTCAGAAATGCATAAAGTATATGTATAGTATTGTATACTATCAACCCGTAAAAGCTCATAAAAGAAAAAGAAAAAATTCAGACTTCTTCTCTGGTACGAAGGGAGGGCCACAAAGGTTGACACAGATTTTCCAGATTGCAGGAGCATCATGCCCCTAATACCTACATGTGAAGGGATAACTGTATAACAGTTTGACAAAATCCAAGCTCATCACTCACTCCCTGTGCAGCACAGGGTAAGACTCACCTCTTCTAAGTTTATCCTTTGGTTATATTTTTATTTTATCTTTTCTCAATAGAGAATCTTTTCCCAACATGTTTCCATACCACAATCATTCATTGCTTATACGCTGCCTTACTGTTTTACAGTAGATCTATATAAGTTTAATGCCCCAACTGACTGTGCCACTTGTTGAAGGCTGGGATTGGTGGGTCATGGGGTACCTAATGTGGTAATTCCTATACATACAGGGACTGTCCTTTACCTGAATGTGGGTATGGCACAATTTATAAAGAGCTATATATTCTAATGAAGAACTAGGAAACCAGAGACACTCAGGTAACTATAGGTCAGTGAAGGACTCTGTGGTCAGTGAACCTGTGCCAATAACTGCAATTTCGTTTCAGGGTACCTTTGGCTCCCATGAAATTCAATAAACAACAAAGTGTCTAATAATGTGGTCCTGGGAATGGAACCAATTTTAGGTCCTACCCTTAAAGAATTGACAATATATGTAAGAAGACATATATAACTAACTATATTACAAAATAGATAGTAAAGGTAAGTGAGGTACATAGGACTATGTAAAACTTGAGGAGGAAGAGATCATCATTGGCTAGATGAATCAGGGAAAGATACATGAAGAATGGAGCATTTTAGTGGGACTTTCACACAAAAGCAGGACTTAGTTGTTTAGAGAAGAAGAAAAGATCTTCCAGGCATTGGGAACAGCATTAACCAAGGTATGAAAGTGTGAGACATGTACAGGTAACAGCCAATAGTGCAGTGTGCTTATGGATGAAGTATATAAAGGGGAACATGAAGTTGGAAAGGGAGAGTAGGCCTCATTGTATAAAGTCTTGCATGCCAGGTTTAAACTGAACTCTATTCAGAAGACAAGAGGGACCCACTGAAGGGTTTTAAGAAAGGAATGAATGCCATGATCCATACATAAGGAAAATTAATGAGGCAGTGGTATTAGGGATGAAATGGAGGATGAATTCTGAGAATGGAAGCAAGATCACAACAATGGGAATGGAGAAGAGAGGAGAGATTCGAGGGATTCTGTAGAGTTGGAATCAATAGGACTTTCTAACTAAATATAGCATGTGAAGGGCAGGGAAGAGTCAAGGATAATAAGGTTTCAAACACAAGAGGTTGGGTGAATGACAATCTACTCACAAAAAAATAAAATCAGGAGAGCAGTTTTTTGAGGAAAGAACAGAAGCTCAAATGCTGGGTTTGAGGCGCTGCTGGGAAAGACATATCTAGGTAGAAATATTCTATATGTAGCTGGGAGTATGGGTTTGGGGCTCAGTTATCTGCCAAGAGGAGATAAGGAGACCACCAGAAGGTAAGAATGCCAAGAACACAAAAGGATGAGGACAGAATCTTGGAGAAGAGCCATACTGAAGAGTATGAATGGGAAAGGGTGAGGAGGTAGTGAAGGGGAGAACCACTAAATTAGGGTCTTTCTGAAGCCCTGGAGGGAAAAAAATTCAGAAGGAAGGTCAACAGTGCCAAATGCTGCAGAAAAGTCAAGGAAAAATAAAGCCCTTGGGGAAAGAAGAGCCTTCATATTTGGCAATCAGGAATTCATCACTGACTTTTGAGAGTACTATGGGATTGTGAGAGTGGTGGGGATAGAAACCAGATTGAAACAGGAGAGAAACTGAAGTGAGTGGCGAGGATTTAGAGTCATCAGATGTGGAAAACAAACAAAATTTTTCAATAAGTTTGGCAGTAAAAGGGAAGAATGATATGAGATGGAGCCTAGAAGGGTCACAGGAAAGTTTATGACTTTTTTTTTTAAAAAGAATTAAACTTCATGGTACCTCCACCTCACTTCCCTGTAGAGATGAGATGGTAGGTGTGGTACACTGCATATTTTTAGGCTTTTTCAACATATTAATTATTTTTGCTGATTTTTTCCCCTCTTTTTGCTTTTGCTTAAAAAAAATTACCTGTTGGCATAGGTCTCTTAGAAGGGGTGGAATGCCAGGAGAAATTTTGGTGGTGTAAAAAAGTTATCAATAAAAAATTATTAAAAAAAGAATTAAATCTCATTTTAATCTCAAGCTATAGTAATGAGAATGATACATATGGAAGTAATGGCAGCTAGGTGGCACAGTGGATAGAATACTGGCCTGGAATCAGGAAGACCTGACCTCAGACGCTTACTAATTGTGTGACCTTGTACAAGTCACTTAACCCTGTTTGCCTCAGTTTCCTCATCTGTAAAACGATCTGGAGAAGGAAATGGCAAACCAACCCAGTATCTTTGCCAGGAAAACCCCAAATGGAGGTCTGACTGAGTCAGACACGATTGAAACAGCTGAACAACAATGAAAGATGGAAGTACTAAGGCAAAGTAAATGGTTTGACATGTAGAGAAATTCAGGATCCACAAAACTGTGCTGGTCTTTTGAGTTTCAAGTACAGGCGATATCTGGTGAACAAACATTCTTTACTGAATGGATATGACCCTCTAAGGTCACCTGGAGTTCCAAGTCAGATGATCTCTACTCCCAGTGCACACTGGGTATGCGTCTCATTCATACTTGGGGAGGGGGGAAACCAAATACTTTACCATTTACAGAGTTGAAGAACACTGCTCGTGTGCTTTTCACGCTGCTGGCACCGCCCACTGACCCTCCAACATCCCATAGTTCAATATAGAAGGTCTTTTCTTCTGGTGTTCCTTCCTTATAGTCATGAACCTGACAAATCAAATAAGTAATTACAGTAACTTAATAATACTAAATAATGACTTACATGTATATAGTACCTTATGGTTACAAAGCATTTTCAACATATACCATCTCATTTGATGTCATAACAATTCTATGAGGTAGGCGGGGCATGCATCAGTATCTCCCTTTTACAAATTAGGAAAACTGTATAAAGACAAGATTAAGTGACTTGACCAAGATCTTACCACTAATAAATGGTGGAACCAAGACTGTAACGCAGATCTTATCACTCTGCTGTACCCTGCTGCCTCTCTACATAGTCCTCTGATTTATGCTTCCTCCTAGTGTACCCTATAGAATCACTATTGCATTGTGGGTACATTTCCTTATTACAAAAAAAAAAAAACAAAACCCAAACATCCAGGTTTCAAACATAGATAATAGGATCTGGAATTCAGTTCTCCCACCACGTACCTCAGGGCTAGAGATAAAGGATCATAGAAGTGAATAAAATTGCTGAAAGAATTTATAGGAAGAAGGATGAAGAGAGAACCTTGGAGAACACCCATGTTTAAAAGTCTGGGAGACAGAAAGGAGTGATTTGGTGGTGTCAGTGACAAAAGATACAAGTCAGAAGGGCAGCAGATGTTGGGAGAAAGGTAGTAAATTTATTTATGGGTAGGTTAAGTTCAAAACACTTAAAGTTCATACTATATTCCATCCTTTAGTATTTGATGAGATGGTCAATTTCATCTTTCCAGAACTCAGCTACCTGGTAACTTCTCCTACATGTACCTCTACCTGGCAACCTAACCTCTCTGGGAAACGTACAACATCAGACCTTAAAAGGGCCTCAGAGTTCACTTAGTCAAAGTCCTGAGCAGGAATCTCCCGTACAACATCCCTGATAAAATGGACACACAGCCTCCACTTTTAGACCTCCAGTGACTGGGAGCCCACTGCCTCTTGAGGCAGACCATACCACCTTTGGATGGCCTTTCTGCAGGTCTCAATACTGTCTCCAGTTCTACACATTGAGGCCAAGCAGGACAGGTATAACCCCTCTCCTACAAGACAGTTCTTCAAATACTTGAAGACTGCTATCAATTATATACATATAGACCCTATCAGTATCCAGAGAAAGAACTGATAAATAGAAGTATGCATAGGACGATTTTGCGCACACACACACTGTACATACATACGTATATATTTATGTCTAATGGTAGTCATCTCTAGGGTGGGGGGGAGGGAAGGGAAAGAGGAAAAATAAGAAATTTACATGATAACTTTATTATCTATTTAAAAGGAACAGTAAGTTGCACATGATAGATTTGCAGTTTCATGTGCAGTCATCTTTTTCTTTTATTACACTATGTTTCAGAAATACTTGTTTTATTCCATAAATTAAAATAAATAAAAATTTAAAAAATAACATACAGTCCCAGTAAGTCTTATTGAAAATAATCCTTAGTTGGGGTTTGGGACAAGGGGATGAGCAATTAGAGTATCTGTTGAGAACAATGTGGATAAGAATTGGTTCACCCAATCCCTGGAGATGGGGAAGTGTGGAGAATATAGTTGATGTAGGAGTGATATAGGGCCTGGGGGAAAATGTAGGGTGAATGGATCAGAAGTCATGGTAAAAGACACACTTATTCTGCTTGATGCTGAAACAGAGCTGTAACTGATGGGAAGAAGTCACGGGAAAATGGAATCTGGCTCAATATAAAGGAAGAGGACAAGGAGAGTTGTTGAAAATTAAAATTGTTAGTACTTTGTGAATCAAAGTCCTGCACTTGGAGTTATAAAGATTCCCATCTCAAAATACTTTTCTATATGTTTTTAAAGTATTTTTTTAAGTCCCACCTCAGACATATAGAAGCTGTGTGACCTCTGACAAGTCCTTTACCTTCTCTAATCCTCAGTTTCCTCACCTGTAAAATAGGGATAATAACAGCACCAACCTCACAGAGCTGTGAGAATCAAATGAATTAAAATTTTATAAAGTACTCTGCAAATTTTAAATCACTATATAAATGTTAGCTATATTATTAGTTCTAGTTTTGGGGCTGAAGGCATTCAAATATAGTTTCTATGACTGGAGTGAAGTGGATGACCTCCAAATCTAAAAGCCCATGATTCTGTGAAATTAAATAACACATACAAATGAAAGTGCTTTATAAATTTATCAACTGCTATGCAAATATAATGTATTACTATTATTGCATTACGGTATAACAAGTGATGCTTATTGGGATAACTCTGGGCTATCCATGAAAGGTTAAAGTAGATTTATTATCCTCCATTTGTGAAGACAGGAAAATATACATGACTCAAGTTTACATCTTAAATGGTTACAACTTTGTAGAAGTATTGGCACTTGTTTTCTCTTGGTTATCTAGACTATTTGACCATTCAGAACATCTCCTTGACTGTGAATTCTAGATAACTAAGATTTTATGATATTCAAGTTAGTACTTTATTCAATAGCACCTTATATAATTCTCAAATTGCTTCTTGTACACCCCCTCTCCAACCCTTCAACTACATGCAATGTGGTATAGGTATAGGTCCTTTGAAGACAGGACCATGTCATATGCTTCCGCTGAAACTTCCACAGCATATTCTAGGCATACAGTAGTTAGCTGCTCCGTAAATACTTCCTGTCTTGAACAGACTTTAAATGACATGACTAAATAGTGTCTTGCAGTGCACTGAGCTGTGAGATTACATCTGATTTCACAAGTCTGGGTAATTCCTAAGAGAAAGCCTGTTGTTGACACAGTAAGTGGCACCTTCTTCAAAGTCATTACTATCCTAAAAACATAATGTGGGAAGAAGCAATGTAAAACTAAAAGACATCTTTTTATGGAAGACAGGTCTCAGAGGACTTGAAATTTATGGTCATTAAAGATCCCACAGAAATTTTTGGAACCATGCAGTACACAGATGGGCTGTTCATCAAGTGAGAAGATGTGCCTCAGCATCTTCAGTCTAAAGTTCTGCTGTTATTAAGGACCTTGCCACTTGCTAAGGCCCTCAGATTTTTATTAAACACCAGATTAGTAGTAAATAGGTGGGATCTTTGTACCACTTTTTACAATTTAATTTTTTTCGGTTACACTTTAAGTTCCAAACTGTCTCCCTCCTTTCCTCTCCACCCCACGGTAGAGAAGGCCACCATTTGACACAGTTCTTTCTCTGGGTGACAGCATCTTCCTTCCTAGATCCTGGGTAGCTGATTTGAATATTTATAATACTCAGGATAACTTATTCTTTGAACAATATCACTGCTACTGTATACAATGCTCTTTTGATTTGGCTCATTTCACTCTGCATTATTTCATGCAAGTCTTTCCATGTTTTTCAAAATCAACCTGCTCACCATTTCTTGCGGTACAGCAGTATCCCAATTTAGCCATTCCACTGTTGATGGGCATCCCCTAAATTTCTAGGTCTTTACCACCACAAAGAGAGCTGCTATAAATATTTTAGAACATATGGGTTCTTTTGCTTTGAGAAAGAGACCTAATAGTGGTGAGTCAAGGGGTATACAATTTGTTTTTTGTTTTTTTTTTTTTTGCAAAGTTGACTTTATTGCTTAAGAACAGTGCATAGTAACTTTGTTCATGGTTTCTAGTAGCAAATTTAAAATAATTAGCATTTTACCTCTTAATTCAGTTACGTAAATTGGAAGGCTATTATGATTTTTTAAAAACAATCAATGGAAAAGCCCCTGTACACTAGGAGCTTCCCTCCCAGGCTCCAGACACCAAGTCACCTCAGTGTCAGAAGAGGCAGGGAGAGCAGCATTTTGTTGGGGCAGCAGGGGCTGCCCTCTGGTGGGCGCTTGGACAGGGTATACAGTTTTATAACTCTCTGGGCATAATTCTAAATTGTTCTCCAAAATGGTTTAATCAGTTCACAGTTCCACCAACAGTATATTAGTGTCCCAATTTTTCCACATCCTCTCCAACATTTGTCATTTTCCCTTTCAATCATTTTAGCCAATCTAACAGATGATATATCAAAGCTGTTTTAATTTTATATTTCTCTAATCAAGAATGATTTAGAGCATTTTTTCATATGACTATAGATAGCTTTGATTTCTTCATCAAAAAACTGCCTATTCATATCCTTCTGACCATTTATCAATTGGGGAGTGATTCATATTCTTATAAATTCAGCAAAATTGAAATACATATTTGAGATATGAGATCTTTATCCAAGAAGCTGTCTATAAATTTTTTTCCTCAATTTTCTTCTTTCCTTCTTATCTTGGATACATTAGTTTTATTTGTACAACACCTTTTTAATTTAATGTAATCAACATTATCCATTTGACATCTCACAATGCTCTCTCTAGCTTGTTTATTCATAAATTCTTCTCCTAACCATAAGTCTGATAGGTAATATGTTCCATGTTCTTCAAATTTTCTTGTAATCTCTCTCTTTATAGCTAGATCATGTATCCATTTTAACCTCATCTTGGTAAACAGTGTATGATATTGGTCTATATCCAATTTCTGCCAAACTGTTATCCAGTTTTCTCAACAATTTTTACTCATGAATTTTTATCCCCAAAGCTTAAATCTTTACAACTGTCAAACACATGGTTACTATAATCATTTACTACTGTTTAATGGATTTCTACTCTGTTCCACTGATCCACTTTTCTATTTCTTAGACAGTACCAGATAATTTTGATAATTGCTATCTTATAATATAGTTTAACATCTGGTACTTTCAAACCTCCTTCCTTTACATTTTTAAAATTAATTCCTTTGATATTATTTTCTTCTTCCAAATGAATTTTGTTACTTTTTTCTAGCTCAATAAAATAATTTTTTGGTAATTTAATTGGGACAGCATTGAATAAGTAAATTAATTTAGGCAGAATTGTCATTTTTATTATATTGGCCCTGACCCATGAACAATTAATATTTCTCCAATTATTCAATCTGACTTTATTTGTATAAAAGTGTTTTATAATTATGTTCATGTAGTTCCTGTAGTCTTGGCAGGTATACTTACAGTATTTTATGCTGTCTACAATTCTTTTAAACAGGTTATCTCTTCTTGCAGGGTTTTGTTGGTGATATGATTTATATGGGTTTATTTTATATACTGCTACTGTGCTAAAATTAATTATTTCAACTAGCTTTTTAGTTCAATCTCTAGGATTTTCCAAGTATATGATCATATCATCTGCAAAGAGGTACTACCTCATTGTATATTTTGATTCCTTCAATTTTTCTTCTCTTATTGATAGCATTTCTAATACAATATTGAATAATATTAGTGATAACGGGTATAAGTAAGGTGGATTTCAGTGTGTCTAAGGTGGATTTTTGTTATTCTTTCTTAGAGTTCAGTTTCCCAGGATCCATAGCCACAACAACCTCTTGTTCCTAGGTATTAGATGTAAGCTCCCACAATTATGGTTCAAAACATCTCCACCACTTGCACAGTGTTATATAAGGATAAATAATACAAACATTTGTGCTTAAATTGTAAATATCCATTGCGACTGTGCAGTGAGATATAGGGATGAGGCGAGGCTTGTGAGGCTATTGCTGGCAATATGCCTTCTTTGTCTGGTGCCCTATAAAGCAGGTGGGCACTGGTTACTGAGTGGGGAACCCTTAGAGTTGAATGCAGAAGCTGGAAAGCTGGGTGTGCCTTGATTGGCCCCCATCAAGGCTTGGAGGGAATCTCTGTTTGCCTCAGTTGGCCCTCATTGAAGCTTGAGGGGATTTAGGGGAATGTATAAGCTGTGCATGTCTCCATTGACCCCATCAAGACATAGGGTAGTTGCCCTCACCAACCCCTGCAAGAATGGTGATTAGGGAATGCTGTAGGAGTTGGTGCTCCTATTATCAGCAACCTTTGTGAGAAGACTAGACTAGGATAAAGTAAGATTATTAACCCCTTTGAAGCTGTCTTCCTGTCTGACCAGATCAACAGTGAATCTGTGCTAGCAGCCCTGTTGTGTGCTAGTGTTACCCTGTTTTACAACAGGCATCCTTGTTTCACTCCTGATGTTATTGAAAAGGTTTCTAGCTTATGCCCATTACAGATAATACTTGCTGATGGTTTTAGGTAGATGCTTCTTATCCATTTACACCTATGCTTTCAAGTGTTTTTAATAAGAATGAGTGTTGTATTTTGTCAAAAGCATTTTCTGCATCTATTGATATAATCGTGTAATTTCTCTGTCCTATTTTAAGTCATGTGTTTTTTGTAATCTTGGAAAAAAACCTAATTTATTAAATGAAATTAGATACTTTAATAAAGAACACAGGATGTTGCAAGTATTTTCCAAGTCTGCTGAATCACACTTCATGTGCCCTTTTCAGGGACCAGGAAAGAGAGAAACCTTTTGTGGGAGACATAGTGCAAAGAAAGCCCTGTATCAGTGGTGGGATAGTAGAAGTGGATGGCTGCCATCACTACCGACAAATGCTTCCATCTTTCTCTACTACTTTCCTTACCCTGCTATTTGTTATGCTTCCCTGACAGTATTTCAACGCCTACTGGGGTGGGAAATTCTTCTCAATTTACTCCTGCCTATTAACCCTCAGCTGGATACACTTGGCTTTTTGCCCAGATTGTTTTCCCTTCTCCTTTCCACCTCAAAATCTGTCCCTGAAGCCTTAGGGGAAGAGTTGGCCCTTCTCTTTCCAAAGCTAACCTCTTCAAGGATGTTATTAAATAACCCATCTTTATAATTATTCTTTCAAACTCTCCTCCACTGACTCTTCTTTACCTTGAACCACTGACACAATTACCCTCATGAGGGGAGAAAAAAAAAACTTACACCTTCAATTAATCAGTTGTCCCTCTAACCCAAGATTTCTTAATAACCTCTCCTGTGCGGGGCAGCTAGGTGGCGCAGTCAGTAGAGCACCGGCCCTGGAGTCAGGAGGACCTGAGTTCAAATCCGGCCTCAGACACTTGACACATGTACTAGCTGTGTGACCTTGGGCAAGTCACTTAACCCCAACTGCCCTGCCAAAAAGCAAAAAAAAAAAAAAAAAAAATAACCTCTCCTGTGTCATGGACCCTTTTGGCAAACTGGTGGAGCCACTGGATTCTTTTCAGCATAATGTTTTTAAATGCATAAAATAAAATACATAGATTTGCAAAGGAAACCAATGGTAGTGAAATAAACATACACTTTTTTCCCATCCAAGTTCACAGACCCCTTGGAATTTAAGAACCCATGGCTCTAGAAACTACCCCACATTATTGTAGTCATTGTGTTTATTGTTTTCTTGCTCTCTTTGCTTACATCAATCAGTTCATACAAAACTTTTTTTACTTTTATTTTCATTTTCTCAGTTAAGAGGCACAAAGAAAAAAGAAAGGAAGGAAGGAAAGAAGGATGGAAGGAAGGAAGGAGGGAAAATTTGGCAAAACAAATTCCCCACATTAGCCATGTCCATTTCAATACTTCTTGTGGCACAATAATACTGCATTACGTTCATATGCCATAACTTGTTTAGCCATTCTCCAACATTCTCTCAGTTTCCAGTTTTTGGTCACCAAGAACAGAGCTGCTCTACATATTTTTGTACATATAGATATTGCTTCTCTTTCTTTGAGGCTTAATGGTGGTTTAAGCAGCTGGGTCAAAGGATAAGTACAGAGTTTAGTAATTTTCTGGGGTGACTTTCCAGAATGACAAGACCAATTCACAGCTTCGTTAAAATGGCACTACTGTACTTGTCTCCCCAAAGCCCCTCCAACATTTGTCATTTTCCTTTTTTGCCATCAGGGCCAGTCTTACAGGTATGAGGTAGAACTTCTGAAGTTTTCTTTAATTACTAGTTATTTATAGCATTTTCCCCCATTATTGTTGATAGCTTGTTTTTCCTCCTTTGAAAACTCCCTAATTATATTCTTTGACCATTTATTTATTGGGGAATAGTTCTTAGTCATATATTTGAATCAGTTCCTTATATATCTTAGAAATGAGAGCTTTATAAGAGAAATTTGTTACAAAGATTTTCCCCCTTTCTGAGCTTCTCTGGTATCTTTGCTCTGGTAATTAAATTATATTGGTTAAATTTTTACATTAAATTATTACAGTCAGGCTTAATGTCATTTCTCTTGTCTGGAATTGAATGAATAAAGTAGGGTTTCAAATTTCCTGTAAAGCAAATTTAAATTATATGCCACGTCTGTTCCCAGATTATAAATTCAGACATAACAAAATTTTGTGTGTCTGGTTATCATATAATTAAAGAGGTTACACTCATATCGCTTCCAAAATGAAAAAGTTCTGCAAAAGAAAATTCATTTCCCCCTTTCTGATAAGTTGAATCAACCTTGTAGTCAATATTAACCCAAAGATTTCAGTAATTTTACCTTAAGAATGTATATTCAACTCATTAATCATAACTCTTTGAAATGAAAACCTACCACTTGATCATGTTGTTCACTTCTATATTTACTTGGCATCTCAGTAGAACAGAAATAAGCTAAATGTGATATAACTATTTCCAAGGGAGCTTTGAAAAGGTGCATTTTAATGGATGCATCTACAATCTAGACGGCCCCACTCACAGCCTCTAATAAAACATAAGCAGTAATGGTAATATAAAACTACTCCAAAAAACAATCATTTCAAGGTACTTAGGCAGAAGTATTGTAAAGTCAAATTCTTTCAGAAGGAAATAAAAGTGTTTATTTTGTTATAACAAGTCATAATTACTTAAATTCCTATAAAATTTTTTTCCTCTGAAGAGTCCCGAAACAAAATAGCTGATCATCACATAATGTTGCTGTTACTGTGTACAATGTTTTCTCGGTTGGCACTATTTTTCACTATACCAAATAATCCAACAGACTGTAGGTATGACCTGATTTTTCAAAAAAGAACTGGTAAGTACCAAACAGGCCAAAATAATCAGCCAAATGGGTTGTGGGTACCATGACTTTTCTTCCTAGTGCTTATGTATATGCTTGGGGTCTATAATGATGAGAACATCTAGCTCTATGTACCTTGATTCCTACTTTGGGAAGTCTATAGGGGATTCTAGTCCTATTTTCTCAATGCAGTATGCTTTTTTGAACAATGGGGGGGCAATTACAAAATCTAACATCCCTGGTATAACTCTGAGAAGTCTAATTTCTTCCTTCCATATAACATGGATTCTTAAAAGCTAAGAATTAATGAATAGGCAATTTGCAGAAGAAATCAAAGCTATAGTCATACAAAAATGCTCTAAATCATTATTGATTAGAGAAATACTAACTTTGAGGTACCACCTCATACCTGTCAGATTGATAACAGAAATGGAAAATGACAAATGTTGGAGGGGATGTAGAAAAATAGGCAAACTAAAACACTGTTGGTAGAGTTGTGAACTGATCCAACCATCCTGGAGAGCAATTTAGAACTATGCCCAAAGGGCTATAAAACTATGCATACTGTTTGATCCAGCACTACCGCTACTAGGTCTATAATCCCAGAGATCAAAGAAAAAGGACTTTTTTATACAAAAATATTTATGGTGGTGGCAAAGAACTGGAAATTGAGGGGATGTCCGTCAACCTGGGAATGGCTGAACAAGTTGTAGAATATGATTATAATGGAATACTATTGTACAAATGAAATGACAAGCAAGATGATTTTAGAAAAACCTAGGAAGACTTATATGAACTGATGCAAAGTAAAGTAAGCAGAATCAGTATAATATTGTACACAGTAATGGCAATACTGTACAACGATCAACTGTGAATGACTTAGCTATGTGCAGCAATACAATAATCCAAGACCGTTCTAAAAATTTATGATGAAAAACGCTATCCACCTCTAGAGAAAGAACTGATGGAGTCTGAATGCAGATTGAAGCATACTTTTTTTTTAAACTTTATTATTCTTGGGTTTTTTTAGGTCTTTTGCAATATGGCTAATATGGAAATGTTCTGCATGACTGCACATATATAATCTATATCAAACTGCTTGCCTTCTCAAGGGGAGGGAAAGAATCTGGAACTCAAAATTTTAAAAAATCAATGTTGAAAAATTTTGTTGCACATAATTAAGAAAAAAATTAAATTAACAGTAAAAAGAAGTTAATAATTATGAGAGCTAATTCCTTGTAATTTAATCTGTCTTCTTCGGGCCCTTAACCAGAGGGGTTATACTCCACCTATAGAATGCAAAGCTTTACCAGTTAGATCTCCAACTCGATTTGAATATGGCATATCTCACCTACCACCCCCCGCCTTCAAAAAAATTAAATTAAGGCCAGTAGTGTCACCTCCCTCATAAGGCTCACTGTCACCTCAGCAGGCTTCTAATTAACTTCAGGATTATTTTAATCTACTAACTTTCCCCCCTTTCCCCTTGCTGATCTCAAGCATGTCCTCAGGACTTAAAAAGAAAGGCTAGAACTTATTTTAAAGATTATGCTCTATGAGGCTGGTTGCATGTTTACCCGGTGAGCCTAAAGGAAACATCAGGGCCTTCTTCACCATTCCATGGTTTTGGAGTGACCTGGAATCAGTCACATAGTTCTGCTCTGTTCCCCCTGGAAACCAAGTTTCAGGAACAGGCATCTGTATTCCATATTCCCTCTAATTTGTTCAAGTTTTCAGTATTGTAAGCACAAGAAACTTAAAACAAAATTAATCTCAGGTATGTTTGCTAATACATATAATTGTTTTTGTACTACTCCATAATTAAGACAAAAATAGCAAGATATTAAAACAATATTCCCTATAGTCCCCATTCCCCTCTTCCAAATCCATTATCTTCACTCAAGGCAGGAAAGGGTCAAATCAAAAGAAGCAAACCAACCATAAGGTGACACCTTTGCTGAGGTGATCCCAGAACTACTTGTGTGGAACAAAGCAAAGGTGTGCTCTATCATATGAGCAGCTGCACATGCCTCAGCCTTATCAGAAACGTCAAGTGTGGACAAGATGGGCAGGAACTAAGGCTACAACCTGGCAGGTCCGGTAATATACTGAGACAGACGTGCATTGGATAGTGCTTTGAGCCAAACCCTTATCAAAAAAGTTCTCAGACTTAACCTATTTAACAGTTTAATTTGACCCTATAATTTAAAGGCGTAGAATGAAAGAATTCATTTCCTTCACTTATATAAACATAGTTTTGGAAAAACTAAAATCTAAAGACTACATACTCGGACATCCACTGAGCAGCCCACGGTCCAGGATGGATTTCCCAACACCTGATTTTGACACAAAAGATGAACAAGTGAAGATTTCCCAACACCTGAAAAAGATACAAATACTTCAATTTGTGTACATATTGGAATCCATCTTCATACCTCTCATCACAAAACCTTGCCTCTTACTTTATAGATTTTAAACGCATCCATCTTTAACTCTCCTCCCCTAATCGACACCTCAAAATCTCTCTATAAGTGATCCATCCACTTCTATCCCTTTTCCCTGCCATGGCCAACTTCTCAACTTGTGCCCTTTATCCCAACACTACACAACTTCTTTAAGAACTTACTCCAGTAAGCAATCCCTCCACCTTCAACTTCCCTCAGCTCCATTTTCCCTCCTTCTCTCTGTCTCTCTCTTCTTCAATTTCTCCCTATTTAATGGTTTCTTCCATGCTGCCTAAAAACAAAACACAACGGTCTATCTTTAAAAAAGGTAAAACAAAATATCTGCCTTGGCCTTACTGCTGCCTCAAGCTATCTCCCTGTATCTTTCTTCCCCTTGTCTGTTTAACCTCTAGAATGAGTAGTGTCAAAGTAGTACCTCCACCTGCTACACACTCATTCCTTAATATCTTATCATCTTATTTCCAAACTTATCATATCACTGAAACTTGTATTAAGGTCTCCGATGATGTCTTAATTGCTTAATCCAAATGCTCATTTTTTTCCCTCACTCCTCAGTCTTCTTGACCTGTTTACATTCTTCAACACTGCTGACCACTGTTCCTCTTGCATTCCTTGTCACCTCCTGGCTTCTATGACACTGATCTCTCCTAGTTGTTCTCGTACTTATAAGATGGTACTTTTAAAATCTCCTTTGATGGCCCATCACCTTCCTGCCCCTCTAAGAGTGAGAGTTTCTAGGTTCTGTCTCAAGCCCTCTTTTCTTCTTTTTATACTCTCTGCTGTGGTGATTGCATCTAATCGTTTGGGTTCAATTATCACCAATATGAAAAAAAACTCCAGAAATTTATATGCCCAGTGTTAATCTCTCCCCACTGAAGTCCGGTGCTATATTACTGGTTGCCCACCGGACAACATGTGAGCACATGCACACATGCGCGCGCGCGCACACACACACCCCTCTCACACACAGTTTTTAAACCTGGGTCACCACGGCCAAAAATCTCATTACCTATTAGAAAACCTACTGGTGATGAATCTCTCTGTTCTTAGCTAAACTGGTCCTAAGACAGCAGACAATCTCTCATATTCCAAGGCTTTCCAGCTTTATAAAACCTGACTTGTACTCCTTTGGGAAACCAAGGCCACCTCCCAGCCATGAAGCTCCAGAATAAGACTGTTGTGGTGGAAAAGAAGAGGGCTATCAAGCCAGAGGGGTGAGGGATAAAACATTGACAGGCTGAGAATTCCACTGGCATACATGAAAAGCCTTCATTCAGTAGGGTTGGGTGGATTCTCTAACAGGATGGTACGGCAGAAAGGACACTGAATTTGAAGTCATAAGACTGAGTTCTGAACCCAGCTCTGCAACATCCTACTTGTGTGACCTACAGCAAGACATTTCACCTTTCTGACCCTCAGTCTCTTCATCCAATGATCTCTAAGGCCCCTTCCAGTTGTAAATTCTGTGAGACTATGGATGAATGAATGAAAGTGGAGGTAAGTTATGACTTAGCTGACAGACTCAAAACAAGAAGCACATATGATGAGAAGCGGTAGAGGCAGCAATTTGCATGGGTGGAAAGAGTTTTCACTCACGCCAAAGGAACTGTGGATCCACTAACGTGTTTAAGAGCACTTAACCCGCAAACTTTGTCCAATTATCAAATCGGCCATATTACTAAAGGAGCTGAACTTCATCCATGTAAACATTCCTGTTTTAAATGAAATCAGAAGACATGAAATTGTACCAAAATAGAGGAGGATGATTTGCTCCGTCCTAAAGGCAATAAGAAGCATCATTTCACGGTCACCTTGACTTCAAATAAGCCAATGGATGGCCATCTGTTAGCAGGAGATGAAGTGGAGAAATTCTACAAAAACCTTGATAAGATCATCTCGATTCAGGGAGCTTATACCCTAGCACCTGGTGACTTCAATGTGAAAGGGAGAAGCCCAGCGGCAAAAGCAGTCATCGGTAGGTCGGATTTGGGGCTGAGAAATCATCCATCCCAATCCTTTTGTTTCACAGATGAGGAAACATAAGTGGTTTGCTCAAGGTCACTTATATAAGGAGTACCATGAATACTAAAAGACAGGTGCAAAGTGTGGGCAAGCACTAAATGAAATCATAAAAAATGAAGCTGCATTTTGACAGGAAATGTCTGGTGATCAGTCATTTCATAATCAACAATCTGTGTGCAGTCAAATCATTGCCTGTTTAGAGCAAAAGGGATAAGCATTTACTAAGACTTACAGCAATAAGCTGTAAAATCTGACAAATAGAAAACGGATAAAAGATAATTCAATTCAAGAGGCATTTATTAAGTGGCTATTATGTACAAGATACCCACTGTGTGCTAGATGCTGTGGAATATAAAGATAAAAATGAAATGGTCCCTGCCCTAAAGTTGCTTCCAGTATACTGGGGGGAAACATGATGTACACAGATGAATATATATAAAATATACACATGAAAATATAGAGTAACCTTGGTGGGAGCACTAACACAACCCCTCTCCCTCAAGGCTTCAGAGAAGACCTCTGAGACAATGTGGCCCATGAATACACCATAGGGATATGAGGACAAAGGAGGTCATGTTATGCTGGGGGGTTGGAGGGATGGGGGACAGCCTTTGCGAACATACAGATGATGCTGAGAGAGGTTAAATGATGATGATGATGATGATGATGATAAAAATAATAGCTGACAGTTATATAGCCCTTACTATGTGCCAGACACTATGCGAAATGCTTTACAATTACCATCTCATTTGACCCTCACAATAACCCACAGAGGTAGGTGCCATTAGTATCCCCATTTTGCAGATGAGGAAACTGAGGCAAAGAGAAGTTAAGTGCTTTGACCAGGGTCATACAGCTAGTAAGGGGTTGAGGCAGTATTTGAACTCAGAACATTCTGATTCCAACTCTAGTACTCTGTGCACTGTACTAACTAGCTATACCTTGTTCTTCTGAAACCTAATTTTGCTCACCATGACCTTCAAACTCTACACTGCCTCACCCAGGACATTATTCCTGCTCTGGCTACATTCTCCTTCCTTCCCAGTCTCAACCCTTTCATTGGAACCAGTGCAACTTGCCACCATCCTGTAGTCTTCAATCTGTTGATCCCTTGTCACAAGCTTATACCCTGTAAAACCACAACCCTGGTTTCCTCCCCTCATCCATCCCCTTTGCTCTTCATCATATGCTCCTGGAGGGAGCTAGAGGAATTCATCACCCCTTCCCCACCACTACAAAATTATATTACCTAATCTCAATTGGGCCCTTATTACAATGTGATGATTCTTTTACACCTCCCTAATTGATTCTCTCACTCATTCCCCCACAAGAGCCGTTCTAAATCTTCTCTCCTTAAGCCTCTCACAGTACCTCTTCCCTCCACCCAGCCAGATGAGGTCCTTGCCCACACTTTACAAATAAAACAAAGTAAAAGAAATTGAGGCGATTCACCTCTTCCCCCTCCTCATCACACAATCCCTTAACACCATTCCTGAACATTTTATCCTTAATTAATGAAAAGATGGCTCTTCCCATCAAAGGTGACTCCTCTACATGTACTCCTGTTATCAACCCCTTGCATCTTTTTCAAAAATTGGCCCCATTTTCACCCCTCTCTCTCTTCTAATCTTCAATCTTTGGTTCCTTCCCTGTTGTCTATGAATACTCCCAAATCTCTCCCATCCTTAAAAAACTCCAAGGTCTCACCATCCCTGCTAACTATCATACTGCATCTTTCCTCTCTATCTCAGACAAATTAATATGAAGAGTCGTCTACACATGGTGCCTTCACTTCCTCTCCTCTAAACCTTCTGCAATCCAGCTTCCAGCCTCATTGTTCAATTGAAATTGCTCTCTCCAAAGTAACAAATGATGTCTTAATTGTCAAATCTATCACCATTTTTCAGTCCTCATTCTTCTGGATCTCTGCAATATCTGACACTGCTGACTACTCTCTCCTTCTGGATGAGCTCTGGGTTTTCAAAACAGTTTTTTTTCTTGGTTCTGCTCCTACATTTCTGATTTATTTCTGTCTCTTTTGATAATTCATCACCCCTCCTACTGTTCTAGGATTTCTTATCTTTTCTCATTACACTCTCACTTGATGACTTCATGTTCCCATAGGTTCTATTACCATTTCTATGCTGATGATTACCAGACCCTATCTGTCCTAAGCTCCAATCCTGCCTCACCAACTGCTTACTGGACATTTCAAATTGAATGTCCCAGAGATACCTTGAGCTTAACATGTCCAAAACAGAATTCATTATCTTTCCCCAAAACCCACCCCCTCTTCCAAACTTCCCTATGGCTGTCAAGACCACCACCATCCTTCCCATCACCCTGGTTCACAACCTCAGTGTCATCCTTGACTTCATTCTCACCCCACATATCCAATCAGTTCCCAGATCTTGGCATTAATATCTCCACAACATCTCTTGCCTAGGTCCCTCATTCTCAACTCAAACCACGCCCCCCGCCAAGTTCAGGCCTTCACTCCCTCTCACCTGGACAATGGCCTCCCCATCTCAAGCCTCTCTCTATTCTATAGACACTAAAGTGATTTTCCAAAAGTCAGTTCTGATAATGTTACTCATACCTCCTTTGACCACTCAAGAAATTCTAATGGCTACTTATCACTTTTCAGATTAAAAACAACTCTTCTGCTTTGTATTTAAAGGTTTTTACAACTTGGCTTCTTCTTACACCTAAATCCCTTCTTTGTTCCCTGAGATCCAGACATACTAGCCTGGTCTATTCTTATTCCATACAAATCTCTCCATTTCTGTGCTTTTCTGTGAGCCATCCCAGATTCCTGCGAAAAGCACCCCTCCCCCCAACTTCTTCTTGGAATCTTTGGTTTTCATCAAGACTCAGCTCAGGTGCCACCTTCTACATGAAGCCTTTCCTGATGACCTCAGCTGCTAATACATTCCCTCCCAAAATGACACAGACATACACAGATACATAGATAGATACACACACACACACACACAGAGCAGCTAGGTGGTACAGTAGAGAGAGCACCAGGACCGGAGTCAGGAAGATGTGAGTTCAAATCTGGCCTCAGACACTTAAGAGTTGTCTCCCTTATTACAATGTAAGCACCTTTGAAGCAGGTACTGGTTCACTTGTGTCAGTTTCTTCCTCAGCCCTTAGCACAATGCCTAATAGACAGTAAGTGCTTAATAAACACTTTTGATAGATGTGCTGAAAAGTCAAAGATAACTATAAGATTCCAAACCTGGGCAAATGGGAAGATGGTAATGCCATCCAAACAAATAGGGAAGTTAGAAAAAGAAGTGGGTTGGGTGGACAGAGAGAGCATGAGTTCTCTTTTAAACACGTTAGGCATTCAGGAGATATCCAGCAGGCAGTTGGTAATGGATGATTAGATCAGGCGAGGGACAAGGGCTACATTTAGAAGTCATCGGCTGAGAGAGAGCTGACTTAATGTGAGCAAAAGAGATCACTAAGTGTAGAAGGGAGAAAACTTTAAGATAGCTAGCATTTATTTAGCCCTTTAAGACTTGTGAAGCACTTAACATATTTTATTCCTTTTGAGCCTGACACCAACTCTGTGGATTAGGTTTTGTTTGGGAGGCAACTGGGGTTCAGTGACTTGCCCAGGGCAACACAGCTAGTAAGTGTCTGACAGCAGACTTGAACTCAGGTCCTCCTGACTCCAAGGCTGGTGCTCTATCCACTTTGCCACCTAGCTGCCCCCTGGGGCTTAGATTTTATAGATGAGGAATCTGAAGCTAAGAGGGGTTAAGTGACTTGCCTCAGGTTACACAACTTTTGTTCCTAATTTGTCCTTCCTTCTCCAAGAGGACCAATGATGTCAGGGAGAGTGATGTCTTCACTTGCAAGTGAATTGCATTTAAGTGAGGCAAGGCTGTGCAATGTCTTCAGACCCATCTTCTTCTCCAGGGACACCTGGGTCCAGTGGCAAGATAAAGATCAGAATGATTGCAGATGGCCCCAGATGCAACGGGAAACCTTGGCTTTTTTAAGCTCAAGTCTTTCCCAGGTCTCAGTTTGTCTAAGGCAGTGCCCATTCAGTGATAAAGGCTAGGTAAGAAATGAGGCAAAAATGTCCTCTTTTACCTACTCAAAAAAAAAAAAAATCAATCTGGAAGGGGAACACCCTCAGAGTTTCTGGCCAGAACAGAAACAATTACTATTTACACTCATTCTAAGCCAACAAAACACAACTATTAAGAAGTACAGAATTATCATCCTGCGTAGCAAACGTTATACCTATGTAAAAATAGTAGCCAAAACAAGTCGGCAGAATCTAGTGACTGCCTCAGCCAGGAAACAATTTTGCCAACCACGGAAATTATGACAGCCAAGGGCAACACTGGTTTAGATAGAGAACAAGATCATTTCCAAAATATTATAGAGGAAAAAAAGATGTTTATTGATGTTGTTTAAAAAAATTGATTCCTAATAACATTCAGTCTTGAGGGTTCTTGGCAAAATAACAGGCAACAATAATGGGGATACTTTTTTTCAACCTTTTGCTTGATGTGAACATTAAATATAACAAGGTAATGTCACAGATGTACAATTTCTAAACTGAAAAGATTCTGAATTGATGGGGAGGCTGTCCAAATGTTGCCACAGGGCAAAGTCCTAAATGCACAGAGCCTCAGAACCCCACAAAGTCTCTTCAGTAAAGTCCATAACAAATCTACACAGGAAAGCCAAAGTGGATAAAAAGACACGTTGCTCAATGACATGTAGCTGGCCAGGCAGACTGTATCTACTGACAGACATATATTAGAACATATATGTTCTAGGAAATTGGGCTGGATTACATTTGGGAAACTACACAGAGGTTTTAATGACTTCAGAGTACTGATTGTCACAAAAGTCCATTAACAGGAAGGCAGGCACTATGCTACCTGTCAAAATACTAAGCACCACCCAGAACCATGCAAATTCAAACCCTGCCTGCCTTGTGATATCATTGCTCCAGCCTCTCTATGCAACCCACACATCACTGACCCTACTCATTCACCTATGATGTCACTGGCCCCATGTATACATACCGTAGGTGGACAATTAACCAATTAATATCCTCTACTATTAAGATCAACCTTGAGACTTATTCTCTTCACACTTTGAAACCAATACTCCTACCAGTTATCCTGTATACCCTTACAATAGGAAGGAACACTAAGTAGCACCCTGCTCTGGCTTTCTCCCCATACCCGTGAGGATTTTACAGCTTTCCACCCTAGCCCAGCATGGAGTCAACTTACCTAGCAGTTAACAAAAGCAACTTTCCAACTTTCCACTTGTTTTAGTAACCTATTTCTTTTACCAAATACAACAGGGTAACTTTGGGAGTTCACAGAAAATAACTCAAAAGGAGAACTGATCTAATTTTCTTATTCATGTTATTTTCTATACCTAGAAGCAAATGTGTTCTAAAGAAATTATTTTGTGATAAACCAATTGCCACATGCAGGGAAGAAAGAAAAGGATCACAAGCATAGAGCTTATAAATCTTGAGGGAGTTTATTGAAATATATTCTTTGTAGCCATCAGAAGTCTTAGGAGGGCTAGAGATGAGGAGACATTGCTCAGGCACCTTGATCTGAGACAGCAGCGGTCCTAAATCTCAGACTGGCCAGCAAAGGAAAATGGAGCAAAGTAGGGAAAGGTAGAAACTCCCCAAATGGCTCACAGGTTATAGCCTGTCTCAGGAGGGCTACAGCACCAGAGATAGTTTTCTACCATGTAGGCAGTGAAGATGCTTGGGGGGGTTGAAGAGAGTAAGGGAAGAGGTTACTAGTACCTGTGTTTAGTACCCCTGCTTTCCTTTTTTAAAACTGAAAAAAAAAATTCTCCTCTCTAATGGACATTGAGGATGTCTCACTTTTCTAGTTCCCAATGGTTCCAGGGCAGCAACTGTCTGCATAACACAGCAAAAGTGTGAATGGCAGGTTCACCTTCTGTATTTCTGCTTCAACCGCAGCAATCTCTTATCCATAAGACTAGGGTGCTACAAAGAAAACAGCTTCACTTGAGCTGAGAATTCTGGAAAGATGGTAAACTCAACAGTTTAGGGATGTAAGAAAAAAACAGTGAAATTGTAATAAGGAGAATAATTAAGGTAGCTGTAATGACAATTTAGATTATAAGATCTTTCCTACCCATTAATAGGCCATGTGACCTGCTTAAATTACAGGAAGCCTAAGTCACATGTGGTTTGAGGAGCTTGCTGAGAAGAAAAGGAAAGTGTGTTACAGGAAATGCTGAGAGAGAAGTTAGCACTGAGGGAAAGAGCAGACGTGTGCTGTGCTGTGAGTGTGTTTGTCGGGGGGGGTGGTGCAGAAGGTTATGGGATGGCAAGGCTCCATGCTGTGATATTGTGTTTTAAGTTCCTTGCTGTTATGATAAAGTGGGCTTACTGGTTTTGGGAGTTGGTTGCTGCTTGGATGGGTTGGACTTACTAGTTATGGGATTTGGTCTTCTGTTGTCTGAATAAATGTTTTACTTCTATATGGAGGGTCTCTCACATTTTGCGATACAGAACTACACAGGCATCTTCACAATTATTATCAATGTTGTATTTATTGCCTTGCTAATACAGTAGCCTCAGAAGTTTTCTTTCTCTAGCATTTCCATTGTCAGTGGGAAGAGTGCTGAGGCTTGTTAACCTTAACGGGAAAACAATGGAGCCTTGGCTTAGAAGGGTTTATAATCTGGAGGCAGGGTGGGAGAGACTGGTTCTCCCAATCTTGCTTCAAGTACAGCAACCACTTGCTTCACTCTTCCTTAGAATTGCAGTTCTGAACACAAGGATGTATCAACCTCAGCTGTCTCCCTGGTAGCAAGGATTATAAGCACATGCCACCATTTCTGACCTACCACTTTCCATTGATCAGTTCTTACTTGTGAATCAAACCTAACTAAGGAGGTCAAGGAGGGAGCCGAGTTGGGGTTCTCAAAGATTCTAATGTTGAAGGCAAAAGTGCTTCCAATTACCAACATGTCTATTTATACATTATAGATTCTCTGGTCCAGGAAAGCAGGGCCTCCCAGTCACCAGCCAGGCTGCAGCAGTCATCATCAAAGGATGTGTACCTTGTGGGAAAGAAGCCCATCAATCCCACCATCACCAACACTGTCACTGATGAGCTAGTTAGCTAAGAAGCCCAGGAAGGGCAGTGCTCCTCAGCTCCACCCTCCAGACCACCAGCCCTGCTTCTAGCCTGGCTCACAAAGTCAGCATGCAGAGAATCAACCGTGGTGGAGATGCACCCTCACAACTGTCTCTTCAGGTGCAGCAGCCCTCACCTTAGCACCAGCAGCTACCGGAAACCCCAGAAAACAAAGTTCTAATCAGAGAAGTCCTTGGCACCCTCAAATGGTTTCGCATCAGATACATAGATGGTTTTATCAAGGGAAATAGTATTTAAAAAGTTCCATTACCATCTGCTTTGCTGTTGTACCCTAAAGACCACTGGGCCTTTTTGTGTGACTTTATTGACATTTGTATCTGAAACCCCATCTATGTGTATGCATGTGAATATACATATATGCATATGTACATATTATTTCCTTCTATTAGGATGGGAGCTCCTTGAGAACAAAGACTCTCTTTTCTACCTGTATCCCTAGAGCTTAGCATAGTGCTCCGCCCATAGTTAGCACTTGATGAATGCTTATTCACTCATTCATCATACCAAACAGTATCAATTCACTTACATTTACTCTTGTAGTTACGAAAATCCAAAAGAGCAAATACGTGCTTATATATCTTATGAACAGGGTATCGAACCACAGAAACCAGGAATCACAGACCAAACAGGAGTTCTGTTGACCCTGACACAACCACCCTTTCACCATTACACCCTCTGGCTAGAAGGAAAGTTTTGCGTCCACATCCTGGGCCAGCTTTTAGGTCAGCTTTCTCGTTTTTCCCCAACACCAAATCAAGTTTCAAAAGGGTTGCCTTTAATCAAGTTTCTCCTCCTCTTCCTCCTCCTCCCCCTCCTTTTACTCTCTCCAACATCAGCCCCAGTCTGAAGGAATTTTGGAGAATCCAGAAGAGATTGTAAGCCTACCACACTACAGACGCTTCTTCTCAAACCAATTCCAACCTCCTCTTTCTGTGAGGGAACCTGCAATCCATCTGACTATTCCAACCCCTCCTGATAACCTTTATGGGTATTTTTAACCTTTGAAAAATCCACCCTCTTCCCTGACCAACATCAAGTCTCTTTCTTCCCCCTTCTCTTCCATTCTCTCAAAAGAGGAGAGAATTGAGAAGTCAGAACTTGGCCAATTAAAGCTGACATGATAAATTGTGGTGAACTTAAGGGACAGAATAAACCTGCAAATAAAATTTACTTGACTGAAGCTGTTGAGCCTGTAAAATCCACTTTGCACAGACTTGACTGAAGCTGAGGAATGAGCAGTCCAAATACAGGTGTGGAGAAATGCCCCTGAGAGGCTGTATTTGCAACAGCAGATAACAGTCAATGAGCTACATATAAGGCTTTCAAACTATAAGTGACTTAGAGGTCTAGGGGAAAGGGAAGAAATCATGAACCAACAAGAGATAGAGAGCATTACAAAATGCAAAATGGATAATTTTGACTATGTTAAATTGAAGTTTTTGTATAAACAAAGCCAATGCAACAAAGATTAGGAGGGAAGTAGAAAATTGGGAAAAAATATTTACAACCAGTGTCTCTGATAAAGGCCTCATATTTAAAATATACAGGGAACTGAACCAAATTTATAGGAATACAAGTAATTCCCCAATTGAGAAATGGTCAAAGGATATGAACAGACAGTTTTCAGTGGAAGAAATTAAAGATATCTATAGGCATATGACTCCTGTCAGATTGGCTAACATGACAAAACATGAAAATGATAAATGTTGGAAAGGATGTGAGAAAATTGGAACATTGTTACATTGTTGGTGGAGCTGTGAACTTATCCAGCCATTCTGGAGAGTAATTTGGAACTATGCCCAAAGGGCTATAAAAATGTGCATACCCTTTGACCCAGCAATACCACTTCTAGGGCTATATTCCAAAGATATCATACAAGTGGGAAACGGACCCGTATGTACAAAAATATTTACAGCAGCTCTTTTTGTGGTGGCAAAGAACTGGAATCAAAGGGATGCCGATCAATTGGAGAATGGCTAAACAAACTGTGGTATATGAATGTAATGGAATACTATTGTGCAATAAGAAAGGAGGAACACATGGACTTCATTATAACCTGGAAAGACTTACATGAACTGATGCTGAGTGAGGGCAGCAGAACCAGGAGATCATTATACACGATTACAGACACACAGTATCTGTAAGGACTAACTTTGATAGACTTGATTCTTCTCATCAACACAAGGTTCAAAGACAGCTCCAAAAGACTCATGATGGAAAAAGCTGTGCACATCCAGAGAAAGAATTACGGAGTCTGAATGCAGACTGAGGCAAACTATTTGCTCTCTTTTTTTTCCTTCTTTTTTGGTTTTGTTTCTCCTTTCTCATGATTCATTCCATTGGTTATAATTTTTTACAACTGGACTATTATGTAAATAAGTTAAATGTGAAGGTATATGTAGAACCACGCCGTCTTGGGGGGAGGAGGGAGGAGAAGGAGAGAGAGAAAATTTGGAACCCAAAAACTCGTGGAACTGAATGTTATAAACTAAAAATAAAAAATAAATTTATTAAAAAAATCTGTAAGTGACTTAGCATAGACAATGAACTTGCCCACTGAGTGCAGACTGTTTCTATACCTTTTCTCCATCTGCTCATTTACATGGGCAAAAGGGAGAAAGACTTTAAAAAACCGGGGACCTCCAAAGCTCAAAGTGATCTGACAATTATTGGGCAAAGATATCCTATTAAGGGAACTTCCTGTGCTAGAGCTATAATTCTGTGATCCTATGATTTTTATATGGTTTATAGCCTAGCCGGCAAAGATGAACACAGGGAAGCGTATATGACAATCACCATAAGCTAGGGTGAGGTCCCTTAGAATACCCAGCCCTCTACCAGGAGAGGGCTGGGGACGGTTAAAGAGAAGGAAAAGGTCTAAAACTATCTGCTATCTGGGATGATGATGTTCACTATTCTAGAGCTTAGCACCTGGGGCTGAGAATCTCTTGCTTGAGAGAAAATAAGCCTCAGGTTTGAGAAGTAGGATGAGTGAGGCTTTCTGCTGGAAGTTTTCTAATATACTGGTTTCTGCTCTTTCTTCAAAAAGCACAGCAGTATCCAAGGACTGTGCCAGGAGCTGGAGGTGATGAAGACTAAAGTCAAATAGCATCTGATGGAGTCCAGCAGGGATGCTGCATCCAGGAAGGAGTAGGGGCAGTAAGCCCAGTGAACCAACACCGACTCAGTCAGATGCACTGAAGGACACGACCAGAATTCATCAGGAGCCCAGCAGTGTTAGAAGTGTAAGTTGCCTCCCAATATGTATTCCCCAAGTGTGGGAATCAAACACAATCTCTATATTTACTTGCTCTCTCCACTGGTAATATGTATTTGTGTGTCAGAGTATATGCCTTGGCTTATTGGGGAATGGGGGAGTGTGGGGGAAATGATTTATTGTCAATTTCCTTATTATGCTATTTTATTAAGTGCTTTTCCTTCAAAATAATTGTGTCCTCAGGCTAACTAGAGAAAAAATAGACACATAGGTAGAGGCTTGGGAGTTTTTGTTTAGAGTAGATACAAATCCAGAGTCTCTTGAACCTGGAGGAGCTGTTCTGTAAGAATAACAGGAGGGAGTGAGAGAGGTAATTAGTTTGGGGTTTTTTGTTTTTGTTTTTTAGTAGAAAGCTTTTTGTTAGTAAAAAATAAAATTTTTAATAACACCAGATGGATCACAGATTTAGAGCTGGAAAGGCAGTTGGGAGTCATCAGATCACAGCCATAGGACTCGCAGACACTTCAGCAGCCACCTAGTCCAACCTTGTGAGTGGAATGCTGAAACAGTGAAGCCCCCTCAGCATGGGATAAGACCTTACCTCTCCTACCATCCACTCCCACCCTGCACCCCTTCTATATTTTTAGAAACTGCTCTGCTGAGGAAGTAGAGATAAGAAATCACATCAGAGGACAGACACCTGCAAGGTCCCGTTTATCTAGCCTCTACTCCCTTTTTGCTGAATACCAGTCCCTGGTCTCACACCTACCTTTCTGTTCTTTGTTCTCTGTTGCTGCATTTAGAATGTGAGCTCCAAACCCAGTCAATGGGAAGAGAAGCCAGTAGAGGGTGGGGGAACTCTGCCTTAGGATCTTTATAACTTGCTTTGAGCTGTGTGCAACACACACACTTGCTGGGGTGTGTCCTTTCTCATGAGAAAGTAATAAACTCCTTTTTGCCTTTTCTCATGAACGGTCTCTATATATTTTTAATGTGAGTAGTGATCTCTGACCCACACATTTGTCATTTTACAGATAAGAAAACTGAGTCTAGGAAAGTTGAGAGACTTGCTCAAAGCTGCACAGGTAGTAAGCTTCTGAAGTGGGATTTGAAAGCAGGTCCTCCTTACTGCAAAGCCAATGTGTTCTTTCCACTGCACTATACTGACTCCTTTCATTTACATTTCACATTTGACTCATTTTACAGATGAAAGAACTGAGGCCAAGAGTCTTGTCCAAGGTCAAAATGAGGATTTGAATCCAGGCCTAATCAATCTAGTGCCCTTTTCCATGCTAGTTTGGGACTGTGTTGTCAGGTAGCTAATGGAATAGAGAATCAAGTGTCTGGTTTGGGCAGGTACACGACTTAAAAATAAAACTGTAGAGGATATACGAATTGAAGTAGTGTTAAAACAGTCTTGCTGGATCAATAGGACAGATGGAAGAAGCAGCAGGGCAATGTAAAGTGTAAATTTTAGTGGTGTTTTTGGTGATTGATAAACTTCATGCAAAATTCAATTTGCAATTCAAAGCTCCCTTTCCCAACACTAGGGTCAGCAAACTACAACTCATAGGCTAGATCCAGCTGGCCAGGCCCTGGGCAGCAAGCTTAGAAAGGTTTCTGAATTTTTAATTACGGTTTTCTTTTTTGTTTGTTTGCTTTGCGGACCCTACAAATAAGTGTATCAGACCTGTATAAGGTGGTATCAAGTATAAGGTGATAAGTTCTCTCCTTCACCCCAACTACCTACCTCCCTGGCTTCCTTTAAATACCTATTAAAATCCTACCTCTACACAAGATGCCTTCCCCCACCGTTTTTTAATTCCAGTGCCTTTACCCTCTTTTAATTATTTACTATCCTGTATATATCTTGCTTTGTATATATTTGTTTGCATGTTGTTTCTCTCATTAGATTGTAAGCTCCTTGAAGGCAGGGGATGTCTTTTGCTTCTTTTTGTATCCCCAGTGCTTCGCACAGTGCCGGGCACACAGTAGGCGGTTAATAAATGCTGACTGATTAAGCACAGTTTTAAGGTTATCTGTGGGTGCAGACTTTCCTTTTTGATAATTTTAGGCTGTCAATCGTATGGCTACTATCTCCAACAAAGAAGACCCTTCTCTCCCAACAACACCCACACAGGCGTTCAGCTTTCACTCAGTTTTAGAAGAAAAGAAACAGCCTGCCTGGAGAAGCAAGGCACAACTAAGGGTCGGCCAAAAGCACAGGAGCTTGGGAAGAGGGAACCCCGCCCACACAAGCCCTCTCTCCCTCTCCCTCTCTCTCTCTCTCTCTCTCTCTCTCTCTCTCTCTCTCTCTCTCTCACTAGGCCCGCTGGGAAATGTAGTTTTTCCGATCCTACGGAACCTCTCACTCCAGCCGAAAAGCTTAAAGGCGGGAAGAGAAGCCACGAGGAATGAAGCGAGTTTCGGTAACCACGGCGTGGTTGAGAGCAGAGAACAAGGCCAGGGCCACTCACCTGAGTCCCCCAACACCAGCACTTTCACTCGATCCAGCGACGCCATCTTACCGCCACTGGTTAATAACAAGCCCTTCCCGGTCTAGGTCCGGTTGATAGAGAATCTGCTAATCACAGAGCTTGTTTGAAGATGGCACCGCCCCATACGCTCCTTCTCCGCTGTTTCATTGGCTAATGGGAATAGGACCTTTTATTTTTGCAGTATTCATTGGTTAGATGAATCCTTACGCCAGTCTTTCCTGGGAGGAGGAGGAGGAGACTGCCGGTCCGAGGGAGAGGGCAGGCGGGGCTGGAGCGTGGGGGCCGAGCTAGATCCTGGGGGAGGGGCTGGAGCCGGAGGGGCCGGGCTAGAAGCGGAAGCAGGGCTGCGCGGCGGGCCCTCGGCGGCGCCGGCGTCGCGCTGGTGATGTATTTTGTTGTGGACGGCCCCTGGTTCGCCTGCTGAGCGTGGGGCTCCGGCTTCTGCCGTCTGTCTCTGGTGAGTGGGGCTTCCCGAGCCCCGGTTTCTCTGCCGCACCAGGCTTTCCCTTCCTCCCAACACCCTCTGGTGCGTCTTACGTCTTGATCCTTACTTGTCCCCGGATTTCTTCCCTGGGCCCCTTGTTCCCCTCTCGGGTCCCGCTCTCTCCCCGGGTTCACCCGCAGCGTGCCCCGGGGGCCGCAGAGCCCGAGCGAACCGGGAGAGCTGGAGGGAACCTTAAGGCTCGTCTGGGCTCGTCCAGGAGCACGGTATCGAGGGCCTGCCAGGGGCCAGGCACTGTGCGAAGCGCTGCTCAGTTAACAAATGAGGAAACTGAGGCTCACAGAGAAGGGCGCCTTGCCCAGGGGTCTCATTGAGTTCTGGGGGCTTTGAGTTTCGGCCGGGCGGCGAGGCCTTGCTGGAGGGGACGCTATTATGGCGTGGAAAGAGAGGAGGGTAAGGAAGCCCACCCGAGGCTGGGGTCTTGGGTTAGGCCCCAGTAGTTCGAAAAAGTTGGACCAGGTAAAGTTTGAGTGGTTTCCACGCCACAAAGCGTTCCATCAAATTGTTATCTCAAGAGCAGGGGCTGTTTTTTGGCCTTTCTTAGCATTCCTAGCCCTTAGCACAGGGCCTGGCACGTTGTGGGGGCCTAATTAAATACTCGTTAAACTGACAAATTATTAGAAGGAACAGGTCGATATTTTATTTATTAAACACTGGTTATGTTCCAGGCACTATGCTAAGTCCCGAGGGGGAATACAGAGAAAGGTAAGAGAAGGTCCCTGCCCTCAAGGAGTTCACCATCTGTTGGAGGGCAACATGCAAACGGCTATGTACAAAAAAGATTATAGACAAGATAAAGTGGGAATGATCTCAGGAAAAGAACCACCATTAAGGAGACCTGGGAGAGGCTTCTTTCTTGCAGAGTGTGGGACTTGAGCTGAGACCTGAAGAAGGCAAGGGAATCTAGAAGTCAGACACGAGGAGGGGCACACAGTGAAACACTCCAAGGAGGGAGATGGAGTTTCCCCATGAGAGGAACAGCCAGGAGGTCAGGGTCCCTCGATGGCATAGAGTAAGTTTAAGCGAACACCAGTGTTCAGTTAATGCTTTACTGCCTGCAATGCTAGGTTCTGGATGCGTAATCAAAATACTGCTTTAAAAGGAAGATCCTTAGTGAGAAAGAAAAAGACTTTAGATAAAGCTTTTTTAATTAAAAAAAAAAATTTCGAGGCTATCAGGGTTAAGTGACTTGCCCATGGTCACACAGCTAGTAAGTGTCCGAGCCACATTTGAACTCAGGTTCTCCGAAACAGGTGCTCTATCCACTGCACCATCTAGCTGCCTCTGAGGATATCTAGTCCCTTATTTTGCAGATGAAAAAACTAAAGTACAAAGAAGTTAAATGACTTGTCCAGGGATACACAGCTATGTGAGTATCTGAGGGGGGATTTGAACCAACTTCTTCTGGACTCCAAGTCTGGCTTGTGACCTACTATCTACTATTTCATAGGAGTGCACTGTTTCCCCCTGTATTGTTACAGAGACTAATGGGAATAAGGTAAACTTTTAATAACCCGTTGGCATGAAAATAATATGCTTGAGAATCAGTTGGCTTTTTAAAAAAATCTATTTTACCTTATGCGTCTGTGTTACCACTAGTCTCTCGGGGATTGGGGGGAGGAAATGGACAGGAGAAGCTTTCACTTGAGCTGGGCCTCAAAGAGTTGGTCTAGATTTAGACAGAGGTAAATAGACATTCTCGATCAAGAGAACTTATGAGCCAATGTGGTGAATATGGTGAAAAAGCATGGTGCGCTTAGAGGATAGTGAGGAGTCTTAACTTGTTCATGTATTGGAAAGTGCTGTTTCAACTGAGATAAGCAACACTGTGTAGCCCTTGACTCCCTCTCACACTGATGAGCCAGGTTCTCAGAAAGGAATTGACTTTGTACTTCTTCCCTCAGGATTTCATTTTCTAATCCCTTACAGGTGTATTCTCCAATAACATGCAAGGCTTAGTTCAGGTTGTAGCTCTTCTATAATGCCTTCCTTGATTGTTCTTCGACTCAATAGCCCCTTTCCTTTAAACTTCCAAACTGCTAATAGTTTATGCCACATAATTTATCTCTTAATTATCTTATATTGTCTTGTTTTATTTTGCTATTTTGCTCATGGGTCTTTACCTTCGTGTGAAGTGTTGGAATGAGCAGTAGCTTTGATTATGTTGAAAGCATAAACTTATTCAAACTTTATGAGTGGAAGGTATCATTTGTTTGCTATGCAGAAAGAAAAAGTATTCCTTGCTGCATGTGTAGATTATGCTCTCATAATTTTGTAGATGTGGAAAAGTAGATCTCAGTTGTTATTTTCCTAATTGCCTTTTATAAAAATAATAAGTTTCAATTTTTTTCCCCAAGTCTTTGGTTTTCCCCCCTCTTTCTGTGCTTCAAAAATTCCTCAGTGACCTCAAAATTGTGTTGCCTCCAGCCACAAACTCCTTTGGGTGTCCTTGGTCTAGACTAGCTGTTTGTCTCATCTGTTTTCTTAAGTGCCATTTCTAGTTCTTCATTCAGCACTTCAGAGACTATCATGTTAAGAGTCCAAATTTGTGGTGAAAAGCGTTTGTTATGAGAATTTTTAATGTCTGTTTTCTGTTTTTCCTCAGTCTGGTTTCATCCTTAAATATCTAAGTAATTTTGTTTATTTGGGTCTCTTACCAAGCTTTCTATAAACTTTTATGTTTCTGTATACTATGTCTCACCTTTTAAAAGTGAGCTAGCATCTCTTTCCACTTGGCAAGAAATAAAATATTTGATTAGTGAGGCAATTAATAGACTCTTTTGGTTTCTGTAGTCACAGCATTACATGATAGTTTACATCAGTTAGATTTGTGTCAAAAATGGTGATAATCTGGGTTGATGCTTTATTGTATTTTTCACTTTTCAGTGTCAATAGCGTCTTTAAATAGGTCGGGTTAGAGTTGTGTTAATTGAACACTATCTCTTTATTTTAGTTTGGGTATTGATTTTGATCTCTAGGCTTTAACAAGTTAGTAGTCTGAATGTATTAACAGTAATAGCTATATTCTATGTAGTGCTTTAAGTTTGCAATATGCTTTACATATATTATCTTATTTGATCCTCAAGTAACCCAGTGAGGTAGGTACTGTTATCCCCATTTTACAGATTAGGAACCTTAGGCCTGGGGAAATTAAGTGATTTACCCGGGATCACACAGCTAGTACATTGTCTGAAACAAGATTTGAACTCAGGTCTTTCAGACTACAAGTCCAGTGCTCTATTCATTATGCTGCTAGACAGCAGATTCAGAAATAACCCAAAATTAATGGCAAATCATTTTCTATCAAAATATAATCTAATTCCATTTGGGGGGAGGGGAATGAAACTCCCTTTCAGCTATCTTCTGTATAATTTCAAAACCTTTGGTTTCTCTCATTTCTTTGTCCTTATCTTCTACTACACGCAGATTTGCATTGAAGTTACCAGATTTAAAATGTAATACTTAGTTTAATATTGAATGTAAAAGTGTATATGTATATATGTGTATATATATATATATATATATATATATATGTATATTTTATTTATAGGCTTTAGTCAAGGCCTTCATGGGATTTCTCTATTTTTTTCTTTGCAGCAGATGTTAATGCATGAACCACAATTATTTTAATGGTTGTCTTTTCACAGATTTTATTTATGAGCAGAGTAATTTGAAATGATTAAAAGATATTTTTTATTAAATGCCTTTGGACACATGTTTAATTGCCACCTTCCTTTCTTTTATATGCCAATAGATCAACAATTGATTATTCCTGAATTAAACCAATTAAATTCTCCTTATGCCTGGATTAATTTTTTTCATCTTAATACAGGATATATGAAAAGTGCTGGTATTCTGCATAAAATGACTGACCCAGACGTCCTCACAGAGGTTCCAGCATCTTTGAAAAGACTTGCTAAATACGTGGTACGGGGTTTTTATGGGATTGAACATGCTCTGGCCTTGGACATCTTGATCCGAAACCCCTGTGTGAAGGAAGAGGACATGTTGGAGCTGCTGAAGTTTGATCGGAAACAACTGCGATCAGTTCTGAACAACTTGAAGGGTGACAAGTTCATCAAATGCAGAATGAGAGTAGAGACTGCTGCAGATGGCAAGACTACTCGCCATAATTACTACTTTATAAATTATCGTCTTTTGGTTAACGTGGTGAAATATAAGCTAGACCACATGAGGAGGAGGATTGAAACTGATGAAAGAGATTCCACTAATCGGGCGTCTTTCAAATGTCCCACTTGCTATAGTACTTTTACAGATTTGGAAGCCAATCAACTCTTTGATCTTGGCACAGGTAAGGGTATACCTGTTACATAAATTTTCTTTTCAAGTATTCGTGTTTTACAATGGGAAATGCTGTCATTTTTGGAAAAAAAATATACACCACATTTTCTATTAATAGAGAACCAAGTTTCTTTCCCTTCCCTTTGTCTTCCTACCCTTACCCCCTCCCTCCTTCCCATCCTGTCCACTCCCAAATATACACTTACACATGCATTTTAATTGCTGTCTCTTACCATAACGGAGTTTGAGCCTTTTTGTACATGTGCTCGAAAATATAAATGTTAGGGTGTGTAATTGTGTGTGATGTTGGTATAGTTTAACTTCATTTATTCACTCACTTTTTGGTCTACCATTTTTTGGAGCCAGAGGGTATAGTTCAGCTGAAAGCTACAGAAGCTTGGCCTTCCTGTTTCTGGATCCATCTGCCTTCTGTGCTTTTCTGGAACACCAACTATGCAGATAAAGGGTTTAGCTGGATTGATCTGTGCCCCCTCTTGCCCTAACACTGGCAACTGAAGCGTTATTTTTAGGGTCGAATAAATTTCTTAAATCCAGGTGCTTAATTGGGGGGGCGGTACTACTATGATATAGCCTTTAGATACAAACCTTTGCTTAACAGTGTTAGAGGGGAAGAGTCAACAGAAATGTCATAGGTACAGATCACTCCCAGAAGTGAGCTTTTCGCTGTTCGCCTGATCACAAGAAAGGGAAATACCCCATGAAATTGGATATTATTTTTCTCTCATTCTAAGATAGCTGGGGAGTCACAGTTCTTTTTTCATGTAGAGGGTGGAGGAAATGCCAAAATTCAGTAGGAATGGCTTCATCTTCATACTTTTTATATTATCTATAATTATGGCAAATGAAGCTTTTGATCTTGTTTTCTCAATAAAGATATTATTCATAAATTTCTAAGTATCTGTCAGCTACTAAAATTAGCTAAAAAGATGTAAGAATTGGAAAATTAGGGAAGATAAAAAAATTCTTTAAAACCATTTGAATTTCAGGAACATTGTCATTTAATACAACACTTCTGCAGGTCATTACTGTGATCTCTCAGGTCCTTGTCTTCGGTCCTTTTTCAATTTTTGTATCTTTAGTATAGAGCATTCCCAGTGCAGAAATTCCTTCCACTTGTCTGAAACATATAATCTTAGAAAATAGTCTGAAAAATTCAGTGGTTTACTCACTCCCACCCAGCTAATAAGTCAGAGGCAGGACTTTAAGCAAGGTCTTTCTAACTTCAAGGCTCCCCTCACCTTCCTCTACTTAGTGTGCTGCCTCTTCTCAGGTTCTTGGGAAAGGTAGATTGAACAAGTTTTAATTTTTAGGATCTGAAAATGCCACTTCTGCCCTAGAATATATAAAAAGGGCTTTTCAGAGAGAATCTATCTTTCCACAGTGAACATGTGCAAAAGTCTGAATCTAAACAAATAAGGTAACCAGGATTATTTGTTTCCTTTTGGACTCCCATAATACATTTAAAATTGATTTATTTAAAACTTACTTAGTATAACACCCATTGCATAAATTGTGATGTACCTGTACACTCTTTTCAGCATTGTTGTAACATAGTTACATCCAGTTTTAGTCTCACTCCGTACTCTAAAAATGTATGAATTGGAAAAACCGAAAAAGCAGTAAAAATGACAATATGTCAAATGGGTCTTTTGGATAAAGAATGAAGGGAGTTGGAGTTTCTTAAACCAAATAAGGCTAAGAGATGACTTAGTTGCTGTCTTCAGTTTAATATATGCGTGCATATGTGTGTGTATATGTGTATATACACGCACAGGAAGGGCATTGAGAATATTGATCAGTGTTTGTAGAGGACCAAGTAAAAGGAAATAGAATAGTAGACTGGTGGATTTGATTTAAATTGTAGTCAGATGTGATTTCAGTCATTATTAATCAGTAATTATTTAATCATTTTCTCTTGTTTGACATAACATGACTGTGTTTAAGAATAGAGATGTAGGTTTCAATTTTAAAAATTAAATCATTTCAAAACATTGGTGGGAGGGTTCCCCCTTTCAGATGAATTTTGCTTCTATGCTTGAAAACAGTTATTAGTTGAATCAGATAACTATTAAATCATTTAGATGTGAGCAGTGCCCACATTAATGAGTAAGTCAGGGATATTTGGGATCTAAACTTTTAGACAAAATTAGAGTCCATGAGACTAAGGACTGTATCTTTTCTAAACTTTGTAACTACCTCAGGATCTAGTACAGTGATCTTTGTACACAGTAGAAGCATAAAAAATATATATCCTTGCTCTTTTTCTTTTAATAAGACACATGATTTAATAATGTTATACTCTTAAACTTTTAACTGTTTTTATCATAAATGTGAATTTTTGTTGCTTTTTAAAAATTAACAAGACTTTCAGCCAGGTCTACATGAGATTGACTGGCAGGATATGCAACACTTTGTTAATAGACAGGAAAAGAAAGACAGGTGCTGTCTTGTTTCACCAATTCCTAAATTCTTAGTCCAAATTTAGAAAAATTTTGTCCAAAGGAAGAGAAGAAAAACCATTTCTATATATGAGGACTCTGCCACTGTTAAAAGCTGAATTGCCTCTTTGTTGGAATCAGAATCCCATTTATTTAAATGCCTTTTAGTTATTGGTATGTATGTCAAGTCAGCAAGCATTTAAAATGCCTTCTATGTGCCGGACACTGTGCTGAGCACTAGAAATACAAAGAAAGGCAAAAAAGTTCCTATTCTCAAATAGCTCACAGTCTAATTGAGGAGATAACAGTCATCCTACTCTGTACAAACAACACATACACAGGGTAAATTAGAAGTAATCTCAGAGGGAAGGCCCTAAGATTGAGGACAAGGAAACACTTTTTGTAGAAAGTGGGACCTTAGTTGATACTTGGAGTAAGCCAGGGAGTAGAGATGAGGACAGAGAACGTTCCAGGCATGGGGGACAGCTGGTGAGAATACCTGGAATCCAGAGATGGGAGTTGGATCACTGGGTCCGTGGGTGGGTATAAGACATAAGAAGGCTGGACAGGTGGGAAGGGGCCGGGTGTGAAGAGGCATTTATATTTAATCCTGAAGTCAGTGGGGAGTTACTGAAGTTGATTGAATTGGAGGTGCAGGGCAGGGGTGGAATTGGTCAGACTTTAGGTACGGAAGATCATTTTGACATCTGAATGAGAGATGTACTGGAGAGGGGGAAGACTTGAGGTAGGGAGATCAACAGCAGGCTGGGCAATGGCCTGGGCTTGAGAACCTACACCAGGGTGGTGGCAATATCATATGTGTTTATAAAACCATGTAATTGTCCTTAGAATTGTGAGGAGGGCTTGAGATAGGTTAGCAAACTGAGGTTGGGTGGGTGCTTCCCAATATTGCCCTGAGTCTTTTCAGGCTTTTTTGGGGGAAGGGGAGGGTTTAGGGGGAAGTGCAGAGATGAGGTGTAAGCAAAAAAAAAGTGCTGAGTACTTGGGAACAGCTAGTACAGTGGATAGAGTGCTGGGCCTGGAGTCAGAGAGACTCATCTTCCTGAGTTCAAATCCAACTTCAGACACAAGCTGTGTGACCCTGGGCAAGTCATTTAACCCTGTTTGCCTCAGTTTTCTCATCTATAAAATGAGCTGGAGAAGGAAATGGCAAACCACTCCATTGTCTTTTCCAAGAAAACCCCAAATAGAGTCACAAAGAGTTGGACACAATTGAAATGACTCAACAATAATTCTTTGTTAAAGCTTTCATTCTTTCCAAGGTCACAGGAAATAATCAGTTTCTGGTATATAAGTTCAAATCTCAGATCAATCAGTCAACCAGCAAACGTTTCTCAAGTATCTATCATGTGCCAGGCAATGTGCTAAGTCCTGGTGATACAAAGACAAAAACGTTCCTACCCTCAAAGAACTTATAGTCTCTCCATAGGTACTAAAATCAACAAATTTGACAAGTATTTATTAAGTGCATACACTGTGGGAATGAATATATAGAGAGTGTGTATACACACACAAAATCTGCTCAAGTCTTTGAGGGGGAGGGTTAGGAATACTTCACATACTTTTCTTTTATGTACTGTCCATCTTGTTTCATTAATGATTAGGCTCAGATTTGCAAGGGTTACATCTTAAGCTCCTTTGTTCTTTGGAACACATTCCATTCCCCTGTGTGATTTCTGATGGGAACAGAAACATCTTGTACTATTTGAAGATCTTTCATTTTGTTACTTGTAGACTGTATTGTTTGTCATCAAAATTGTTAAATTTGACTGCTACGTATGTTGAAGTTTGTAGCATAGGTTTTGTCACTTTAATCTTTTTTCCCCTTGCTTAATTTTTCCAGGTATTCTTGTAGTCCTTGTAAAAAAAATCCGTTTGTTTTTTTTTTTCATTTTAGTTTCTGCTTGCAATTGTAGAGTTATAACCCTTCTTTTGGGAGTCTCTCTCTAGGTACATCATAATTTTCGATAACTAGTCTTTGGTATACTTCTACAATTTTGGCTCTGAATTGGAGTTTGTCGTTAGAGTCAGGCTCTGCCCTCTGCTGTGCTTTTGTTGGAGTAGTTAGTTACTCATAGTCACCTGGTTTCCTTTGCAGATCACTACCTTCCAGGGTTCCCCCCCTGGGTATTGGAGCTTAAAATCACTGAATCTTCAATGCCTTTTATGGCATCTCAGCATAAATGCCAGGGACTTTAGAGTCCCTGGGCTTGGGGCTTTCCTATTCTGGGTGCTGCCACACAGCATTAGTTACTGTCTTCCTTCCCCCCCACCCCTCAGGCTTTTAAGGTACCTGCAGTGGGGATTTCTTACCACCCTGGGCATCAGCCTTTTCTATGACCCACCTCTGGTTACACCAGTGGGCTTGCAGGTGTGAGCTTTCCTGAGATCCCTCTTTCCTGTTGTTTATGTTCTGTCTCATTTTTTATGCAATTCTGGGGTGGAAGAAATCACTTTTGTAATTTCTTACTGGACTTCTTGATACTTCTTTGGTCTTGTGCCAATTTCAGACTTTTGCTAGAATAGGTATGTAGGAGCTAGATGGTCCTCTGCTACGTAGCAATCTTGGCTAGAAGTCTCTTTTTACAAAATGTAAATTTAAGAACAGATTTGCACTCTATTAATTGTATACAATATCTTTTGATTTTTATTCCAATTTTTGCTGATTTTGCTCTTTAACAAATCAGGTGTATACAGTTATACACATGATTTAGAAGTGATTCTAACATTAATAACTAGTTAGTTCTTGTTTAAGGTATTGTTATTTTCTTTTTGAAAGGATATTTAGTGCTCATTACACCTGACAACTTCTAACTATTCTTAAAGAAAGTAGTCATGATATAAGTATCATTTCATGAATTAGTTCATGGCATACTAGCTGTGACCATGAGGCTCCCACGTGATATGTAAACTGAAGTTTCAGCAATTTAATTTCTTGATCCTGAGCCATATCTTCCAGTGTATTTTTAACCATCCTTACCAATGTCCACCACCATTATTGATGTGTGTGTTGATTTAATTTAGAGGGTCTTATCAAGTTTTTCATAGAATTACCACCTTGACCTCTCCAGCAGATGTTAGCTTATGAGCCACAATTATCCTATTTATCTTATGTTCATCATGAGAGCTGTAACACGAGATAGCCAGGTGCCCCATTAATGATTGTTGTTACCATGCGACACGGGATAAAAATGAACCTTACTTGCACCTTTGCCTCTCTGAGGAGAATGTACAAAGCCATCCTTTGATTTCTCTGTATCTTCTTTATGTCTTGGATGTTACTTAGAGTGAGGAAGCCAACTTTTAACATGATTCATTTACACTAGTATTATGTTGTCTTGTGGATCCTTGAACAAAGAATTTACATACCAAGTACCAAACACACTGCTTATCTTTAGCCATAGTTGCCACCATTCTTTCCTTATGGTTTGAGAAGGAAAGGGAAGCCATATGGAACTGAGAATGATTTTTATTTCGTTGTTATGGTTATCTCAGGGATTGCCATAGACAAAGTTATCTGGCCTCCTGACAATAAGCTTCTTTATACTTAGCTAGACTATCTTCAGAAAGTAGATTTGGAAAATAAAATTTAAAAGAAAGGAAGAAAGTAGATTTGATCTGTTGCCAACCTAGAAATCTTTTTTTTTAGCATGATTAAACCTGTCACTTTATGTTCTAGTATTATAGTGTTTGAGAATTTGGTCAACTCCACTTCATGATGAGGCATTAGAATAGGACTTTTGTGGAAGAATGGGGAAGATTATAATCAATATTGCCTCATGAAACAGTGAGAGGCATTGAAGGGAAAATCAGGTTTATAGAAAACTTAATTGGCTTTCACAACCAGCTAGTTCACCCTAAGGGCATTTAAGAATGAGACCTAAGGAATTAAAGGAAGACAACAAACAGATTTTTAAAATGAAAAAAAAATATATCAGCTTTTCTTACAACAAACTATTTTCTCCATCGGTGATAGTACATCTATCCCATATCAGTAATCTTCAGGTGATGCCGCATGTCTGTGAGTCATGGGGAACCAAAAATCTCTTAAGGGATCAGAATTGTAGGTTCCCCAAAGGGCAATGGAGAGACGCGTGTTTGAGTGTAATTAGGCTCTAGCAAGTTATTTGCAAAACATTGTAGATGGGACAGTATCATCAAAAAGATATTTGACTGTAAAAGGAAGTAGGCTGGTCATGTCACAAGAATGAATTGTGACATAAACAGAAGCCCATTTGTTTTTATGATACATTGAAATCATTGAGACCACAAATACATGAAAAAACATTAACACTAAAGTTCATAGTTCTGTTATGTGTGCAGTTTTATGCCTTTTGCATTTTTAATATAGATTTTTTAAAAAATCATGTGCTAAGGCCAAAATTTTTTTTTGTGGTGCTATAGCTAACGTTTTACTTTTAGACTTAACAGTAGATGTACACATGCATGTACACATTTTTTCCCAGAATATGTAGCCGTAAAAATTTTAAAAATAGGGTATTTCAGTGTATTGGTTTAAAATTAAGCTCTATTCTTGAAGGTTACACATGATCTCTTAATTACTAAATCCAATGGCTTTTTCTGTGTCTTCATCCATTATTTTTTTCAGCATTTGACTGAGGATCTATTCCTTTTGGATAATCTCTTCTCCCTGTTTCCATATCACTGCTTCTTCCTATGACAACCTCTCAGGCTTCTTTGTTGATTCTGTCCCTTAAACTTTAGGGCCTGAAGCATTGTCCTCACTTTTCTGTCTATATATTCTCTTCCTTAGCAATCTCATCCTTTTCTGTGACTTCAGCATTTCCTCTGCGTAGATGACTCCAGCTCTTCCTAACCTCTCCTCAAACTCTACTTCTGTATCTTCAACTGCCTATCAGATCCATCAGAACTTCAAACTATAAACTTGTTCAGAATTGAACTGAACTCCCAACCTCCCCAAAACTTAAATCAACTTTTTACTTCTCTTAATAGTACCATCATTTTCCTGTTCACCAAGTCTTGGAGTCATTTTTAACGGATTACCACTTATTGGGAGTGTTGAATAAAGGATTCAGGCACCCATCGGGTTGTGACTATTTGAGGCTTCTTCCGTCTCTGGAATTCTGCAAGATTTTGAAAGGGGGAATTATAGGGAGAGGTGATCAGAGAACCTTGAAGCTTGTTTAGACTCATATTTAGAGAAAAAGACGGGACAGCGAAGGTCGGAGTTAGAAGGATGGGATAGTGTCACAATTCCAGACAGCTTCAAGAAGGATCATAGCACTTAGTGCTGAAACAGGTGTTCAGCTATAATCTCATTCAACCACTTCATTTTATAGATGAAGAAACTGAGACACCACGGTTAAATGATCTAGAGATTCGGGATTTAAACACAAATCATTGAATCACTACTAAAAATCTCTTAGATTTGGTAATTATGAGGTCATTTTAGTAGTTCAGCATTTGGAACTGGAAGGGTTGGGGAAGGGAAAAGGTCTGAAACCAAAAAATGATCTTCTGTATTAAAGCATAAAAATTCAGTATCCATTAAATGTTTATAAATCCATTTATATATCCATTAAATGATTGTAAATGAAAATCAATATATTGAGTTCCTTCTGGAGTGGTAATATCAGAGATGAATTAGTAGTTATGGGCCCCTATAATGAATACTATAGAAATTTAGTCATCCTTCTAAAGTTGCTAAATATATTCTATGCCAGCTGAGAACACTAACATGTTAATGGAGAATTTTAATTCTAAATATTAGAGGTCAGAAGATTAGTCATGTGGAACAGATTTATTTTTGCCATTTTTATCATGCTCTTTATCTTTCATTCATATTAGAAAACTACTTTTAACTCTTTCTTGGTAGAGTTTAATCCTTGCATGAGAAAAGTAGTTCAGGGTGGGAAAGAGTAGATAACCGGCTTGGACTGGATAATCATCTTCTGGGTAAAGTTGGGACTGGGTCTGAATTTGGGCCCAAGCAAGTATAGGCCAAAGACCTAACCTACCTGGGCGACTGGATTTCTCAAGGCCACCAAAAAACAAGAGGTTGAGGGTAGAGCAAGGCTAGGTGCAGGGGCAGCTCAAATTTTGGCCTTTTGTAGGGTACATTCCTAGACTTAAGTAGACTGTTGCAGATCCTTCTAACTGAGCTGCATTGATAAGGCCCTGGACTTGGACACCACCAAAAAGAGAATAAAGCTAATGGTAACTGCTCTGTCTACCATAATGCAGTAGTAGGGTCTGATTTTAAAATAAAATTTTAAAAGATTGGACAAATTACTGTCTGTTGAGTAGTGACCCAAAATGCCAAAGGCTCACAATTCATTAGAAAATATTGTGCAAGAAAATTGTAGAATCATTGACTAAATGATAGAAGCATCTTTAATATCATATAGTCATTTCTGTTAATTGGGGATTTTAAATAGATTAGATGAATGAATTCCACAGATAAGCTTGAAGTGAGTTGTTTTTGGCACAGTATCTACAGAGGCTTGTTTTCTTTGCCTTTAATTTACTCTGTTCATTTGCTGAAGGAATTTCTAAATGCCCAGTCACTCCTTGGGATTTTCACAAATGGGTAATCAGACAAACAGGTTTGAGGAATTAGTGATTCTCTAGCTTAGGGGTTGGCAAAGAGTCTTGTGGGCCAGATCTAGTCCACCACCTGTTTTTATACAACTTGAAGGCTGTACAAAAACAGGCAGAGGATCAGATTTGGCCCATGGGACATAGTTTGTTGGTCTCTGCTCTAGAGGCAAGATGAAGAAATTCTGTTGAGAACAGCCAAGATGATGGGATGGGGGCAGAGGTTTGAGGCAGCCCAGCCCCTCTCAAAGAAGCGGGCATGCTTGCTTGTGCTTTTTCTCACTCTCTCTCAGTTCTAGACTGAGTAATGATCAAAAAGAGAGAGAGACCTCAGGGGCTTATTTTCTCTGCAAAGGATCACAAATTTGACCTATGAACAAGTAACAAATTCAGGAACTGTAGAACAGGAGTGGGCCAGGATACCTTCCCTCCCTTTCTCCTCCCCCCACATCCCGCAGCAGAACAGGGCCATAGCACTGTTTCTCTTACCCTCAGCAGCAGCAGAAGATCATACAAGGCCCTTACATTTCCTCCAGAAGCATACAGAGCTTAGCCCTATCACAGTTCCAATCCTGGAAGATAATGAAACAAACAAACTGTGATGTCAGGGATACTCAGATGCCAATCCAGAAGGGAATAACTCCAAAACACCTACAGGCAACACTCAATTGAAAACACCTCTTGTCCAAAAGAGTAGTTATGGCGTTATAATGAAATACCAGGCCTAGAGGAAAGAGTCGGGGGTGGGGGGGGGGGGGCGGGGATTGTGGTGTAAATGAGAGCAATGGAGGAAAACTTGGGAAGAGAAGTAACACTTAGCAGAAAAAGTATAAAACAATGCCCAAAAACAGACTCCCTGAAAATTAGAATGGACCAAACAGAAATTTATGACTTAATGAGACAATATGAAATATTAAAACAAAGTCAAACATTTGGAAAAAAAGAAGAAAATATCAAATATCTCATATAAAAAAGAACTGACCTGGAGAAAAAGAGCGATAATTTAAGAATCGTTAGACTACCTATTAACTGTGACCAAAAAAAAAAGAGTCATGGTATTATTTTTCAGTAAATCATGAAAGAAAACTGTCCAGACATATGTAGAACCAGAAGACAAATGAAAGTAAAAGGAACCTACTGATCACCATCAGAAGCAAACCTCAAACTGAAAATTTCCAGAAGCATAATAACCAAAATACAGAGATTCCAGGTCAAAGAGAAAAATACTGCAATCATTCAGAAGAGTTCCAGTACCAATGAACCATAGTCGTGATAATACAAGATTTAATAGTTCCCTCTCCAGGGGAGTAGAAAGTATAGAATATATTCCAAAAGACAAAAGATATATAGGCTTATAACCAAGAATAAGTTTCATTTTAACACCCATCAGATCAACATAGTTGACAAAAAAAGGAAAATGACAAATGTTGGGGAGGTCGCCAAAAACTAGTTGCATTGATACGATATATCAGTGGTTTGCTGTGTATTGGTACAGCCTGTTCTGGAGATCGATTGGAAACTAGACCCTAAAAGTACCTGTACCCCTTGATCCACACTGCTATTACTAGAACTACACCCCAAAGAAATGAAAGAAAAAGGAAAAGGGTCTACATGTGTTTAAAAAATATTTTCGTATCATAGGAAATGATTTTTCAGAAAAGTGTGAATATAGACTTGTTTGAATTGATGCAGAGTAAAGTGAGCAGAACCAAGAGAATGATTTATTGAATAATAAGACTATTAATAGTATTCATAAAGTGCTTTAAGACTTACAATACTTCATTTAGCCTTACGACAGCCTTGGGTTGCTAATATTATCCCCATCTTACAGTTGAAGAAACTGAGACAGACTGAGATTGTGGCTTGCCCAGGGTTTCGTAGACAGTAAGTATCTGAGGCCAGATTTTAATTCACATCTTCCTGGCCTTACGTCTAGCCCTATCTGTTGTGCCACCTAAGTGCCCAGCATGCTGCAGATGCCATCAGCATTGTGCAAAAATTTTGGAAAGCCTAAGAAAACTGGTCAAAGCAGAATTAGCCAGTATTAAGAGGACCAGTGATAAATGCCACCCACCTCCTGATAGAGAGGTGATAGTGCGATATGCAGAATGAAACACATTTTTGAACATGGACAGCATGGGCAATATGTACTTGATTTGTTATAAAGGTGTTCTGTTTTCCATTTTCCAGCGGAGGCAGGGATGGGAGGGAAGAATACTTAACCCCGCCCCCCCAAATAAAAAAAGCAGTTTTATTTATTAAGAGGCTCTTTTGGTCAGTAGATAGATATACAAATATTTTGCCTTTTGAAGCAGACAAGGTGAAATGATAATATCTTCATTTTGTAAATGAGAAAATAAAGTTCAGGGGAATTCCATAATATATCCAGGGTCACAGAGTTAGATTAGAAGTTGACTCTCTCAAATTCTTAATCCACAGTGTCATTTACTACTCAGTTGAATATTGTGACATGTGCAAATATATCATGCAGGAGATGAAGGCTCAGAGTGATAAAGAAAGTCAAATTATTGAAGGTGTTAATTGGGGAGCTTGTTTTTGAAGTGAGCCTTCAGAGGATGGATTTGAATAGGAAGAGAAAAGGCAGGGGGTCCTTTCTGGAGGGGAAACAATATGAACAAAGACTTGGAGGTGGGAATGAGCAAGAGACAATGAGGCAGCCATCCTGGATGGAGAGAATGGCAATTACAGCCACTAGTTTTTAGCTAGATAGAGTGGACCATGTTATGGAGATCCTTGAATGCTACAGTGAAGAGTTTGGATTTCAGCTTTAATCTTAATTATTTACGAGCTACCAAGTGAGCTCTTGAGTAGAGGAGTGATAGTTGAAAGCAATACTTTAGCAGAATTAATCTTATGACTGTGTGTAGGAAGGATGGGAGTGAGAAGAGGGTGGAGTTAGGCCGGAATTAGACAACGGATGATGTGGGCCAGGACAAGTGATGGCTGTAGTAATAGAAAGTGGCTAGGGATAACTGCATTTGATGACAGATTGTGTAGAAGGGATGAGGAATTGGGATGACCAGAAGAGGGAGACTGGGTGTGAATAAATGTTGTTTGAGATGGGTTTTATACGGTCTTAACGTTTTCCTCAAATTATGGAGAATAATTTAGCCATTTTTTGCTATAAAAAGTCCATCAAATTGATATTTATCATTTTATATTTAGTAGAGTATGTCTCCTACTAGAGTCTGTTGTCTTAGTTCTTTTTACTTATTCATATCAGTAGCAAGGATCAAATAGATTTCACTGAAAAGCTTGGAGTAAAACTTGACAACTTCTACTGCATATCTCTCCAACCTGCATGTAAATGGCGGTTTTTATGTTGTTAAAAGGGAAAGGTAGATTGTAGGGCTAATTTATTCCATTCTCTTGTCATTTAAAGTACCGGCTCCCCAAAGTAGCTTGTCTGCATTTATAGTGAATAGAATTGTTGAGCTGGGAGAAATCAAGATCTAGTCTAATCCCCTCATTTTACACATGAAGATACTGAGGGCCAGAGATTTGAAGTGAGTTGCCCTTGGTCATACAAAATTTAGGGTTAGAGCCCAGACTTAATCCTGGGTTCTTGTCACCTGATTCCCAGTCTGGCCCTCCTTTCATTGTACCACAACTCTCCTCATTTAAAAACAGCCTGCTTCAGAACCTAAACCTAGGACAGGGATTAAGCACTATATCTGAGGCATTCGGGCAATGATCCCTGGTGAGGCTGGGTTAATGATTTTTTTTACTACTTGTTTCATGTGTGGTCACCACCAGCCTCCAAGCACTCTCAAACTGTGGTAGCTTATGACCTTCTGGTTTCCTCTGCAAACAATACAAATGTGTGGTGGTGGTGTTCCTTTGAAAGAGCCAGATGTTTGACACATTTAGATAAAATTTAGTGAATTAATTCATTGGAACTTCCTTATTGTTAAAGTGAGCAGAATAATGTAGCATTGGCCTCTTACTAAACCACACAAATAGGAGGGGTGTGTGTGTGTGTGTGTGTGTGTGTGTTCATAGAATTTTATTTTTTAATTAGGGCTAGGGAATTAGGTTTGAAGAATTTATTGGAATAAGGTAGTCTCTAAGACTTGGGGTGTTTAAATAAAATACTGCAATAGACAGAAAGACATAACAAATGAAGAGTATTGGTTTCAGACTTCTGAGAGTATAAGGAAACAGTTGTATGCTTAACTTTGCTCCTATACTGAGAGCCAGCAGAATTCTTCTTAAAAAGCAGCTGCTAGCTTTTTCGTCTTCCTCCGCCACTTGGCAGTTGCGTGACCTCTCAGGCCACATGCTGCCCCTCGTCCCACCGCAGCTGCCGCCATGCCCCGAAAAATCGAGGAAGTAAAAGACTTCCTGCTCACAGCCAGGAGAAAAGATGCCAAATCTGTCAAGATCAGGAAAAACAAGGACAATGTGAAGTTTAAAAGTTCAATGCAGCAGATACCTGTACACATTGGTCATCACAGACAAAGAGAAGGCAGAGAAACTTAAACAGTCCCTGCCTCCTGGTTTGGCTGTGAAAGAGCTGAAGTGAAGGAATCATTCAATGTCCCACCTGTATTAAAATGTAGGGGGAAAAAAGAAAAAAAAAAGCAACTGCCATACTCTGACTAGCTTTTTGATTTCTGGTTCCCTGCATGTGTGCTGTCTATCTATTCAGTTGGAAGTCCAAGAGGGTACAGTCTTGATCTGATTCATCTTTGTATCACATCCAGAACCTCCCTAGCACAATACTGTGCACATGGTTAATACTGATGAAGTTAACTTGTCAAGAACCTTGTGTTGACACCTATATTAAAAAATGGCCAACATAAGTGGAAAGGACTTGAAGATAAGAAATAAAAATCTAGTAGCATCCTAGAAAGTATTTTCCCCATTCAAGTGAGACCTGTGTCTAATAACATAACTGATGTTTCTTTGTGTAGTTAAATACTACCTGTGGAATGAATGTCTGAGAAGGAAGGCACACTGTGGGGTGGAATTTGGTTTTTTGAGTTTGAAATGAACCCAAATATTTTCTTTTTTTTTTTTTGAAAACGTTACCACAGAGAGACTGATTGGGTATCTCTGGTTCACTAATCACAAGCTTTTGTTGTCTGTGTAGGAATTTTCCGTTGTACCTTTTGTGAAGCAGAAGTGGAGGAGGATGAGTCAGCAATGCCCAAAAAAGATGCCCGAACAGTTGTGGCGAGGTTTAACGAACAGATCGAGCCCATTTATGCACTGCTACGAGAGACTGAGGATGTTAACTTGGCATATGAAATCCTTGAGCCAGAACCCACGGAAATCCCAGCCCTAAAACAAAGGTGGGTTATGAGGATTTTATGCCCTTACCAGAGGTGTTTCATGTTGAGTCTGTCTTCGTGTTTGGACTTCTGCACCTCTAGGAGACTATCCATTAGGGGTTAGCAGTGTATTGCTAACTGATTTCCCTAACTCAGAGAGTTGTGGCTTTGATTAGATGTCTGGCAGAGTCTCCAAGTGCTAATTTTCCTAAGTTCACCACAGAAAGAAATGTACTGTAATCTTGTGGCTCTGTGAATCTTCTCGAAGTAGGCAAAGTCATCTGAAGCCTAGCAGGAGAAGTAGAGACAAGAATTAAATAATCAGTGACCATAGAGTTAATGATGGGTAGGAAGTCACGGCAGAGAGCTAGTCTGACTTGGAGACTAAGAAGATAGTATGGAACCAGATCACTAGTGATCTCCTAATTGCCAAATTCAAGGATTTTTCTTCAGCTTTCATCCTCCAACTTCTCTGCAGCATTTGGCATTCTTGGTCTTCTTTGTTGACAGTATGTTGAAAAGACAGCCTTTATTGTAGTTAGAAGTGGAGATATAGCAGGTTATGGTCTTAGAGCAGAGATTCCTTTTTTTTGGAGGTACTGCTAATCCCAGTGATGCCAAAGTCCAAGTTGTGGCTGTGTTTGTGGGTGGTTGAACTCCAGAAGTGTATGAAAGGCATTACAGTTGGGGAGTTTGAAGAACGAGGATCATTGTGGATGATAACCATGAAGAAGGATCGTAATGAGATAGGTGGACTGGGATCCAGGTGCTGAGCATCATCAGGGGATCCAAGTGATCTCCATGGGAAGAGTATATTATAATCAGGTGTTGTAAACTTCAGAGGAGGAGAGGTGGTTAAGCAGTGTTATCGGAATACTGGTCTAGGAGCTGCAGCAGGGGAGTTATGGTTTACCTACTGATCTCTTTTCCTGGCCCTTGGGATCATGGGGAGTTGGAATAAGCAATTTCCATTGAAGAAAGCTTCAAAAGAAGTAATATCAATTTAATTACAGAAGAGGGGGAGGGAGCCTTTGTTGAAGAGATCATGATGTTGGGGGAGAGGGTGAGAGAGGAGGTGGGAAGAGGGGAAATTGTTCATTGCAGATTGGAATTACAGAAGATAGAGTGAAGAAGCTAGTAGTAGAGACGTCACTATCACAGACTCTAATTCTTCCACCTTTTCATTACCCATGTTCTAATTTCACTTTCTTCCCATCTCAATCTTGGCCCTGTAGTTAAACGGTTTCCTCCACACTGTCCTGCACTCATGAAGCTTTACCCCTCTTTGTCAGCTGGCCATTTCTTCCCTTGCCAAACCCCAGGCCTGGATTATTCCTACCATCTACTACCTTTGCTTGTACTTATGTGCTATTGAATAGTGTTGGAGGAGGTCACACAACCATGCTGGTGGGGTAGTTATAAATTTGTTACCCGTTTTCAACTGGTTCTTCACTACAGCAAGGAAATCTTTTTATTCCTCCCCACTTTATGCCCTGTCTGTCTCCTTATGGAAGCTATTCCAAATCTTCTCTTCTTTCCCTCCCACACTACTTCTTCTGCTCCTTTAGCTGAAGACTTCACATCTTCATTTACTGAGAAGATTGAAGCCTTTTTGCTATGAGTCTATCTTCTCCACTTTTCTTTACCTTATTACTCACTCTCCTTTTCCTCAGCTTCAAATGATGGGGTGGCTCTTCTTGTCAAGGTCAGTCCCTTTACATATGCCAAAGATCCCATCTCTTCCAGCAGATTTGTTCCTCAGTCACTCTGTCTGTTCCTCTAACTTTCAGCGTCTTCCTCCCTACTGCCTTCAGGTGTGCTCAAGGACAATTCCAATCCTTGAGAAGCTTACATTCTAACAGTAGAGACAACATTTACAGATGGAAGGCAGCCTTAGAGGAGACAACACTAGCAGCTGGTAGGAGAAGCCCCCTGAGGAAGGGGTGGCACTTAGACTGAGTCTTGAAAGAAGGCAGGGATTCTAGGAGTTGGAGGTGAAGAAAGAGAACATTCCAGGTATGGGAGACAATGAGGGTAAAGGGAATGAAGGCAGCAGACAAAGCCTTGTGTGAAGAACAACAAGTTAGCCTGTATGACTAGACTGTCCAGTATATGGAGAGAAATAATACCTAAGAAGATAGGAAGGGCCAGGTTATAAAGAGCTTTAAATGCCAAAGGACTTTACATTTAATTCTGAAGGTGGTTAGATGGACTGGCAAAGACAGGACTTGAGGCAGGGAGCCCAGTTAGGATGCTTTTACAACAGTGTAGGAAAGAGCTGATGGTGACTTTGTGAATGGAGAAAAGAGAACATGTAGGAGAGATGTCTTCAAGGTATAAATGACAAGATTTGGCAATGGATTGGACATGGGGGTAGAGAGGAGAGAGTTGAGGAAGACACTAAGGATACAAACCTGGGTGACTGTAAGGATGGCAATGCCCTCAACAGTAATACCTAAGTTAGGTAGAGGGGCTGATGTTGGGGGCAGGGGAGGGAGAAGGTAATGAGTTATGTTTTGGACATGTTGAGTTAGAGATGTGTTTGGGACATCCAGTTTGAAATATCCATTAAGCAGTTGTTGATGTTTGACTACGGTTCAGTAGAAAGACTAGGGTTGGAAATACAGATCTAGGAATCATCTGTATAGAGACGATTATTGAACCAATAGGAGCTGATGAACTCACCAAATGAGGGACTGACTATAGAGCAAAAGAGGAAGAGCCAGGATAGATCTTTTCAGGGGCACTCATGGTTCTTGGGTGTGATATGAGAAAAGAGGCCGAGAAGGAGAAGCTGTCAGACAAATAGAGGAGAGCCCAAAGAAAAGAGTGGGGGTGGATGGGTGAGGGGAAAGAGCAGACAACAGTTGTGCTGCAGAGAGGCCACCAAGGATGAGAACTGAGACAAGACCATGGATTTGGCAGTTTCTGTTGAATGATGAGATAGGAAGCCAGATTGCAGAGGATTTAAAAGAGAAAAAAACAAAGGCACTAAATGTAGACAGTTTTTCTAGGATTTTAGTTCAGAAAAAGAGGAGAGGTAGGATAAAGGCTAGTGATTGATCTAATCTCGGTGTAACAAAGACATCAGCTACCCAACCCCTCTCTTCTCACATACATACGGAATTCAAGGATAATATATGTATGTCTGTCCCTGGTGCTTTAAGGGTTACAGAGTGCTTTACAAGGTCACCCATACCAGAAGACCTTCCTCGCCTCTAGTCTATCCTTCCAGATCCCTTGAGTGTCTGTTTAATCTGTTGCTGCTCTTTATTTACCTTAGCAACGTTCAATTCAGTAAGCATTTATTGAGTAGCCACTGCTTTAAGGGACTGCTGCAGTAGATGCTCAAGGAGCCTAAACAAATAAAGGGAAAAACAAGCATACAGATAAACTGTACATGAGACAGTGAATACATGCAAAAGTGAGGTCCAAGCAAAGTGCTACAGGAATATGAGGAAAGACTCTGTTCACAGGATATTGGGGATATGTGTTAAGGAGCACTTCATGAAAGAAGTACCATCCGAGTTTGGCCTCAAAGACGGGAAAGGTCTTAGAGATAGAGAAGAAGAGGGCCCACTCATCACATGGCAGACTGAGCAAGGAAGGGTATGGGGATGAGAGCAGAATGAAGACTGGACAGTAGAAATTAATCTTCTTTAATTGGAATGTAGAATACATTGGAGAAATTTATACTACAACAACATTGTAAAGATAAAATAACATTTCATTTAAAAATCGCTTGGAGGGCACCAGTATGAGATGAGCCCAGGTAGGTAGGTTGGAGCTACTTTGTGGAAGACTTTCAATTCTGGAATCAGGAGATTATATCTTATTTCTGAGGCACTGGAAACTTGTAAGTTTTTAAAGAGAGAGATGACATGCTCTTGGCGCTGAATTAGCAATATTACTCAGCAGTCTGGAGAATGGATTAAACAGGGTGTAGATAGGTTGGAGGCATGAAAACCATTTAAGCCATTCCAGTAGTCTAACCAAGAAAAAATAAGGTCCTGAGCTAGTATGGTAGTAGTGAGGATAGATAGGAGGGACTGCATTAGAGAGAGATTGCAGAAGTAGAGACATGAGGACTTGGGAGCTGATTAGATATGTGGCATGAGAGGGGAAAGACTGAAAGATAATGCCAAGATAATGAGCCAGGACATAGAGTTAGAATCTCTTTGGGCAGTCATGGTAGCTCATGAGGCATTCTGGTCAGCTTTCATGCCTTGTTGAATGAGCAAAGACTTTCTGGTTCCCTCATGAGTATGGCCATCAACAAGACTGAATTAAAACTGTTTTTACCTCTTCAGCCATTTTTTTTTTTGGCATTGGCATTGCAAATCTCAGGGACAGTATTCACTGGACTTCTAACAATTGTCTTTTTGGGTGCTCAAAGCAATGGAAAATCAGTGGGGTGTATCTATCCCAGAATCCAGTAAAGACCAACTCTGAATAGAGCCTCTGAATCCTGACTGACCCACTTACAGGTGTGATCCAGTAGAAGGACACTTCAGGGTTCTCTTCGACTTAGTAGATTGCATCAAAGTGCTATAGCTGCTGACCTCCCACCTTACAGTAGTTACCTAGCATTCTCCTTCCTGTCCCTCATCCACCTTCCTATCAGTGTTTATGCAGTGAATTTTTTTTTAAACTTCTTTTTATCCTCTTTGGTTTTTCATAGCAAGGAACGTGCTGCTGCTACTGCTGGAGCTGCTGGCCTTGCAGGTGGACATCACCGGGAAGCTTGGACTACCAAGGGTCCATCCTATGAGGACTTGTACACTCAGAATGTCGTCATCAGCATGGAGGACCAAGATGATCTTCATCGAGCAGCAGCTGAAGGGAAACCCAGCAAAGAGAGACCTATTTGGTTGAGAGAGAGCACAGTCCAGGGAGCCTATGATTCTGAAGAGATGAAGGAAGGTAAGAGGCCAGCATAATGTCCCTCTCTCTCTTACGTGCAGCTGAGGATGTTCTGCCAGTACGCTTACATGGCCTCATCATTGCTGTCTCTTGTCATATACTTTCAACCCGCTTTGTAACAGGAAGTTAGAAATGCAGCAAGAGAACAGCACGTTTCAGAAAATTTATAGGACTCCCCAGAAGCAAGTTGATATAATAGGAAGTACGGTTATTTACTTCTCTTGTTAAAATATCGTTTCCAGTTTTAGGGAGGACACCCGACAGCCCTGCGTTTGATTGGAGTTTTTTTTCTTTTAGTTGTGGGTAACACTTAGTACCGGAAACATTTCTTCCTTGTCCTGAGTCTGCTGAAATTATTTTACCACCCATCTGCTTCTTCCAGAATCATTTACTAATTTATTTTCATAACAAAGTAGTGCTTTAAAGTTGCCAAAGTACTTTACATATATTGTCTTGTTTGAGCCTCACAACTTCCCCAGGAGGTAGGTGCTGTTATTATCTCTCTTTTAGAGATGAAGAGATTGAGACAGACAGAAGTGAAGTGACTTGCCCAGTGTCACACAGCTAGTCTGTGTTTCAGGTTGGATTTGAATTCAGGTCTTTCTGTCTTCAGGTCCAGCGCTATATCCGCTACACCACCAGGTGCCTCGTGATCCATATTATATGTGCAGGACAGTACAAAGCACAGTTAAAAAGAGACAGCGTGGGAATGGAGGTCAATGATAGGTCACAGTTGCTTCCTTCTTTGGGGAATTTCACATAGTAATTTCCAGACAAGTTATATGCTTCGTGGCAGCTAGGTGGCATAGTGGAGAGAGTTCTGGACTTAGACTTACAAAGTCCTGAGTTCAAATCCTGCCTAACTGTGTGACCTTGGGTAAATCCCTTAACCTGTCTTAGTTCTCTCGCTTATAAAAGGAGGGGGATAATAGTACTTACCTCACAGTATTATGGTGAGATTCAAACATAATTTGAATATGGTGAGATTCATAACATAAAAGAGCTGTGCAAACCTTAAATTGCCAAGTAAATGCTAACTATTATTGTTGGCTATGCTTACCATAGTGTGAGCTATATAACACAACTCCAGTGGCACATACTCTTTATGTAACTGAATCCAGAGTTACTTTTGCTCTTTAGATTTGAGGGGTTGGTGTGCCCCTTAGTATGGGAATGAGACTAACACACGTCTGTAAGTGTCCCAGAAAAATGGTGCTGGGACTAGATCTTTCTGTACCCCTGGCAGGGTTTCACTTGATTCCTGGGCTGAATTACCACTATTAGTATACCACTTGGTCTTCTTTTAATGAAAATCTTATAAGCAGCTAAGAATCACCTCCCTCTTCATTTTTCTGACCCTCTTCCCATTATGATCTATTCTTCCTTTATAATATAGACAAGGACAGAGGGGATGTGCCTGGGCAGCAAGTAATGGTTTTCCACAATATGACTCTCCACAGTGTTCTCATTTCAGTCAGAAAAAGGGTTCCCTTGACAACCACCATTCTACTTCACTCCAGCTAACTCTGTCATTCCTCCTGATCAGGTCAGCCTTAACACTAAGGAGGCTGGTAAACAGGACCATATTTTAAATAGGTGAAGTCTGCTGTGCCACACCCCTTTGGGGGATCCCCACAATCTAGCACCTACTGAGACTCCTTTGCAGAATGTCTGGGTGACTAGTTAATCTGATAAATGAATCTGTGCTGATGGGATAATGAGAGAAGGCAGCCCTTTTTCCAAGGCCCTCCTGAGTACTAAGTGTTTTTTTACATGGGCTTGTCTCTGTTGGCCAATCCAAAGAAGACAATTTTGCACCAAGCAGATGAGGGCTGTGCCCTGTAGGGCTTTATAGCACCCTTCAAATCATACTGTATAGATGGATGCCTATTTCTAGCAACATGTACAGCTGGCCCTGCTGGGGAGTGTTCAAAACTGATGCATCTGAGCAGTGACCACATTTTGAAAGGAAAGTCATTACGTGTGAGTCACTAGTCACTAGTTGTGTTAGAAGAGTGACCTACTTTTAAGGCTGTGAAAGATAAATCAAGTCCTCTTGATATACATTTCAAATTTTTGCCTGGACAACCATTTATGAGCTTCCTTGGTACCAGCTTTCTCATTAAGTAATTAGATATTTATCAGCAATATCAAAGTTATATAATTTAAGCATCTTTCTACTCAAACGTCACTTAATTGTAAGAAAAATTTTCATTTTTAATGAAGCAAAATATTTGTACAGGAAAATTCACAAAGTGATAGGATGGTGAGGAAAGCTGCGCTGTTGATGCTATAGCATCTGGAAGCACCTTCTGTTGCAAGGAAAGCTCTGAGTGCTTTGCTAACGGTCATTGTTTAGTCCCAGACCAATGTGGAGCCTCCTCTCCATTTATAGAAGATCTGCTGCCTCCTCTTGGAAGGCAGTTTACAAGTTCTAGATTCATCCCACAGGGAGTGGGCAGGCCAGAGACTTCTGAAGGTCCTTACTTCTTATATTTTCTTTTTCAAGGTGGATTAGACATAGATGCTTTTCAGGAACGGGAAGAAGGCAGGATGGCACTGGACGACAATGAGGAGGTCATGCGGGCCCTCCTCATTCATGAGAAGAAGACGCCTTCAGCAGCAGTTGGCTCAGTTGGGGCAGCTGCTCCTATAACTACTGCAAATGGCAGTGACTCAGAGAGTGAGACAAGTGAATCAGACGAAGACTCTCCACCTCGTCCATCTGCAGCTGTCTCAATGTACCAAGAGGACGACGAAGAAGAGGAGGAGTTTGAGGAGGTGGCAGATGATCCAGTTGTCATGGTAGCTGGACGTTCATTCTCTTACAGTGAAGTGAGCCAGAGACCTGAGTTAGTGGCACAGATGACTCCAGAAGAGAAAGACGTCTATATTACAATGGGACAGCGTATGTTTGAGGACCTATTTGCATGAAACTTCTCCTGTGTCTTCCATGGTGGCCAGATTAGAGAATGTATTTTTCAAACTATTTCCCCGTATTTAGTCTAAAGAAAATAGTCATCTCTCACAAATCAGGACAAGGGTAGGAATTTGACTTTAGTGTGCCAAAACAGAAAAGAGGAGGAAGGAAAGGAAGAGGATAGAGTGAATTTTATACAAATTGGGAAAATTCATTCATCCCTTTGTCTGTCACCACAGTATCAGTATTTCTACTCTTTTTTTTTTTTGCATAATTTCTTGATTTGCTCACTCTTTTAAGTGAGAGATATCTCTGGTACCAGTATGGATTTTGGTTTTGAAACCTGTTTGTCAAAAAGATATTATGCAGCAGTTAGTTCTGATATGTAGCATGGCATTGTTTCTTAATGCAGAGTTTTAAACATATAAAAATATGTAAAATATACATACGCATATGTATAAATAAATATAAACTTTCCTCTAGGTGCCTATAAGAGTAGTAACTTTTGTAACACTTTCTCTTACAGTTTTTTTAAAATATCATCTTACAGGCCTTTGTGGACAGTAAAGATTGTGTTTCAGAATTTGACCCTATTAAAAATGATGTTTCATTTACATAGATGAATGTTGGAATTGAAAAACTATTTTCAAACTATTTTATACCAATTAAAATTTGTTATTGCTAGTCACGTAACACCCAGGGGCAAGGGTTGAAACTGATATTTTATCTCCTTTAAAAATAAAGTTTTCTTTAAAAAAAAGTTTTCTTCAGGGTTGACGTCTCTGTTTTCCGTTACATAAACTTAATATCTGCATATGCACAGGTGCCCTTTTCATTTTACATGTTAAGTGCTTTTCTGTTCTGGGGTGTTCCTGCGGCGAAATTGCTGTTATAGAAATAACTTTCCTTTATGCCATAACACACATGGAATACCTTAGCCTTTCAACCTTGTTGCTCATCAAAATTTTCATTTTAGTAATACTGTTAAACCATTGATAGGGCCTGAAACTTCCTCAAACTTTCTGGTTACCTGGAAAAGTGTAACTCACTTCTATTGAAGTTCACCTCAACCCTTTCACCTCCTTGAATTATTATCCCATGTTGACCCCTCCTTTTATTGCCAGACTTGTCGGAACAACAGTACAGAGCATTTCCAAAGTCTTAATGCAGTGTTAAGTTTTAACAGCTTAAAATAAGGACATTTACATATTCTGTTTAAGCTATAAAAACTTAAAACTGTACTAAGAGTTTTGAAACATTCTGTATATATGTCTAGACTTTCATTGCCACAGTCATACACTTAAATGTTAACTGCCCTCCACACCCGTTCTAATCCATCCTACATGTTACTATTAGGCTAATGTTACTAAAACATTACTTTTAATGATGAATCTTGGTCCCAGAGAACAGATAGTGAAACTATTTTCCTCTTTGAAAAGAGATGGGGATACTGGGAAGGGGAGAGGTGTATAAGCTAAAAGTTCAATTGGGGGAAGAGGATGTATTGGGAGAATACTGGTGTAAACGACACCAATAAATGTTCAAAGCAGAAAGAAGTGTTTGCTCAAAACACTTGAATGGTTTCCTATCATCTGTAAAGGTGGAGAAGCTTTTTGGTACAGTGGAAAGAATGCTGCATTTGGAACTGAAGACCCATGAGTTCAAATCGGGGTTCTTCCGCTTACCATCTGTGAAACCTTAGGAAAGCCACTTTAATGCTCTGGGATTCAGTTTCCTTCTAAAATGAAGGGATTGAAGAAACAGATTAAAACAGAAAAAAAAATGACGTAAGTGAAAAAGATATACTACAATCTGTATTCAGAGTCCATCAGTTCTTTATCTGTATACGGATAGCATTTTCCTTCGTGAATCCTTTGTACTTGTCTTGGATCATTGTATGGCTGAGAAGAGCTAAGTCATTCACAGCTGATCATCACACAATGTTACTGATACTGACTATGATGTTTTTCTGGTTCTCATTTCACTTTGCTTCAGTTTGTACAAGTCTTTCTAGATTTTTCTGAAACATGCCTGTTCATCATTTCTTATTGCATAATAGTATTCCATTACACTCAGATACCACAGCTTGTTCAGCCATTCCCCAATTGATGGGGATCTCCTCAATTTTGCCACCACAGAAAGGGCTGCTATCAATATTTTTGCACATGTAGGTCCTTTTCCCTTTTTTATGATCTCTGGGATACAGACCTAATAGACCATTATTGCTGGATCAAAGGGTATGCAGTTTGGTTGCCCTTTGGGCACGGTTCCAAATTGCTCTCCAGAATGGTTGGATCAGTTCACAACTCCATCTACAATGCATCAATGTCCCAATTTTCCCACTTCCTCTCCCAACATTATCGTTTTCCCTTTTTGTCATATTAACCAATTTGATAGGTATGAGGTGGTATCTCAGAATTGTTTTAATTTGCATTTCTCTGATCAAAAGTGATTTAGAGCACTTTTTCATATGCCTGTAGATAGCTTTTATTTCTTCATCTGAATACTGCCTGTTCATATCCTTTGACCATTTATCAGTTGGGAAGTGGCTGTATTCTTATAAATTTGGCTCAGTTCTCTGTGTATTTGAGAAATGAGGCCTTTATCAGAGACACTCGCTGTAAAGATTGTTTCCCAACTTCTAACTGATTGCATTGGTTTTGTTTGTACAAAAGCTTTTAAATTTAACATAATCCAAATTATCTGTTTTACATTTTGTAGTGCTCTCTATCCCTTGTTTGGTCATGAATTCTTCCCTTTCCCGTAGGTCTGACAGGTAAACAATTTCTTGCTCTTCTAACTTGCTTATAGTGTCACCTTTTATTTCTAAATCATGAACCCATTTTGACCTTATCTTGGTACACAGTGTGAGATGTTGGTCCATATCTAGTTTGTGTCCTATTGTTTTCCAGTTTTTCCAGCAGTTTTTGTGAAGTAGTGAGTTCTTATTCCAAAAACTGGGGTCTTTGGGTTTACCAAACACTAGGTTACTATGGTCATTGACTACTGTGTCTCATGTACCTACGCTTTCCCACTGATCCACAACTCTATTTCTTAGCCAGTATCAGACAGTTTTGATGATGACTGCTTTAATGTGTAGTTTGAGATCCAGTATTGCCAGGGTGCCTTTGTATTTTTTTTTCCATTAATTCCCTTGATATTTTGACCTTTTGTTCTTCCAGATGAATTTTGTTGTTATTTTTTTCAGCTCCATAAAATAATTTTTCAGTAGTTTGATTGGTATGGCACTGAACTGGTAAATTATTTTAGGCAGAATTGCCATTTTTATTATATTGGCTCAGCCTACCCATGAGCAATTGATATTTTTCCAATTATTTAGATCTGACCTCATATGTGTGAAAAGTGTTTTGCGAAAGTGTTTTGTAATTGTGTTCATGTAGTTCCTGGGTTTGTCTTGGCAGGCAGACTCCTCTAAGTATTTTATATCATTTACAGCTTTTTAAAAGGAATTTCTCCTTCTATCTCTTGCTGTGGGGCTTTATTGGTCATGTAAAGAAATGCTGATGATTTATGTGGGTTTATCTTATAAACTGCAACTTTGTTAAAGTTGTTAATTTCAAGTAATTTTTTAGTTGGGGTTCTAGACTAGTCTATGGTTCTCTAAGTATACCATGATATCATCTGCAAGACTGATAGTTTTGTTTCTTCGTTGCCTATTCTAATTCCTTCAATTTCTTTTTCTTCTGTTATTGCTATAGTTAACATTTCTAGTACTATATTGAGTAGTAGTGTAAATGGACATCCTTGCTTCACCCTGATCTTATTGGGAAGGCTTCTAGCTTATCCCTATTACAGATAATGCTTGTTGTGATGGTTTTAGAGAGATACTGCTCATTTTAAGGAGTGCCCCCTTTATTCCTATGCTCTCTACTATTTGTAATAGGAATGGATGCTGTATTTTGTCAAAAGCTTTTTTATCTGTTGAGATAATCATATGATTTCTGTTGGTTTTGTTATTGATATGGTCAGTTCTGTTGATAGCTTTCCTAACATTGAACCAACCCTGCATTCCTGGTATAAATCCCACCTGATCATAGTGTATAATCCTTGTGATATATTACTGTAATCACCTTGCTAGTATTTTGTTCAAAAATTTTGCATCTATATTCATTAGAGAAATTGGTCTATAATTTTCTTTTTCTATTTTGGCTCTTCCTGGTTTAGGGATCAGCACCATATTTGTGTCATAAAAGGAGTTCAGTAGGACTCTTTCACCTATTTTTGCAAATAGTTTATATAGTATTGGAATTAATTGTTCTTTAAATGTTTGGTAGAATTCACTTGTGAACCCATCTAGCCCTGGGGATTTTTTCTTAGGTAGTTCATTAATGGCTTGTTCAATTTCTATTTCTAAGATGGTGTTATTTAGACAGTCTATTTCCTGATCTGTTAATCTAGGTAATTTATATTTTCTTAAATATTCATCTATTTTACTCCGATTACCAGATTTATTATAATATAAATGGGCAAAATATTTTGTAATGATTGCTTTTGCAACTTTGATTAATGAATATTTTTATATGATAACACATGTATAAACTATATCAGACTGCCTACCATTTTCATAAGAGGGGAGGGGAGAGAGGCAGCTAGGTGGTGCAGTGAGTAGAGCACCGGCCCTGGAGTCAGGAGGACCTGAGTTCAAATTCAGCCCCAGACACTTGACACAGTTATTAGCTGTGTGGCCTTGGGCAAGTCACTTAACCCCAATTGCTCTCCTTCCCCCCTCCAAAAGAAAAGGGGAGGGGAGAGAGGGAGAAAAATTTGGAACTCAGAATCTTATGAGAGTGACTGTTCAAATTTTCCTTGACATGTAACTGGAGAAAAAAATAAAATACTATTAAACTTTAAAAAATAAAAATCAAATGAGGGGATTGGGTAGGAAACCTCTGAGTTGTCTTATAGTTTTGAAGCCCAAGATTCTTAAGGCTAACATTCAAGACAAGCCATTACTTGGTCCCTATCTATCTCTCCTTATTTGAAGCCTCTGCTCCCTATCCAACTGGTCTGCCTCCATATCTTTCAGACCCAATATATACCTATGTATTTCCCTAACTCCAAAATACACTCCCCTATCTAAATCCTTTAAGGGAAAGCTCACATCTCCTGTGAAGTCTTTTCTAACTTGTTCAACTCAAGAGTAATTCTTTACCTCCTGAATTCCTATGGCATTAATTGTCTAGATCAGTGATCTGCAAGTTTAATTAAAGATTTTGAGCGTACAGCTACGCTATAGGATTATATATTTCATAGACATACTACTACACTAATATTGTATACTATGAGAAATACACCAAAGTAGTATTACTAAAGGATTAGATAAAGATAAAATCAATTACTTAAAGAAAAAAGTTTTTAAGCCTTGTTGCTATCACTAAAAATTTAACATTTTTAATTAAGACAAGTGTGCTTGAGTATTGTTAAGGGGTCCTCTGAATTTATCCTTTCGAGTTGCCATATTTTGCAGAAACACTGGACTGAGAGTGTTCAAGAGGCACCAAACATATCAAGGACGAAGCCCTCCGTCCCCATTCTGCCTAGCTGACGTAATTAGTTGTTTACACTCAAAGATGGACTCCTTGTGTGTCCTTGGGAGTTGAGACAGATGCCAGTCAGTCTGCATTAGACTGGGAAACTGCTTATGCAGCTGGTACCCTTGTAGATAAGCAGACCCTCCCATCTTTGTGGTCTAGCAGTTCTGCTTTTGCTATCTCAATCATTCATTATCTCTCTTCCTCTGCCACTCCTATTTAGGTGGAGATTTCTGTTTCTCCACCTCTCTGTCACAATTTCATAAATATTCAAATGCTTACAGTTTAACATGCACGTTCATTTCTCTTGTAATAAACTTAGTTTTTTCACCCAAGTTTCATGAAGCTGTGGTGGCCTGTTGACAGTATGCCTCATTTTAAAAAAAAATTTTAACCCTTGTGTATGTCCTGAAGCATGGTCAGTCAACAAGCATTTACGAGCTGGGAGACAAAGAAAAAGACTCAGAGGCTTACGTTCTAATGAAGGAGACAACATGCAAACACCTATTAATATAAGGTACGTATAGTGCAAGTGAGAGGTGTTCTCAGAAGGATGGCTCTTTAGGTGGGGGGTGGAGAGAATAAAGAAATTCCTCTTGCAGGAGTAGTATTTGAGCAGAGCCTTGAGTGCAGCCAGGAGATGGAGGTGAGGAGGGAGAACAATCCAAGAATAGGGGACAGCTAGGGAAAAGACACAGATGGAGAAGGGACATAGCATGTCGTGTGCCAAGAAAACCAGGAAGGCCAGAATCTTTGCATTCTTAGTACACTGAGGGGAATCAAGGGTACGAATACTGGAAATGTAGGAATGGGCCAGGTTGTGAAAGGCTTTAAATTGACAGATAGCATTTTATATTTGATCCTGAAAGTAACAGGGAGTCACTGGAATTTATTGAATGGAGGATAGAGGAGGGGAAGGGTGACATGGTCTGACAGATCTGAGACAGGGAGACCAACCAATAGGCTATTTCAGTGTTCCAGACGAGGTGATAAAGCTGCATTAGAGTCTCCATTTTGTTAATGGAAAAAGGGGGACGTATAAGGGAGGTATGTTAAAGGTAGAAATGATAAAACTTGGCACCTGATTAGATAGGTGGGATTAGTGAGAATGAAGAGTTGATGGCACTGAAGTTGTGAACCTGGGTAACTGGAAAGATGGTGCAGAAAGAGTGAAGTAGGGAAGAGAGAAAGCATTTTGGGGAAAGGTAGTGTTTTGGACATGTAGAGTTTGAGATGTCTATGGCACATTGTGTGAGATGTCAACAGGCAGTTGGTGATGTGAGATTAGATATTAGGAGAGCAGTTAGGCCTAGATAAGTAGATCTGAGAATCAATTCCAACCCAATGATGATCGACCCCAGGGGAACTAATGAGATTACCAAACAAAATAGTATAAAGGGAGAGGTGGGCTCAGGACTGAGCTTTGGGAGATGTCCACAGTTCATGGGTGGGATATGGATGAAGGTCTAACAAAGAAGACCAAGGAGCTGAGCAAGAGAGAGCAGCAAAACCTAGAAAGTAGAGGATATCCAGGAGAAGAGGGTAACCAGGGTGATCAACAGTGTCAAAGGCTACAAGACCATCAGGGGGTAAAGACGCATGAGGATTGAGAAAGCCATTACGTTTAGCAATTAAGAGATCATTGGTAACTTTGGAAAGATTGTCATTTGTTTTTCATTCTCAAAGAGGACCATAACATCAGGAAGATGATGCCATGACTTGCAAGTGATTTGGATTTGAGGGAGAGAGGGCTGTGCAATGTAACATGCCTCACTTTCTCCTGCAGTCATCTGGGTCCAGTGGCCAGATACAGATCAGGACAACTGGCACTTTGAAAAGAACCATTTAATTGAATGTGGGTAGAAGTCATACTATAGAGGGTTTAGAATCCAGTGAGAGGAAGTGGAGTGTTTCTCAAGGAGTTTAGCCATGAGGGAGGAGAGAAAGGACAGTAGCTACCAGGGTCAGTCAGATCAAGGGAAGGTTTTTTAAGGATGGAGAGACAGTGTTTGTAGGCAGCAGGGAAGTTGCCAGTAGAGAGGGTGAGAGTAAAGGTTAGTGAGAGTATGTATAAAAGGAGAAATCTGCTGGGGAAGTCAGGATAAAATTGGATGAAGGGCTCTGGTAGAAAAGTTTTTCTTATCAGGAAGGGCCACCTCTTTATGCAAGGTACATGGGCATAACAGGGGAGGATGTGTGAGTAATATGAGATGAGGACAAGGGGAGAAGAGAGAGCTCTCTTGGAATGACATCAGTTTTTCCACTGAAGCATAAGGCAGAGTTGGGGAAGATGTATAGGAGTATGGGGAGGCTTCATGGATGAAAACATCTGAAAAAGCCACTGTGGTGAATGAGCTGGTGAATTAATTAAGGAGGTATAAAGGGATTGCCTTGCTTTGGTGAGGACTCTGTTGAAAGTATATAATATATGTGAAAATATGTTTAATGGGAATGTATATGTAGAGCCTGTATCAGATTGCGTGCTGTCTAGGGTAAGGGGAGGAGATGGAGGGGGAGAAAATTGAAAACTTAAGGAAGCAAATGTTGAAAACTAAAACTAAATAAACTTAAAAATATTTTAACATAAAAAGAAAGCATGTAATATAAATTTGTGGGGAACCCAGTTAACTCAGTTTTGTGACTTTTTTCATCTCTGTTCAGGCAGAGGGTGATAAGAGTAATCCAAGGTCAGGACTTGGCGAGGTATAGGGTAGTGAGCAGATAAGGAACGATGGACAGTGCCCGGCCAGGAGTCAGGAAGACTCATCTTCCTGAGTCCAGATCTGGCCTCAGACACTTAACAGCTGTGCGACCCTGAGCAAGTCACTTAACCCTGTTTGCCTCAGTTTCCTCATCTGTAATATGAGCTAGAGAAGGAAATGGCAAACACTTCAGCATTTTTGCCAAGAAAACCCCAAACAGGGTCATGAAAAGAAAGACAGTACTGAACAACGACCTAATAACATAGTTGAACTGGATCACCAAGACACTGAGATAGAGAAAGGAGAATGTAGCTAGTAATGGTCTGGAAAAGAACTGAGAAATGGAGAGATTATAGATTATGGCAAAGAATGAAGAAAAGGGTTAGATATTATGGGTTAGATAGTATCATATGAAATAGGGTTAGATAATATGATCAGATAAAGGAATTTTCCAGTTTATGAAAATAGAAGTAGAACGTTTGTGGGCCGTGGCAAAATCAAAGGGGTGACCACCTCTCTGTGTAGCTGAGATGAAGTGGAAGAATATACTGGTCATAGGAATTGAGTAATTAAGAAAGTGAAAAGTTAGGGTATTTGAGGGAGTATCCATACATAAGCTGAAATGGAGTAGCAGTTGAGGTGCAATGACTGAGACAGTCGCTGAACTAACTGTGTTTGGTCTTATAAATAATAACTGTTAATAATTACTTTCCTTTTTTTGGAGGGGGGAAGGCAGGACAATTGGGCTTAAGTGACTCGCCCAAGGTCACACGGCTAGTAAGTGTGTCAAGTGTCTGAGGTCACATTTGAACTCAGGTCCTCCTGGTACTCTGCTGGTACTCTGCTCACAGCGCCACCTAGCTGCCCCAATAATTAACTTTTTAAATTAATTTGATCAGCATAGCTATCTAAGCAGATGAATTTCTATCCTGAAAAAAATCCCTCCTTCCCACCAAATGTACAATCTAGATAGGTGGAGTCAGCAAGATGTCCCTGCTATCTATCTCAGCTCAGGGTGTCCCTCTCTGGGGGTTCCCAATGACATATGTGCCTATGTTCTGTGTGCCTGGGTCTAGGACCTAGACTCTAGGTCGTTGCTTGATCTGACACCTCGTGGAGATAGTAGAACAATTAGGACTGCTTTCTCAGCAGTCCCGTGTAATGATTAGGGTTGAGGGAAGCAGAGGTAGGAAGAATGTTGGATAATAATGGACGAAAGGCACAGTAGGGTGGTATATAAGACATGCCCAGTGATTGGTTATCTTGGGATAAGGGGGCTGCCTCCCTACTTCCAGTTAGTCCCCACTCCCTTATGCAGCCCACTTGGTAGCCTGGTCTATACCATTCACTTGTCACTTAATATTTGTTGCCTTTTATTGATGTGTGTTTGGTTTTTCTATAGGTCCTGACTTCCCAATCAGAATGTAAGTCTTTTGCAGTCAGAGACCGTGTCTTACATATTTTTGTGTCCCTCAACCACCTAGCAGAGTAGTTTGTGCATACTAAGTGTTCAATAAATATTTGATGAGGAAGAGAAATAAAGAAGTCAGGGTAGAGGACATTAACAGTTTGCCTGAAGTTTCAGCAGGGAAAAAAGAACTGGAATTATTTATACATAGACAACTAGATGGGGCTGTGAGGAAGAGGACTGGATCTGGAGTCAAGAGGATCTGAGTTCAAATCCAGCCTCGGACACTTAGTAACTATGTGACCCTGGGCAAATCTTGGGCTCTCTCAGCCAGTTTCCTTAAATGTAAAATGGGGTTAATATTAACACCTGCTTTATATGATTGTTGTGGGGATCCAATGAGATGACCTATGTAGAGCACTTTGGAAACCTTAAAGTCCTATATAAATGCTAGCTACTATTGTTACTATGCTCCAGAAATCCTCTTTTTAGCTTGTTTCACCATCCCTAGAGTTTAATTCCTATTAGCTTTGAAGAAGCAACGGACTGCAATGCACTTTAGGACCCAGCCAACAGAGCATCATGTAGCCTTACCTTAGACTTCCATGCATTTAGGAAATATGTTTTCAGCTCTCTTCCTGGCTGACCCATAGGGAGGTCACCACTTTGATGGGGAGACAAGACATAAATAAACACCAGGAGAAGTTAACAATGCAAGGCATGAGGAGGTAATAGCAGCCCCAGAGTCAGTAAGTGCTGGAGGACATTAAAGAAAGACTGGAGGAGTGAGTGAAAACTGCCTAGGGGAAGGCGGCTTTCAGGGGACAAATTACAGACTATTTGAACCATATGGACAGACTTCAGGAGATGGAGGATAGAAGGGCCTGGCGTGCTGCGTAGTCCATGGAGTCACATAGAGTCAGACACGACCACATGAGTGAAGTATAGCTCCAGATCTCTCATATTGATAAATGGAAATTGAAGCTGCCCAAAGGTTCCCTTCTGCACCCAGCACATGGGAAAAGAGCAAAGAGTGGAGGTGTTCTGTGCTGGAGGGTCCAAGGACAGGTATACTTATGCACTGTTGGTGAAACTTCGAGTTGGTCCGGTTGTTCTGGAAAACAGTCTGGAATTGCATGGGAAAAGCCTTTGGGCTATTCATTTATTTATATAAGCATCTACTGTGTGCCAGGCATTTTTTATAAATATTATCTGATTTGAACCTCACAATAATCCTTCAAGGTAGGTGCTGTTATTAACCCCGTTTACAGTTGAGGAAACTGAGGCAAATAGTAGTTAAATGTCTTACCCAGAGACACATAGCTAATAAATGTTTGAGGCTGAATTCAAACTCAGGACTTCCTGACTGCATGCCCAGCTTTCTAGCCACTGTAGGGTAGAGTGATTGAGGTGGAAAGAGGGGTTCTATATTTGCCAGCATGTTCATGGGGACACTTTTTATAGTGGCAGGATGGAAGTCCATTGATTGGGGTGTGGCTGAACAAGTTTTAGCATCTGAAAAGTAAAGGAGAATTGCTGTGCCATAAGAAACAATGACTGAAAATTGGAGAGGCATGGGAAGACCTCTATGAATGGATGTAGAGGAAGATAAGCAGAAGCAGGAGAGCAAGGTACATAATATCTATAATATTATAAAATGAAAGAACACTAAAATGAAACCCTAACGTTGTGTAATTGAAACGAATAATTTTGGTTATGAAAAAGAAATCAGGAAATGTACTTCCCTTCTTTCCTTAGAGAAATGGGGAGCTATGGGAATATCATATGTATGCGTGTATGTACACATACATACATACATATAAAATTAAACTCTTCGAAATGACTCTGGTTACTAGGTTGTTTGATTATGTTTAATTTTTTCTTGTTCATGAGAGAAGGCTCAAAAAGTTGATTGGGGTGAAGGTGTTATACCAGAAGCGAGTGAGACACTCCACAGAGTATAAGTTTTAAATGGAGAATTTATTAGCTGGCGGCCGTTCGGGGAATTCATCCCAAATCAAAATGGCCTCGTTTTGAAATGCAAGTATAGTTTTTATAGAGAATACAGGGTACAGTGGTTAATTATCTCTTGAAGTTTACATATGTTATTTTGCAGACTCGGCAAGCCTGTGTTATTTCACTTTTAATGACCATGATACAATAGAGGAACCTCCTGAATAGATTGTAAATACAACATATCAGATAGCTGACAAAGTGTCAACTGAAATTACAACCCAGGATCCCTGTGTCCATCTTGCCATAACTCCCACAACAAGGAAGGCTCAAGATAAGGCAGAAGTCATATAATTCAAGATAATGTCTAGGGCCGAGGCTTTCATCCTTAATGGCCACGGACAGACTAAGGGATATTTCAGCTCAGTGTGTTGACATAAGATAGAGACATCTCTGAGCCCACTCAGTTAGACAAAGGAAGATCGTTAGGCATTAGGCTTTTCCCAGTAATTAGCTTACATTCCTTGGAAAAGTCTTAGGGGCCCAGGACACTCACCAAACAGCAGGAACTCAGTCTGTTTTTTTCTTATGCAGACTGGGGTTTGCAGTTAGGGGCTGGGGGCAGGGTTTTTCTAGCAATAGCTGGCTACTCAGGTATCAGAAAGGGAAGGGGAATGGTACCTAAACATTAATTCTGTTTTTAAAAATACCTGCAAAAATGCCTGCAAGAATAATACTTTATGCCTTTTCAGATGGATGGAGTTTGGATAGTTGGAAAAGGGCATTGCAGAAAGATGAAATAGTATAAGCAAATGACAGAGACTGGAATGAGGAGTATTTGGGAAGTGAGTGGACAGTAAGTAAACCAACCCTGTAATAGTGGAAGGCTGGAATTTAGGCTTAGTGGGAAATAAGATGAAAAGTTAGTTGGGGGTCAATATTACTTCACCCTAAGAAACACTGAAGGTGAAAAATTCAGAGAAACTTGCAAAGACTTGAATGAATTGATCAAGTGGAATGAATAGAACCAGAAAAATTATTTGTATGATGACCACAATAATATAAAGAGAAACAGCTTTGAAAGACTTCAGTAGAGTGATCACTAGTCATGACTTCAGAAGACTGATAAGGCAACATGCTTAGTTTCTCTTGGCATAGAGGTGATGGACTAGAGGTACAGAATGAGGCATACACCTCCGGACGTAGCATTTTCAGAGTTCATTTAGCAAAACGAATGAACTCCAAAAATACTACGTCTGAAGATGTATTGATTGCTATATGTGTATATCTATATATATCTATATCTATATATATATATATGTCTGTGTGTATACATATATATGTTCATATATACATACATACACACACGTGTATTTCTTACAAGGAAGGATTTCAGTGCTTACCATGCTGCCTGGCACATAGTAGGAGCTTAATAATTGCTGTTGACTTGACTAGACAATGGGTGGGGGGAGTGGCAATGAGTAAGTAAGAAGTGATAGAGATGGGGGAAAAAGAAAGAAAAGACCATCACTAAAACAAAAAAAGATACACAGATGGAAAGTAGTTCAGAAGGGGACATCAACAAATGACAATCTTGTCATTAGTTCATTAAATTCAGTGTATAGTTCTTTAAAATTACTTAACCAGTTCACAGGTTCATATTCAATCCCTTTTTTGTTGTTTATATATTGGAATGTTTGTGTTGCTTATTAAGTTCATAATTTAAAAGATAATTCAATTTTAAAAAGATTAATTTTGTGGCTTAATGTAGGAAAGAATGGAGATGGGAGTGCTGGCCCTTCTTCCCTTCGGTCTCAATACTTTCTGCCTTGGTGACCTCATCAGCTCCCATGAATTCAATTATCATCTCTATGCAGATGATTCCTTTATCTATTTCAGCAGCCCTGCTCTCTCCTGAGCACCAGTCCCACATCACTAATTTCCTAGTGCTCATTTCCAATAGGATATCCTGTAGACCTTCCAACTCAGTCTGTCTGGGACAGAACTCATCTCTTTCCCCACAAACCCACACCTCTTCATAATTTTCCTATTTTTTGTCAAGGGTACCACTATCCCACTTACTCTGGTATATATTCTTCATCTGAACTCATCCTCCCTGATCCTCATATACAATTAGTTGCAAAGTGTTAATTAATCTCTTCATTGCACTCCATTAACACAGCCACCACCCTAGTCATCACCACTGGTCTGGACCATCAATCAACAATCATATATTTACAGTACTAAGTATTGTGCTAAGCACTGGGGTACAAAACCCAAAATAAAACAATTCCTGCCCTTGAGGACTTTAAATTCTTTGGGGGGAAACAGCAACTAGGTTGGACAGTGGATAGAGCACTGGACCTGAAGTCTTCCTGTGTTCAAATATAGCCTCAGACACTTCCTAGCTATGTGACCCTGGACAAGTCACTTAACCCTGTTTGCCTCATTTTCCTCATCTGTAAAATGATCTGGAGAAGGAAATGGCAAACCACTTGAGTACCTTTACCAAGAATACCCCAAATGGGGTCACAAAGAGTCAGACATGACTGAAAATGACTGAACAGAACACAATACAAAAAACATACACATATGTAGGCATACACAGGATAAATATATGTAGCATATATGAAAAATAAATAAGGGTAGTTAGTGGAAGAGAGCACCAGGATGGGGGAAGAAATCAGGAAAGGAATTGTGTAGATGCAGTGGTGTTAAATTCTATATATTAGGATCCCTGCAGGCCGCATATTAACTTAATTTTAAAATGTAATATTATGTCTGTTTTATTGTATTTTTATTTGTTTTGTTAAATATTTCTCAATTACATTTTAATTTAATTAAATTTGAGCTGCCCTGGAAGGAACTGTGTATTTGACACCTGGTGTTGAAGGTGGTGCTTGAGCTGTATCTTGAAGAAAGTTGGGGATTTTGTGAGGCATGGGTGACAGGGCATTCTCGACATGGGCGATGGATGGCCAGAGCAAAGGCCCTGAAACGAGAGAGTGTGGTGTGGGAGAAACAGAGCTTCGAGAGGTTAGGCCCGAATTATTGAGGGCTTTGCAGCCAAGATTTAAAGCCTGGCTCTTACTGACTGTGGGACCACTTGCCCTAGGCTCCTATATAACAGCAATGGGGTGGACTGACCCTTCCAGCTCATGATTCCATGATGTGGATTTAACGTTACATTTCAACCAATATTTTCTTAAATACTTGTATGCAGAGCAAAGTGGGAGAGATACAGCAGTTAGATAAGACACAATTTTATCTAGATGACAGATAGAAGCTATGTGCATAACATTCCTTTTGTTGTATAATTAAAATGACCAAGGTGAGAAAATGCACCTCCCTTCCTTCATTACAAAGATTGGAAACTATGTGAGTAGAACCTTTCATATCCTGTCAGACTAATGATGTGCTGGTTAATTTTTCTGAACTGCTTCTGCTTCCCTCCTCCCTTCCCCCTTTCCTGGTAGTTCTTTGTTACAAGAGATTCATCTCTGGATTGGAAGTGTTAGGGGGAGCATGTGTGTATGTGTGTGTGTGTGTGTGTGTGTGTATTATATATATGTATATGTGTATATATATATATATACACACACATACACACACACATATATATATATATACACATATACATATATGTATGGGAAACATGCATTTATTAAGCACCCACCATGTGCCAGGCACTGTGCTTAACCCTTTACAAATATCTCATTTGCTTCTTATAACAACCCTGTGAGATAGGTGCTATTATTAACCCTATTTTGCACTTGAGGGAATTGTAAAGGTGATATAAAAACAAAAGGAATCAAATTTTGATGAGAGAGAGAATAACTTTCCCATTATTTGTACTTTGAAGAAGAAATGTGATTTCCCATTGGATCTCTTAGCAGGTCCATTATCTCTCATGGGGATACAATGATGTATATGTGCATATACATATACACACAAAGATATATTCATGTATGTATACATATACACAAATACATACTTGTGTGTGTGTATATATATGTATATATACACATATATATGCATACACACATTCTTTGTGGGCCTACAAAGAAGAAACAAAAGGAGATTAGTGGGTTGTTTCAGGAATAGTGAAAAATGGAATTGGAGACCATCAAAACTGGAGTACCAGGCTAGACCACAAAGACATCCCCCCAAAGTAGCACAAGACTGATGACGAGAAATCAGTAAAGGGAACTCAATCTCACTGCTTTAGAAAATTGATTCAGTTTGATCTAAATTCTTTGTGACTGAAAATCATTACCAGCAGTGTCCTGGGGTTTGAACTGGTAATACAAAAACCTGCTGGGAGCCTATTCACTTAGCAGGTTTGTGCATTTAATCAATTAAGAGCAGTGATTTGGCTGTATTTATCTGTATGCCTCATATCTATCTATCTGTCCATCCATCTATCTACCTATCTATTTATGTATTTTTTTTTTTTGCGGAAGCCCAAATAGAATTTCAAAGCTACCTCAGAAATAGATTGAGTTTTAGAGTTCACCTACGATGCTTATTTTTAGTAATTATATAGCTTCTTGACTCAGCTCATTTAATTCCTAATATTTTAAAGGGTGGGCAGTTAGGTGGTATAGCAGATAGAGTGTGGAGCCTGGAGTCAGGAAGACCTGAGTTCAGATCCAGTCTCAGACACTTACTAGCTGTATGACCCTTGGCAAGTCACTTAACCCTGCTTGCCTCAGTTTCCCCATCTGTCAAATGAGCTGGAGAAGGAAATGGCAAACTGCTCTACTATTCTTGCCAAGAAAGTCCTGAATGGGATCCCAAAGAGTTGGACACGTCTGTAACAACTGAACACACACACACGTGTGTGTGCAGACACACACATACACGTATCTACTTTGTGTTTGAGAAATAACAGTATTGGCAGCTAGGCGGCACAGTAGAGAGATTGCTGCATTTGGAGTCAGGATCTTGCTTCTGACACTGGCTGTGTGACCCTGGGCAAGCCACTTAACCTCATTTGCCTCAGTTTCCTTATCTGCAAAATGAAGATAATAATAGCACCTACCTCTGAGGGTTGTTGTGGAGATCAAAGGACATATTTGTAAAGCCCTTTACAAATCCTAAGGCACTATATAAATGTTATCTGTAATTTTTCTTATTAGATCAGCTGATGAATTCTGTCTAGAAAAGCATCTCAATATGAACCCTCCAAGCAGAAAGTTCTGCTGAATACACAGGACAACTGCAGAACCAAAATGATTCTTTATTCATGTGACTGCACCATTTAGAGCTGCCAGTGAAATGGGAATGGGAGAAGGGATATTGCATACAATTTTATTTACCTTTTTCCAATCAAAGGGAAAAAGTTTCACCATGAAGTACAGAGTACAATGCTGAAATAGTGAAATACTTCTGAAATGCAAACCAATATATTCAGTCAAAATCTCTGCTATTGGAGGTAATTTCCCTTCTTCTGAAAATATGAAATGCACATTCCATTCAATTTTGAGACAGAAACTTTACAAAAGAACAAAAGTCCCCTATTATGAGTACCCATGCAAACATAGTCATTATTAGACACATGAATAGATAGGATTATTGACATGCATATGCATGCTTTTTAAAGTCAAGTCAAGAAATATTTGGAAAATGTATCTATTCCTAGCAAAACAGATTTCTTCAAATTCTTGCTATAATGGAGGTTGGGGGGAAGGAACCATCTTTCTACAAAACACAGTCCCAAAAGTCCAGTGTTGATTTTTTTTGTTAGTTTTTCAAGTGAGGGAAAAAAACTAAATTATGCTCCCTTGAGATACTTAATTCCAAAAGAATGAGGATAGTTTCTCAACGCAACAGAATTTATTTTACTTCTTTATCTTCAAGATAGCTGATCATTTTTACTGTTTTGCTTCAAGAATTTCTTTCCAAGATAAGTTGTAGTCATAATGGCACTTTGTACCTGACGTAACTTTAAAGGTTGGCACCTTGTAGTACCATACCTGTGGTGACCACTGTCAACCACTTCAGTTTAGGGGAGACGAGACCACTAAAGGCAAATCACCTACAGGAAATTAATCCTAACTGAAATGTTAATAACAGTCTTTAATGAAATTCTTTACTCTTTATTCAATTCTCTTAGAGCCTCAAATACTCAGGGACACTGTCATCATTGGCATAGTTCCACCAGCACAATCCAAACATTATTCTGCCTACTATATTCTTCATTGTTGAAAAGTCACACAATAAGAAAAAGACAATTGTCACAATATAGGCAATAAACTACTGCTTAGCAACTCACAGAAATGATAGATGATTATTGTACCAATTCAGAAGAATGAATGGAAAGATTTATTGATTTTTTTCAACCAAAAATTGAGTATTTGACACAACATGGCAGCTTTGGGCTGACCAAAATGACTTCGTGTGTGCTTTTAAAGTAGCATAAATTCAGGATCCTAGATTTGGAGTTATAAGGGCTCTTAGAGGCATCATCCAGTGACTTCATTTTGTAGATGTAGAACTGAATCCAAGTGACTTTCTCAGTTTCATAGAGGAAGTAAGTAGCACAACTAAGATTGGAACCCCAGTCTTTTGACTCCAAATCCAGCATGCTGCCCTCATGCAGATTTTTTTTTTGGTCATGGAAGCTCATGAAGAATATTCATCTAAGGCCAAGAGGGGTTAAGACCTACTCTGGATCTTTTGAGGTACGCGTCAACTTCATGTGGACTGATTGCCCCTTTTGTTGTTACTGTTCTTCAGTTGTTTTCAGTTGTGCCTAATTCTTCATGACCCCAATTGGGGTTTTCATGGCAAAGATACTGCAGTGGTTTGCCATTTCCTTCTCCAGCTTATTTTACAGATGAGGGAACTGAGGCAGACAAGGTTAAGTGCCTCGCTCAGGGTCACACAGCTGGTGTCTGAGGCTGTATTTGAGCTCAGGTCTTCCCGACTCCAGGCTCAGCACTCTACCCATTATACCACCTAGCTGCCCCCTTGTCCATTTAACCAACATATAACCAGTGAGTAGAAGTGACTTTATGAAGCATCTAGCTCAACCTGTCCTTTTTACAGATGATGAAACTGAGATGCAGATGAGGTTGAGTGGTTAGTTCCAAGTTGTGAAGCTAGTTAATTGTAAAACTGAGGCCAGAGTCCACCTCTCACGGGATCGTAGATTGATAGCTAGAAAGGAATTTAGAAGTCATCTAGCCCATCCTGCAGATTGGGAACCTGAGACCCAGGAGGGTCAAAGTGAGCAATTATTAAAGGTAACACTGGTGGTAAGCAGTATGGTCTGGATTTTAACCTAGGACCTCTAACTTCAAATCCAGCACTCTTTTTACCTGCCTCAGTTTCCTCACTGTCAGCTCTTTCTCTGTTGTGCCAGGCCAATGCCTTCTCCTACAGGAACTGGGAGAACCAAATGCAAAAAAACCAGCCCAGTGACAAAGGCAGAATGGGCCTTGCAGTGAATGCTAGGGTTCTTAAATGATTCCTATTTCATCTTGGTGCCAATTCTTTTTCCTTGGGCACACATCCTTGACATTGCAATAGAAGTCAGTAAGGAAATGTTTTGATATGTAAATTTGGATTTCATATTAATGTATTAAAAGCCTTCCTGAAACACCCAGTGAGGTCAAACTATGCTGAGTTTTAGAGGACGAGTATTTGCCTCTACAGACACTAACTCAGTGAGCAAGCCAATCACCACCAAGGCCCAATGCAAAGTAAAAAACCAGAACTCTGGCAAGTGTAGGCCTCAGAAGGCACAAAGAGAAGGCATCTTATGCACTCATCTTGACACCAACGACACATCTCCTTTAATACAGTGTACTACTACTAGCTGCAGTTTGAGGGACCTTAATCCCTGTCCTGATATGGACACAAGAAGAAAGAGTCCCAACACCGGATCAGTACTTAGCCCCAAATATGATAGAAAATTAACTTCCCAAACCCTATTTATTCTGAATTAGCCTCCTGGAATTTTAAAATCATTTTATTCAGCTTACAAACCTCATTTCTGAATAGAAACCAATTTTTTTAGGTACCTTCAACAAAGTGAATTTTGAAAAACCAGGAAAACATATGCTACTCTCAGCTTCTATGGGAGAAGGTTTTGGAAATGGGAATGGGAAAAGAAAGAAGAGCTAGAGCTGAAGAATAAGGAAAAGGAAATTGTGAAGGTGATTTGGAGGGGTTCAAACTTAGGAAGAAGGCAAGAGATTGAATCTGGGGGAAAGAAACTTGTAGAAATTTGGAAGAAATTGAAAAAGAAATGGAGAAGAATTTCTAGGTCCAGATTCTACTTCCAGTTTCTATAAGACAAGGTTGAAGGGGAAGTCTCAGGATTAAGGAAGATCAAGGAGAGGTAAGGAATAAAGACATGAAGAGAGTGTCTCAAAGAAAAGATAGTTGGCAAGGCAGGGAAAAGCAAGAAAAGATAAGTAAACAATCAGTAAGGTAAACAAATTAGTAAAGTCAGTTAATCAGTTAACAAGCATTTATTGATCCTACAAAGCAGAGAATTGAAGTAGCTCAAAAGAAACACGAGATGCTCAGATTTAGAGAATCCACCCCAAATGTTCATGCGTACTATCTGTGCCCGAACTGTGGTAGGCCATTCTAAGCTCATACTGCTCTGATCAGCCACAGTCGGACACACTGTAACTTGACTCTAGGATAGTGATGTCATTTTGGTCCTCTTCAAGAACAGCTCCCACCAACCACCTAGTGTTTCCTCTATGCCAGACACTTGGCTAGGCACTGGGCGTACAACAAAAGGCAAAAACATGATCCCTGCCCTCAAGGAGCTCAAAACACATGGGGGAGACAACATGTAAGTAACTAAGTGCATAAAAGATATATACACTGGAAATGGGATATAATCTCAGAGGGAAGGGACTAGCAGCTGGGGGGAGGGCAGGGGGAGGCTAGAAAGACCTCCTGCCCAGGTTCAGGGCTCATCTGAGTCCTGGAGGCATCCAGAGAAGCCAGGAGGTGGACATGAGCAGGCAGAGTATTTCAAGCTTAGGAGACAATTAGTGAAAAGGCCCAAAGTCAAGAGAGTGTCTTGTTTGAGGAACAGCATATGTGTGGTTAGATCATAGAGTTGGGGGCTGGGGATCTGAAGTAAAGGTAGCAAAGGCCCAGGTTGTGAAGGGTTTTGAATGCCACACAAAGGATTGCAATATTTTATCTGTACATTATAGGGAACCAGTGCAGTTTATTGAGGGGAGGGAAGGAGAGGATCAGCCTTCTCTTGGTCAGACCTGCTCTTTAGGAAAATTACCTTGATTAGTAAAATAATAGATAAAACAAATAAGGTCATCTAAAAAGGAAAAGAAATGAGATGTGCTTGTCAAGAGGTTAAAGTTGTTAGTGCATAGTAATAATAAATATTATTAAATATTAAATAAACAATAAATGAAGTTGATAATAGCTAATATTTTTATACTACATACTATGTGCCAGGTATTATTAGCTCAGCTGAGCCTCATAACAACTCTGGGAGGTAGTTGCTACTGTTTTCTCTATTTTATAGGTAATAAAACTGAGGGAAAGAGATGTGATTTGACTATAAAGCTGTGAAGGTCGTAAAGAGTCACTCTCTAGCTAAGTGGTACAAATTTATCTGGGATATGAACTGCACACTGAGAAGGCAACATCTGAGAATGAAATTTGAAATTTTGGACTGACTTAAAATATAAGAATGTCAGACTCCTGGCCAGGGATGGAGGGCATCTAACAGAATTGTTTCAGAATGTTATTTGCCAGGTGTCTCAGAAAACTAATCAAACGAACTTTAAAAAGGATGGAACTAGGTATGGATATGAAATACATGTGATACCACAGAGTATTAGCAATGAAGAAGACTAGCTGTTGAGACACCCAGAAGTTCACAGAAGACAAAATCCAAGAAAAAGGCCAGCCTCAAAATCAGTGGCTGCGGGGATCTATAGGCATCTATTGCATAGAGTTTAATCTACAAGCAAAATGAATAAGAGATCCTAATTCTAGGAGGAAAGTTTCACCTCATTGGTATTATGAAGACTTGGTGGGTTGAAATCAACTCAATCAACAAGCTTTTATTAAGCACTTATTGTATATAACAGGGCTGTCCAACCTTGGATTGAAACAATAGACAATATATTTTGATTTGCCATTTTAGTGACGGAGCTCTGCGGTAGCTCGGCTTCGATTACTAAAGCATTTATGTAAATTTCTATGCTTGTAGGTGGGCGGCATAAATTGCACTGCGGCCCTTAGGCCACATTTTGGATAGCCCTGGTATATAACATTGTGCCTTTAAGCTCTGGGGCGACAAATATGAAGAATGAAATAGTCCTATTTTTGAGGGGTTTTCATTCTATCCAGGGAGTCAATGTGTGCATATGTAAATGTACACAGAATAAGTAAATGCAGAATAAATCAAAATAAATATATGGTAGATAGGGAGGGGAAGCGCTAGCATTTGGGAGGAATCACAAAAGGCTCTGCGTAGGATGTGCTATATGAGCTAAGTCCTGAATGCAGTTGAGAGGAGGAGAGAGTTTATACCAGGCATGGGGCATGGAGACAGGAGATGAAAGGTCGTGTGTGAGAAGACTAGTTTTCATGGACCCAAAAATGTGGGGAAAGGGTAATATAGAATGAGACTGAAATGAAAGGTATGGGTCAGGTTGTGAAGAGCTTTAAAAGTCAAATAGAAGAGTTTATATTTTGTCCTAGAGGCAGTAGTGAACCACTGAGTGGTAAATCTGTCCTTAAGGAAAATCACTTAAGTATCTATTTGGAGGATGATTGCAACGGAAAAATACTTAAGGGCTGGGAGGGAAATTAGGAGACTACTGTAATAGTATGGATAAGAAAGAAGGGATCAGGCATAAGAGACACTGTAAAAGCACAAATGGCAAATTTTCACAATTGATTGGAAATGTGGCGTGATAGAGTATTACAGATTCCCATCATTACTATATCACATTTGGAGATGAGGATGTTAAGAATGACACTGAGGTCACCAACCGGGGAACTTGGAATAATGGTGTGATCCTTGACAAAAATAGAAAAGTTGGGGAGGGGGTTGTGTTAGGAGAAAGGTAATGATTTCTAATTTAGACATGGTGAGCTTGAGTTGTTAGGAACATTCAATTTAAAATGTCCAATAGGTATTAAGCTCAGTACTAAAACTCAGATGAGAGTCTGGGTTTTGATGTAAAAGCATGAAAGTCATTTGCATAGTAATGACCTTCAAACCCACAGGAACTCATGAGAGGGGAGGGGGGGAGGGAGAGAGAGGAGAGAGAGAGAGAGAGAGAGAGAGAGAGAGAGAGAGAGAGAGAGAGAAAGAAAAGAGGAGAGAGGAGAGAAGAAGAAGGAGAAAAAGAAGAAGGAGGAGGAGGAGGAGAAAGAGAGAAGAGAACAGGAGACTAAGAAAGAAAGAGCCTTAGAATCATCCCAGGATTAGGGGGCATGATTGGGCTTTGACTAGATGAGTGAACCTTATTCAGAAGAATCAGAATAAGTGAATGGAGAGGAATAGGTAGCATTGTATATTAGGATTTATTCATGTTAGTAGTTAGGAGACAAGGAGGTGGAGAAGCATGATAGAGAACATTTGCATAAAGATCACTGGAGGGAGAAATGAATTTTGTTGTTAGGATTAAAAACAACCTTGACAGAAAGAAGAAATAGATAAAGAGTTTGGAAAAGAGTTAATTAAATTACTCAAAAAAAGCCCCACCATTTGTTAAGCACTTACTATGTGTGAGTCACTGTGCTAAGACTTAGGGGTACAAATACTGAAAAAGAAGAGAGTCTAGGCCCTCAAGGAATTTACATTAAATGGAAGACAACACATATAGAAGAGTTGTTCTGGACTGGGCCCTACGAAGGACATTCCCCTTGTAGTATAGGTCAGGTATTGGAACAAAATAAGATTCTTGTGGGTCATTCAACAGTTAACAAAATGAGATTTACTTAGCCGTAGCAGGAAAAAGATATTCAACAAGAATAGGCATTGAGCACTCCTCAAGTTGATTCTGCCAAATGATGCTCCCTTGAATGCTCGTCTGATCTGCCAGCCAAACATCAGAGAACACTCACATTTCTTTGTGGCTGCTTTGTGCTCAGACAACCAGAAAGTGATGTTAATAGCCTGAATCTTCAGTCCCAAGAGTCAACCAAGACTTAAGCATGATTCCAATATCTTTAAAGGAAAATTAGCCTAACATGCATGGGAGGAGGGTTTAGAATATTGTTCCTTCACCAGGAAGAGTAAACAGGGAGAGGTGGGGTTTTTTGTTTTGTTTTGTTTTTCTGAGGATATTCAGAGCAGGATTGTGGGCAGGCAGATGATATGACCTGGGTAGATTACTGAATGACTGGATGGGATATGAAGTTGGAGCACGTCTGTTGTCTAGGGTCTATTTAGACCTAGCCATTATAATCAGTAGGGCAGCTAGATGGCCCAGGGGATAAAACACTGGGCCTGGAGTCAGGAAGACATGAGTTCAAATGTGGCCTCAGACATTTATTATCTGTGTGACCCCAGACAAGTCACTTAACCTTGTTTGCCTCAGTTTTCTCATATGTAAAATGAACTGGAGAAGGAAATGACAAACCACTCCAGTATCTTTGCCAAGAAAACCCCAAATGGAGTCATGAAGGGTCAGACACAACTGAAGTGACTGAACAACATAGTGGCCTAAGTGAACTAGTCTACACACACTGAGTCACTAATTAACTGGGTTCGACTATAGGACAGAAGTTCCAAAGATGAGCTGATTAATTTCTCATGGGCTTGTGCTGGGTAATGGAAGAGTTGAGTGCATACTACAAGGTCTCAGGTCCTGTGTGGAGGGTCCTGGTCCAGGTGCAGAAGATCAAGTCAGCGTTGGCAGGCAGATGGTGAGATGGCCTCGTGTTTGGGGAGATGAAATGAAGCCTAGCACGGAAATATGATATAGTAATGACTGGGAACTTCAATTATCCGTACATCTCCCGCAGTTTTGTCCCTGACAAAAGCAGAACCTCTAATAACTTTTTTGCTTTTCTTAATGATGACTTCATCCTTTAAAATGGAGGATGAAGGGGGGAAATTCAGTGCTATATTTGAACTTCACTAATTGAGAAAAATTGGTTCCTCAGTGGTGGAAATGATGAAAGTATCAAGGGAAGTGACCACTCAGTAAGTTAATAAGTGTTTATTAAGTGCCTACTATGTGGCACTGTACTAAAGCTGAGGATATAAAGACAGGTGAAAAATAGTTCCTGCCCTCAAGGAGACAGTATATAAACTGGAGATAATCAACAGAGAAAAGGTGCTAGCATTAGTGGGGATCAGGAAAAGCTTCTTTTAGAAAGTAAGATGTTAGCTGGGCTTTGAAGGAAGTCAGGCAGGCCAGGAGGTGGAGAGGAGGAGGAAGAATATTCCAGGTATGGGGGACAGCTGGTGAAAATGCCCAGGGTTGGGAGACAGTGTGTGTTGTGAGAGGAACCAGTGTTACTGCATCACAGAGAATGTAGAGAGGGATTGTGAGATTTAAGAAGACTGGAAAGGGGGTGGGGCAAAGCAGGGAGTGGGGACCAGGTGATGAAGGGCTTTAAATACCAAATAAAGGATGTTATAATTTATTCTGGATTTGGTAGTTTGTTGAATAAAGGAATAATGTGGTCACACCTGCATTTTAGGAAGATTAATTAGACAATAGACTAGAGAGGAAAGAGACTTGAGAGAGAGACTAACCAGAAGGCTGTTGCCAAAGACCAGGTGTGAGGTGATAAGGACTCGCACCTGGGCAGTAGCCCTGTCTGAGGAGATGGCAGGGGACATTTAAGAGAGAGATGTTCCAAAGGTACAATTGACAGATTGGATACAAGCTAGTAAGGTAGAGTTAGGAGTTCAGAATGACACCTAGGTTGTTAGCCTGGGGAAACTGGGAAGATGGTGGTACCCTTAAAGGTAACAGGAAAATTAGGAAGAGGGTAGGGCCTGGAGGAATAGATAATGAGTTCAGTTTTGGACATGTTGAGTTTAAGATGTCTACGAGACATCCAATTCAAGATGTCCAATAGGAAATTGGAGATCAGGAGAGAGGTTAGAGCTAGACAAATAGATCTGGCAGTGATCTACCTAGAGATAATAATTGAAACCATGGGAGCAGATATGAGATCACCAAGTGAAATAGAATAGAAAGGGAAGAGAAAAGGACCCAGGACAGAGCCCTGGAAGATACCCATTGTTAGTGGCTAAGACCTGGGTAAATGTCCAGCAAAGCAACCTGAGAAGGATCAGTCAGACAGGTGGGAGGAGAACCAGGAGAGAGCAGGGTCATGATAACCTAGAGATAAAAGGGTATGAAGGAGACATCTCAAAGGCTGAAGAGAGATCAAGAGAATGAGGACTGGTAAAAGGACATTAGGTTTGGCAGTTAGATCATTGGTAACTTTGGAGGGAGCAGTTCCAGTTTAATGATGAGGTCAGAAACCAAACTGCAGAGAGTTAGGACCTTAGAGAGTGAGAAAAGAGGAAGTGGAAGCAGTGATTATAGATGATTTTCTCAAGAAGTACAGCTACAAAAGGGAGAGGAGAGAGGAGACAACAGCTAGTAGGACTAGATGGATTTTTGACGTGGGTATTTTTTTTCTTTTTTCTTTTTTTTGTTTGTTTATTTAATTTATTTAATATTTTAGTTTTCAGCATTGATTTTCACAAGAGTTTGAATTACAAATTTTCTCCCTATTTCTTCCCTCCCCCCCACTCTAAGATGCATATATTCTGGTTGCCCCGTTCCCCAGTCAGCGCTCCCGTCTGTCACCCCACTCCCCCGCTCATCCCCTTTTCCCTTACTTACTTGTAGGGTAAGATAAATTTCTATGCCCCATTGCCTGTATATCTTATTTCCTAGTTGCATGAAAAAAACTTTTTTTTTGAACATCTGTTTTTAAAACTCTGAGTTTCAAATTCTCTCCCCTCTTCCCTCCCCACCCACCCTCCCTAAAAAAGCAAGCAATTCGACATAGGCCACATGCTTATCATCATGTAAAACCCTTCCATAATACTCATGTTGTGAAAGACTATATATTGCTCCTTCCTATCCTATCCCCCTTTATTGAATTTTGTCCCTTGACCCTGTCCCTTTTTGAAAGTGTTTGTTTTTGATTACCTCCTCCCTCTGTCTGCCCTCACTTCTATAATCCCCCCTTTTTATCTCCTTCCTCCGTCTTTCCTGTGGGGTAAGATACCCAATTGAGTGTGTATGTTATTCCCTCCTCAGGTCAAATCCAATGAGAGCAAGAATCACTCATTCCCCCTCACCTGCCCCCTCTTCACTTCCTACAGAACTGCTTTTTCTTGCTACTTTTATGTGAGATAATTTTTTTCCACATTTTTTTATTTATTTAACATATTTAGTTTTCAGCATTGATTTTCACAAGACTTTGAATTACAAATTTTCTTCCCATTACTACCCTCCCCCCACTCCAAGATGGCGTATATTCTGGTTGCCCTGTTCCCCAGTCAGCCCTTCCCTCTGTCACCCCACTCCCCTCCCATCCCCTTTTCCCTTCCTTTCTTGTAGGGCAAGATAAATTTCTACGCCCCATTGCCTGTGTATCTTATTTTCTAGTTGCATGTAAAAACATTTTTTTTTTGTTTTTGAACATCTATTTTTAAAACTTTGAGTTCCAAATTCTCTCCCCTCTTCCCTTCCCACCCACCCTCCCTAAGAAGTCAAGCAATTCAACATAGGCCACGTGTGTATCATTATGTATAACCCTTCCATCATACTCATGTTGTGAAAGACTTACTATATTTTGCTCCTTCCCAACCCATCCCCCTTTATTAAATTTTCTCCCTTGACCCTGTCCCCTTTCAAAAGTGTTTGTTTTTTACTACCTCCACCCCCATCAGCTCTCCCCTCCTTCATCCCCCCCATTTTTTTATCTTCTTCCCTCTTCTTTCCTATGGGGTAAGATTCCTAATTGGGTATGTATGGTATTCCCTCCTTAGGCCAAATCTGATGACAGCAATGTTCACTCATTCCCCCCCACCTGCCCTCTCCCCTCCTCCCACAGAACTGCTTCCTCTTACCACCTTTATGCGAGATAATCCACCCCATTCTATCTCTCCTTATCTCCCTCTCTAAGCATGTTCCTCTCTCATCCTTTAATTTGATTTTATTTCTTTTAGATATCTTCCCTTCATCTTCAACTCACCCTGTGTCCTCTCTCTCTCTCTCTCTCTCTCTCTCTCTCTCTCTCTCTCTCTCTCCATATATATATATATACACACAGACATATACATACATACACATTCACCCATATATATACATAAACATATATGTATGCATATTCCCTTCAGCTACCCTAATACTGAGGTCTCATGAATCATACTTGTCATCTTTCCATGTAGGAGTGTCAACAAAACAGTTCACCTTTAGTAAGTCCCTTGCAATTTCTTTTTCTTGTTCTTTTTCTTGATTACCTTTTCATGCTTCTCTTGATTTTTGTGTTTGAAAGTCAAATTTTCTATTCAGTTCTGGTCTTTTCACTGAGAAAGCTTGAAGGTCCTCTATTTTATTGAAAATCCATATTTTGCCTTGGAGCATGATACTCAGTTTTGCTGGGTAGGTGATTCTAGGTTTTAATCCTAGCTCCATTGACCTCCGGAATATCATATTCCAAGCCCTCCGATCTCTTAATGTAGAGGCTGCCAGATCTTGGGTTATCCTGATTGGGTTTCCACAATACTCAAATTGTTTCTTTCTGGCTGCTTGCAGTATTTTCTCCTTGATCTGGGAGCTCTGGAATTTGACAACAATATTCCTGGGAGATTTCTTTTTGGGATCTATTTGAGGAGGTGATCGATGGATTCTTTCAATTTCTATTTTGCCCTGTGGCTCTAGAATATCAGGGCAGTTCTCCCTGATAATTTCTTGAAAGATGATATCTAGGCTCTTTTTTTGATCATGGCTTTCAGGTAGTCCAATAATTTTTAAATTCTCTCTCCTGGATCTATTTTCCAGGTCAGTGGTTTTTCCAATGAGATATTTCACATTGTCTTCCATTTTTTTATTCCTTTGGTTCTGTTTTATAATATCTTGATTTCTCATAAAATCACTAGCTTCCACTTGGTCCAATCTAATTTTTAAGGTAGTATTTTCTTCAGTGTTCTTTTGGACCTCCTTTTCCATTTGGCTAATTCTGCCTTTCAAGGTATTCTTCTCCTCATTGGCTTTTTGGAGCTCTTTTGCCATTTGAGTTAGTCTATTTTTTAAGGTGTTATTTTCTTCAGTATTTTTTGGGGGTCTCCTTTAACCAGTCCTTGACTTGTTTTTCATGGTTTTCTCACATCCTTCTCATTTCTCTTCCCAATTTTTCCTCTACTTCTCTAACTTGCTTTTCCAAATCCTTTTTGAGCTCTTCCATGGTCTGAGACCAGTTCATGTTTTTCTTAGAGGCTTTTGATGTAGGCTCTTTGACTTTGTTGACTTCTTCTGGCTGTATGTTTTGGTCTTCTTTGTCACCAAAGAAAGATTCCAAAGTCTGGGTCTGAATCTGAGTCTGTTTTCTCTGCCTGGCCATGTTCCTAGCCAACTTACTTGACCCTTGAGTTTTTTGTCAGGATATGACTGCTTGTAGAGTATAGAGTACTTTGTCCCAAGCTTGAGGGGCTGTGCTGTTGTTTTCAGAGCTATTTCTACACAGCAAGCTCTGCAACATCAGCCCTACTCCTCCCCCAAGAACTGCCAACCCAGACCGGACTCAGATCTAAGCTGGCTCTGCACTCCTGCTCAGATCCGCTACTTAATTCCTCCCACCAGGTGGGCCTGGGGCTGGAAGCAACTGCAGCTCTGGAAGCAGCCTCAGAGGTGCACTACCTCTGCAGCACTCCCCGCCCTGGGGCGGTGGCTGAACTGAGAACTCCTTTCACTCTGTCCCAGCGGCTTTTCTCACTAACCTTCTCTGTTGTCTTTGGTGTTTGTGGGTTGAGAAGTCTGTTAACTGCCACAGCTCAGTGATTCAGGGCACTAGGGCCTGTTCGGCCCAACTCCCAGTCTGGTTGGTCCAGGCACAGCTCATGCTGGGCTCTGCTCTGCTCCACTCCCAGTTCCTTGCGATAGACCCTTCCTAGCAACCATCCAGGCTGTCCTGGGCTGGAGCCCTGCTTCCCTCTGCTATTTCATGGGTTCTGCAGTTCTAGAATTTGTTCAGAGCCATTTTTTTATAGGTGTTTGGAGGGACCTGGGGGGGAGCTCACACAAGTCCCTGCTTTCCAGCTGCCGTCTTGGTTCCGCCCCCTGACATAGGGTTTTTTTGAGGATGGAGAAGACATGAACATGTTTGTAGGCAGGGATGTAAACACTAGACAGGGAGAGGGTGAAGAATAAAGAAAGCAGTGATGATAGAGAGGGTAATCTATCAGAGAAGACAGAACAGAATAGGATCACTTGTGTATGTAAAAGGATTCCAGGGGTGGGTAACCTATGGCCTCAAGGCCACATGTGGCTCTCTAGGTCCTCAAGTGCAGCTCTTTGACTGAATCCAAGTTCTGTGAAGTTTGGATTTAGTCAAAGGGCTGCACTTGAGGACCCTAGAGGCCATATGTGATCTCCAGGCCACAGGTTCCCTATCCCTGATCCATTACACTATGATGCTTAAGACTCTCTTATTCCTTCAGCTGTCCACGTTTACCACATTCCTAACTAGATAAAAAAACCCCTACAAAATGTTAATCTTCGAAGTTCAGGAATTGAGATAATTCAGAACCTGTTTACGTTTGTATCAAAGGAATAACCCATTTCCCCCCACCACTTTGAGGTTACAGCATGCTTTTCTCCTCATAGTCCTGCAAGAAAAAGCACTTACCACTTTTTTTCCTCTAAAGCTCTTGCACACATTAAATACGATTAAAGTTTGACTCTGTCCTTGGAGCCTAAAATCCCAGAGGGAGAAACAAGAAAGATTTTCAGAAAAGGCTCACTCTCAAGTAATCTTATAACCCTGTTCTATTGGGGCCCCAGTGTCATAGAGAACCACGATAAAATGGTAGATGAGGTAGGAGCTGATAATGGAATAAAGTGCATATTGAGCCAAAATGGAAAGGGAAGAAGAGATGCATTAAGCTATCTGTTGTAATCTTGAAGATCTGTAAGAACCAACTCCTTCACGCCAAGGTACAAATGTGAGCTTCTTGTTTCTGTGAGAGCTTTGTTCCAACCTCATAACAACTTTCCTTCATTTCTCACTTGCAAAGCACAAGAGAGACATCAACCTTCCCAATCCATGAATTAGTTCCAAACATCAGTGATAATAATGATAACGGATGGTAATATAATCCTTCAGAGTTTGCAGATTGTTGTGCATATGTTCTTATGTGATCCTCATCACAACCCTGTGGGATAGATACAATACAGGTAGTATTACCCTCATTGTATTAGTGAGGGTACAAACTTTGAGAGATGACTCAAGAGATGGCCATATAACTAGGATGTGTCAGAGGTGGGATTTAAACTCAAGTCTTTCCAAATCTAAGTCTTACCCTACTCAGTCTACTACTCTATGCTGCCTCTCTGAGGAAAGTTACATGTCCTGTAATGCAAACTAATAATAATAATAGCTAGCATTTGTAATATATATATATATGTATATGTATATATATACATATATATGTATATAAAAACTGTACATCATATAATTATATACTATCATATTATGTATAATAATATATATTACCTCCCAAGGTTGTCACAAAGATAAAGTAAGATAATACTTTGTAAACCTTGAAATTATATATAGTATATATGTACAGAAATGCTATTTATTATCACCTTTTTATAGTTGGGGAAACTGAGATAAGGATAGATAAAATGACTTAAAATTATATAGAGTTGTTTATGTATAATTACATATAGATGTTTTATATATAATCATATATAATTATATATTTTAGAGAGATATATAATTTTGTATAGAGAAAGAGGGGTTAAGTGACTGTAAATTATATATAAAATTGTTATGGTAATTAGGATGGGACTTTTTTTACTGTTTTCTCCTTTGGAATGCTGAGGTAATCAAGTACCTTTGATGAGTTTTGCTTTTCAAATGTAATGGCAAGCAAAGTGGACTTTGTATTGTCTTTGTTTTGGAGTGCTTCTCAGCACTAAGGAATCTTTGATTGAAATCAGGAGTCTTTGATGACCTGCTTACATCAAGGGAAAGCCTAGTTCACATGGGTTTGAGTCCCATCATTGTGACTCCCTTTGACCCTGAAGAGGTGTATATAAACTCAGAGGTTAGCGTTTTGACTTTGGGGGCACACTCATTGGAAGAGTGTTGGTGTGGAGAATCTGGGTAGCCATTAAGAAGCCCCCCTACCCTGGCTTTGAAAACCCAGATGTTGGTGCTTCTCTCTCTGGTAACTATGTATGTATTGCTATGGACAGACAGTTAGAAGCCCTGCCTGCTGATTTGTGTTATTTGCTCTGTTTATATAATTTCTGCTTGTAATTTCTGTTTGTGTTTGCTCTGAAGTTCAGGGTGCTGACTTTTCCCCCCCTGAACTAAGTGAATGATATATGTATGCTTAATTAAAGTAAGATTGTTAACCCCTTAAAGTTCCTTTCCTTAGAAAAGCAGATCAAAAAGAACCTGTGCTAGCAGCCCTCATGTGTGCTGGTGTTATTGGCCTTTCACAGCAAGCAACATTGTTGTTACAAAAATATATAATTTATTATATATAATATAATATATAAAATTATATATTGTATATAATTTTAAGGTTTACAAAGTACTTAAAATTATGCATATATATGCATAATTTTAAAGTTTACAAATTGCTTTACAAATATCTTATTATATCCTTGAAACAACCTTGGGAGGTAGATGCTAGTTATTATCCCCATTTTATCGATGGGGAAACTGAGATAGGGCAAGGTTAAGTGACTTGCCTGAGGTCACACATCTAGTAAGTATCTGAGGCCCCTCCTGACTCCGGGTCAGGAAATAACTCTGTCCACTATTATTTATTCTTGTTGCAGGAGGTGGAGGGCGTCTCTGGGAAATGGTCGTAATGTTTTTAAAAAAAGAATAAAAAAAGAAAATCAATAAATAATTTTTTTAAAGGAAGAATTGTAAAGTTGATTTATGCTACCAATTGACAAAAGCTTCACAGAATCTAACACAGAGGATGGGAGGGGGGTATATAGGAGCTCATCTAGTACAACCTTGTCATGTGATTGGTGGGGATGAGGCTCAAACAGATGAAATGACTTGTCCAAGGTCACATGTCAACTAATGGTGATGTGGATACAAAGGTGCCTTAAAGGTTGAGTTGCCTTTTTCCTAGTTTATCCTCTAACCTAGAAACACCCTAAAGTTTCTTGGTACAAAAGTGTCCTAAGGGATGAGTTGCTCTCTCCCTGGTGCCCTAAAGTCTCCTCCCCTTATCTTGAAATACCACTAAACTTCCCCTTACCCTGGACCATAGAATTCCTTGTCTCCCCCCTCCCTGGGTCATAAAATTTCCCCTTATCTCCCTTATCCTGTCCTTATAAAAACAAACCTCTGTCCCTCTGTAAGTTGCTGGTCCTGGCTAGTCCCTCTTCCAGGGCTAGCCTGCTGCTTTTGCATCAATAGACAGAGAAGGTCTAAGTGAATTCTTTCACATTTGATGAACTAGTGTCTCCTAACTCTGACCTCGTCAGTGGCAGAACTGAGACCAGGACCAGGTCTCCTGACTTGCAATGCTCTTTCCTTTAGATAACCCCATCACCTTATTTGTTTCCCTCCTTTCTCCTCACTTTCATTGAACATGAAGGTTCCCAGGATCGCAGGATTCTGACCTAGAAGAGACCTTACAGACATCTCATCCAACCCCATCCACTCTAGCTTCCTCTAAAACTGCATCATCACAGATGTGAAAGCTATTTCTTGGATGGCGATCCTCACTGGGTGTCTCCAGTGGACATTCCTATAACTTTCTGAGAGTTAGAGCCTTTGGCTATTCCACTAGTCAATAGTGTGCTATCACCATCTAGTGCCAATCCTATTGATCCTCTCCTCAGAAGAAGAAGTCATTGGAAGTTTCATTGGTGCTTTTGCACGTAGACAAGAGAAACAACCACATAAATTCAGAGTGAGAGATATGCAAATGTGCTCCCCTGAGCCTCTTAGGCTGGGTGCCAGAGGTTTATCCCTCTTGGGAAAGAATTTGCCTGCTCTCTGATAGCCCAGGGACTATGACATTTGCAAGCAAACAAGCAAAGCCACCTGCCAGTTTCCAATCTCATCCTGTTGCTTAAGCCCTAGCCCCGCTACCCCTTTAAAGAAAACAAAGAGCCACCATTTCACCAGCTGCTACTTCCTGAGTCACCCATGTGCTTCTTCACCAGGAGACTTGGAGGGCTTTTCCTTTTGTGGCTTCCTCTACCCCCACTGCCAAGGGTCTGGGAGCTGAAACAATAGGGATGCAAATTCACTTTCCTCTTTGCTTTTTGCTACCACTTCTCCCCCCATCCTCTATAGTTGGACAAGGGGGTCTGTCAGTCTTAAAGACCAAACCTTCATCAATAGTAAATATAGAGGGGAGTATGAAGGTAAATGTTTAATAACTATCTTTCTGGGGATAAAAAGAAGATTCTTTTTAAAAATTATTTAAAACTTTTTTTTATTCATTTTGAACTTAAATACATTTCCATGTACACAGCACAGGATAAAGAGAGGATCCAACATAAAATCATGGATTTCCATTTCAGACTGTTTACTTTTTTAAAAACTATATCATAAATACTACACATTGTTTTCAAAGCTACCCTACTTTTCTGTGATTTCTTCTAAGTTTTTTTTGTTCTCTGCTGTGTACTTTTTTTTCTCTTTCCCTCCCCACCCTGACCTAGAGAAGGCTACAGTGTGTGTGTGTGTGTGTGTGTGTGTGTGTGTGTGTGTGTGTGTGTGTAAAACCATACTATACATGCTTCTATTTATCAGTTCTTTCTTTGGAGGTGGATAGCATCTTTCTTTCTTCATAGGTGGTTGCAGTAGTTCATAGTTGGCTTGAGTGTTTATGATACTTAAGATAAGTTAGAGTTATTATTAGGACAATATTTCTATTACTATGTACAACATTCTCTTGGCACTGTCATTTCAATTTTCATTATTTCATTCATGTCTTTCCATGTTTTTCTAAAATCAACCAGATCATTATTTCTTATAGCATAGTAGTATTCCAAAAAAGAGGATTCTTGATACACTCAAGTTTAATCTTCATTATCAACATTTTCTCCACCACTTTCTTAAGTACTAAATAGTCAACAGCACAGTAAATCAAACACTGATTTGCTGACTTTGTAGGTCTGAATGCTCTCACTGAAAATTTAACAATCACTGCGGCAGGTTTGAGCTGGCTCCAGCTCATGCTGGGCAGATGATATAAGATGTCTCTCTCCTCCCTCAGGCATGGACAGGGTTGTTAATAGAAAGAACGCTGGCCTTGAAGTAATAAGAATTTGGTTTGAATCCAAGCTCTCCCACTTACTACCTGTTTGACCTTGAGCACATTAGCTGACCTCTCTGGACGTCAATTTCTTCATCTGTAAAATAAGAGGTTTGAATAAGATGCTGACTAAAGTCTTTCCTAGTTCAGAATCCTATGATCCTGGAGCCCTTTATGCTCACAGAGAGCAGGGAGAAAGGAGAGAAAGGAATAAGGTGGCAGGGTTACCTAATGGGAAGAGCACTGAAAGGGAGTCAGGAGCCTTGGACCTAGTCCCAGCTCTGCCACTAATCCACGATGTGACCTTGGGTAACTCACTTTGTCTCTCTGAGTCTTTGGTTTCTCATCAATTAAATGAAGAGCTTGTACCAGATGAGCTCCAAGATCCCTTCCATCTTCTACATTAGACTCTATGAAGCTTTTGTTGGTTGGTAGCATACATCCAACTTTGTACTCCTTTTTTAAAAATTGCTTTATCGATGTTCTTTCCTTTTTTTTTACATTACTGTAATTTTCCAGTGACTTCCCCAACCTCCTGCAACAAGAACCCTTCTTTGTGACAATGAAACATTTTGTTAAATTAATATTTTGTCAAATGAAAAAAATCCATCCTTTTTTTTTTCTTTCTTTGCCCCCCTTTCTTGGTGTTTTATCGTTCCCTTTCTCCACCTCTTTGTAAAAGTGTTTTGGACAATGAGAGGTCTCACAGAGTACACCCAAATCTGCTGCAATGGCAGGGGGGCCAGCAGGGCAAGGTCCTCATATCTTGGAGTGTGCAAGAGAGAAGAGTCATGGGGTATAGGTTTTGTTGTTGTTGCCTTCCCTCCTCATCTCTCACCACACTTTCTGGCTCTCCTTCCTCACTACGCTGTTTGCCCCTATTTTTCCCCTTCAGACATACCAACTGACCATGTGGAACATCCAAACAAGGTATCAGTATATCCCTTCCCTCCCAGCAGGCTCCAGATGGCAAGAATGCAGCTGGCTCAGGTTCCCTGGCAGAGCAAAGTGGACATGTGTCCTTTCCAGTTCTGTCAATGATCTTATGAAAGCCCCCACTAGTCATCCTTCTGGTGGGCACCTTTTGTTCTCATGGTAGATTCATGTGCTGTAGGAATTGTGTGTGTTGGAGGGAAAGATTCTTAGAAATTATGCAGTTCAGCCCCAACTCCTTGTTTCATAGGAAAGGAAGCTCAAGCTAGACAGATGAAGTCATTTTCCACCCTCAAATCATTGTGAGTTGGTGGCAAAACCGGGATTAGGAACCAGATTTCTTGAGATGATTTAATCTAGGATGGATTCTCACCGCACTGTGCTATCTGCCAGTCTTTGTTTAAGGTAACCTTAAAGCACTGTTCAAATGTGAATTGTTATTGCTATTAGTAGACAGATTATACACTGTTTTTGGTGTGTCCAAGGTTTTCTCTGCCAATGGAACAACAAAGGAATACACTGAAAAACAGTAACAGGAGGTGAAAGGACTTTTTTTCTCCTGCTTCTTCCACTAACTGTCAAAGTTTTAAGGCTAGAGAGGGAGAAAAGACTTTCCAATCTTTTAATATTGCTAACGGCCATTCAGGGTTTGATATCAACGATCACCATGGATATTAAGACATTTAAAACCTACTCAGAGAGCCAGAGGCAGAGAGGCCATGCAGAAAGGACTTCAGAGGGATGCTTTTGTATGTGCAGCATTCTTTTAATGCTAATGAAATATAAGTCATAACTCAATGCCCACTGGCTAGCATATATGCTGTATTGGAGAGAAGGTAAGGGCTGAAGTCAGAAATTGTTGTTCAGTCATGTTCAACTCTTCATGACCCTGTAGGTTTTCTTGGCAAAGATACTGGAGTGGTCTGCCATTTCCTTCTCCAGTGGCAGAGGTTAAGTGACTTGTACAAGGTCACACAGCTGGAAAGTTTCTGAGGCTGGATTTGAACTCAGGTGTTCCTGACCACAAGCCCACACTCTATATACTCTATCCACTGTACCACCTAACTGCCCCAGAAATACCTGGATTTAAATGCTGCCTCAGTCACTGCAGCGGCAACCCCAATGGCATATCCAGGATGTCTGCTAGTACAACTTCTTAGATCTGCTCTACTAAGGAAAGCAGCTTAAAAGGGGTCAATGATGTTCTTTAATTACATAGGAAAAAAATACAAAGAGAAATAAAGACCAGACAGGGCTCTACTGCCTGAATCAAAGCTTTATATCTACCACTGCATCGAGAAAGCCTTTACTTCTGAGGAGTTGTGGGTTCTGAACATAATGACCATTCAGAGTCTCAACCAGAGAATCACATCTTTCTCATAAGCAAACCCCCCAAAGCAAAAGCTCACCTCTCACAATATATACTCTTTCAGCTAATAGGCTCAGAGCCAGAAGGCATCACAACCCAACTCATTGCCTAATTAGCTTATTAACAAAAGGTTTCCTTAATGGGGTCCACACGAGGCCTATTAATGGGCAGGGAAGATCTTACAGCCCCCCATTAACATTATCGTCACTAATTATCTGTGTGATAGTGGGTAAGTGACTTAATCCTCAGATGTTTCAAACAACTACCTGTGATTTAGCTACTGAGTCAAGTGGTAATCCCTCAGTTTGGGGTTTGGGGTTTTTTTTTTTTTATAAATTTTTAAAATTTATTTTAAACTTGAATACAAAATGAGAAAAGAAAAAAACTGTCATGTACACAGAGGAACATAAGAGAGGATTCAATATAAAACGATAAATTTTCATTTTAAGAAAACTTATATAATAATTACTACATCTTGTTTTCAAAGCTGCCCAGCTTTTTTTTTGCTTCCTTGTAGGTTTTCTTTTGTTCTCTGCTGTGCACTTTTTACTTTATTTATCCCCTCCTTCTCCCACTCTAAAGAAGGCTACAATTAAGTTTGGATATATATACATATACGTAGATATCTATAAATATGCATACATATATATACATATACAGTCATACAAACATATGTAAGACCATATTATGCTTATTTCCACTTGTCATCTATTTCTCTGAAGGTGGATAGCATCTTCCTTCATAAATCCAAGTCTTTCCATGTTTTTCTAAATTAATCAGCTCATAATTTCCTATGCTACAACAATATTCCAACTCGATGACATCCTAGCTGAGAGATTGTCTAGGAAAGGTTTTTCCCTGTTTTCAGCATCCCTTCTGTTCTTGGCTGCTTAGGTTTTATTTATACAAGAAAATTTTAATTTAAAATAATCAAAATTATCCATTTTATACTTCAACAATGCTTTTACCTTATAATATAGTTTAAGCTTAATGCTTCCTTTAAATATTTTCCCTTGGTATCTTTGAAGTTCCTGACCTTTTATTCTTCCAAATGAACTTTGTCATTAGTTTTTTTCTAACTCAGCAAGATAATTTTTTAGTAATTTCATTGGGACGGCTTTATATAAGTAGGTTAGGTAAAATTGTGATTTTTTTATTGTATTGCCTTTACCTACCCATGAACAATAAATATTACTTCAGTTATTTAGATCTGACCTTATTTGTTTAAAAAGTGTTTTATATTTATGTTCATATAGTTCCTGTTTTTGTTTTTGGCAGATATCAGGTAGTTTATTCTGTCTAGTTATTTCAAATGATCTAAAACAATATTGAATAGTATTGCTAACACATAGTGTAGTTTCCCTATTTTTCTCTTTTCAATCTATTTTAGCTTTAACTTTGTCTGAGATCATGATTACTACCACTGCTTTCCTGTAACAACGATGCTACATGCCACTCCTGTGGCTGCATAACGCCAATAACACTAGCAAACAGGAGGCTGCTAGCACAGGTTCTTTTTGATCTGCTTTTCTAAGGAAAGCAACTTTAAGGGGTCAACAATCTTATTTTAATTAAACATACATATATCATTCACTTAGGTCAGGGGAAAAAGTCAGCACCCTGAACTTCAGAGCAAATACAAACAGAAATTACAAGCAGAAATTATAAACAGAGCAAAATAACACAAATCAACAGACAGGCTTCTATCTATATGACCATAAACATTACATATATAGTTACCAGAGAGAGAAGCACCAACATCTGGGGGGCTCCAGTGGCTACCCAGAGTCTCGTCTGGGCAAATCACCAACACTCTTCCAATGAGTGTGCCTCCCAAAACAAAACACCAACCTCAGAGTACATATACCCTATTCAGGGCCCTGAGGGCTCAGCACCTACTTAGCAAAAGGGTGTGGGAAAGATCACTAGCACCACACCATATACATCATTTCCAATCAATGATTCAATTCAAACAAAGGCAAGGCTCAAAGACACTCAATTGCCTCAGTGCTGAGAAGCACTCCAAAACAAAAGACAACAAAAGGTCCCATTTTTACCTGCCAGATTCAAATAAAGACAAGATTCATTAAAGGCACTTGATTGCCTTAGTTTTCCAAAAGAGAAGACAGTAAACAAGTCCCACCCTGCTTAACATTACAACTCCTGACCTTTATTTTATCTTTGTGTGTATCTCTCATTTTTATAGCATTTCCTGAAAGCAACATATTGTTGAATTCAAATTTTTAATCAGCTATCAGTTTCCATTTTATGGATAAACTCAGCCCATTCACATTCTAATCTATAATTACTTGTTGTGTACTTCCTATTTTTCCTTATTATCCTCACCCTATTTACCCTATCCCTCCTCACTCCTCTGCTTTACTTCTACCTACTACCATGCCTTCCTATTCCTTAACCTACCCACCCCTCCAAGAGTCCCTCCTTTATCCTCTCTCCCACCCTATCCTATTGCCCTCTTATTTCTTTCTGAATTTAGAAGACTTTTATTCCCTTCTAGATATTGTTCCTTCTTGTTCCCTCTTTGACCCATTCCTGATGAGAGAAGTTTCCAGCACTATCTTCCCTCCCCCCACTAGCTTCTTCTGTATTGATTTTTCCATTTATGCCTCCTTTGTATGAGATAATTACTCCTTTTTATCTCTCCCTACAGTTTTATTTTTTTAGAATCACCCTATCATACACAGCTTAGCCCAAGCCTTTCCTTCAAACTACCCAAATAATTATGTTATAAAAGAACTGATGATATTGCCACATATAAGAAGTAAACAACATGACCTTATTGAATGCCTTATAATTGGTCTTTAATGTTTACCTTATATTTCTCCTACATATTATACTTCAAATTTCCCTTAAGTTCTGCTGTTTTTGGTCACAAATATCTGAAAGTCTTTCATTGAATGTCCATTTATTTCATTCAGGATTATGCTTAACTTTGTGGGGCAAGTTATCCTTGATTATAACTCCAACTCTTTTCACGATGAAATATAGTATTCTAAGACTTACAACATAGTACCTGGTAGATCTTGTGTAATCCTTATTGTAGCTCCATGATATTTAAGTTATTTTTCTTGTTGCTTCCAATATTTTCTCCTTAACCTGGGAACTTTGTAACTTGGTTATGATATTCCTGTAAGTTTTTCTCCTGGGATCTCTTTCAGGTTGTGATTGGTGGATTTTCTCTATTTCCGCTTTGCCTTCTTGTTCTAGAACTTCAGGGCAATTTTCCTTGATAATTTATTGTAATATTGTATTGATTCCTTTTTTATCATAATTTTCAGGTAGTCTAACTATTCTCATATTATTTCTCCTTGATGTGTTCTCCAGATCAGTTGTTTTTCTTATGAGATGTTTCCTACTCTCTTCTAATTTTTCATTCTTTTGATTTTGTTTTATTATTTCTTGGTGTCTTAGTAGGTCATTAGCTTCCCTTTGCCTGCTTCTAGTTTTCAAGGAATTATTTTCTTCTTTAAGTTTTTGATTCTCTATTTCAAGCTGGTTGACTTTCTTTTCATAATTTTTTTTATTTTCTTGGATTGCTTTTATTTTGTTTTCTAATTTTTCCTCAATCTTTCTTATTTGATTTTTAAAGTCTTTTTAAAGTTCTTCCAAGAACCCTTTTGGTGCTTAGGACTATTCGATGTTTCTTATTGAAAAAAGAGTGGCTTTTTTAGCTCCATTATCTTTATCTGAATATGAACCCAGATCTCTATCCCTATAGTAGCTATTTATGGCTGGGTTCTTTCTCCTTTGCTCACTCATTTTTATAATTTTTTTTAGCATCTATTAATGTAATCAAGGTATGGGTCCCAAGGTATGGGGAATGATGCCCCAAGCCTCAGGTCCTTCTTACTGTTATTTTCTGAAGTCTGTCCCAGGGTTCAACCTTGGGCCCTCCTCTCCACTCATAAGCCACGGCTAGGGCCCCTAGCCGTGCTGTCCTGCAAATGATCTTACTCCATTCAGTCCTTCTGGTGGCTGCAAACTGTAGCTGTCCTCTCTTCTTGGAACTGGAACCAGGGACTCTACTCTCCAGCAGGTGCCCACACTCAGCAAGGCTTGTTGTTTGTTGATGCTGAAGAGTTAGCTTGGAGGTGTTTGCACTTCACTGAGGCTGAGCCCTTGGAGGTCCAGTGTTTCCTGTGGGGGTCTGTCTTAGGAGAACAACTGTTTTACCCTGACTTTTGTTTATTTCTACTGCTCTATGTTTCCTCTGAGGTGATGTTCTGTCTTTTTTGCAGAAGAAATTTGGAGCTGTTTGATTAAGCTTAGGTTGGGTTTGGATTTAGATTCGCACTGGCAATAAGATACACTCCCAACAGAATAAAATTTTTATTGAAAGACAGGGGAAATACTCTATCAAACACACAACCACATTATTTAACAATTCCTACAATGCAGTTAACACAACGACAACGACAAAAGACACACATACACACGACATATAACATACACTTCACCATTCAGCGTCTGCACCCAAGGTTTCTCCGAAGCTGGGGAACCCCTCTCTTTTCTACAGCCTCCTTGGCGGTCTCTGAACAGAATCCCAGGCAGAGCATCCTCTCCACGGGTGAGGTTCCAATGTGGCTCACCCATGTGGTGATTTTTATAGGACCCTGAACAAAGAAAGTTTTTCCCACCAGAGAGGGGAGCCACCCCACCCCAATTCCTAAGAACTGGCTAGGTTCTTAGAAGGCAATGTCTTCAGGAATGTTTCCTGTTCTTTGTCTCAGGAATGTTTCCTGTTCTTTGTTCAGAGCCTATTAGTCTCCAAGTGGGGGAGTCCAAAGGTTTGTCAAAGAGGGCAGGGAGCTTATGCAGAGGACAGCCTGACACATACATGCTGGGCTTACACTGTAATATGGAGGATCTTCTCTAATGATTTATCATTCAGGAGCCAAAAATTTTCTGACCTACTCTGCCATCTTCCTAGAATCCTCTCCAATCCCTCAGTTGTTGAGAGGTCCCACCTTAGGAATTCCCCATGATCCTTTCTATCAGAGGAATAGCTTAGTGTAGTGAAAAGAACACTGGTCTTTGGATGCAGGAGACTGGCTTCAGATACATATCTATGACCACAAGGTAAGTACTTCATTTCCTAACCCCCATTTTCCTCATATAAAAAATGAAGGGTTTGGGTTCCAGACTCTTCTGTCTCTATATCCTCTAACTGTATTATCTTGGCCCAGCTAATCCTGAAGATCACATCAATTTCTAAGGAAATATTGAGGGAGAAAACCCAGGGATTCAGGAATCCCAAAACTAAAGTTCTCAGGGCAAGGTCACCTGGAATGAATCCACGGACCCAGGCAATCTTTAAGTCAAGTTGGCAAAAGTTTATTGTTACATTTTACAGCAGACAAGACTCCTTAGGGAATCTGCAATCTAAAAGGAGACACAAGTATATCTTGTATAGGGCATTTTGGGGTGAAACATGTGCCAAGTGTCTTAATTAGTTGTTTTGGGGTGGGATTAGGGAGTGGTTAAGGCATAGTTAAGGAGTGGTTAGTTCTTATAGGAACATGCACGTTTAGTATCTGCTGTGCAAGTGTTTTACCCACTGGGAAATAGCCCAAGGCAGGCCCCCCTGCCCTGCCCCCACCCCCCAGTTACAAGGAGGTGTGGTTTTGACTGTGGAACATCACTAAGTCAACTAATGGTCAGGGCTGACTAGAAATATCCAGGTTGCTTCCATCAAATGTCTTGTTAGACAAGATGAATGTAAGGGAGTATGCATTTGACTATGTCTAGGATACATATCAGTAAGGTCAGTAAGCAGTAAATATCGTTATGGCCCAGTGCACAGCCAATTAGCAATACACAGGGAGGTGGACCAATAAATTCTATAGGTAAGCACAGCTGCCCACTGTGTCAGGAGGAGAGATAAGTATTTTTCTAGGGCATGCTGCCCTCGACCTGGAGAGGGACTGCCTGAGACAGTATTTTGAGGCTAGGGAGAGATGTGATTTTAGAACTGGATGTGATATTAGAATTAGGGTCCAAGCACCCCATCAGTAACAACCAATTTAATTTAGCAAGTGCTATGAACACATGCCAACAATCAGCTTGTCTAGATTCCCCTTATCATAGCACTCAGTAGTCACAATATGTCCAACTATTGAATCCTTATGAGCACCCTTTATAATATGTTCATTGTGAATAAGTTAAAAGGTATATTTTATAGCTCTAGTTGCTTACCATTTACTCTCCAAAGATTTTATCTATAGATGGCATAGATTTGTTATAGTAAATATTTATTATTTTAGATAATAATTCAAGAGATCTGAGTCAAAGTCCTATCTCTGACATTTACTTCTTATATCTTGGGTAGATTGCTTAATTTCTCAGAGCCTCAGTTTCCTGGTCTTTAAAATGGGATTAAATATTCGTACTAGGTACCCAAAGGGGTCATTGTGAAGAAAACACTTTGTAATCTGTAGGATGCTATGTAAATATGAACCATTATTTGTAAAGCCAATTCTAGAAAAGCGCTCTTTATCACTTACTAAAATTAACTGCCATTTATTTACCTAAATACACCACCAACAAAAGAATATTATATTTGAAACAAGATATGAGAAGATAAAATCTAGGTATTTTAGATATCTTGCTCAACTTATGTCATAGAATCATAGAATTCAAGCATTATAAGAGACCTCAGCTGGACAGCAATGTGGCACAGTGGATAGAATGCCAGGCAGAGTTGGGAAGTTCATGAGTTCAAATCTAGCTCAGACATTTACTAGCTGTGTGACCCTGGGCAAGTCACTTCACTCTGTTGTAACAGTAAGGCAATAATAACAATGTAGATCGTAATTGTAGTATGTGTGTACATATGCATGTATACACCCTTTTGGATCCAGACTCATCCCAAGTTAACTATCCCTATGAACTTTTTGTCATCTGCATATTTGATGAGCTTGCCATTTATGCTTTCCCTTGCTTTTAATAATTGCCTGGTTAAAAATTGGCTTCTCTGTTTTTCAAAGTAAAACATTTAATCATTAAAACATTTTTCATTTAATGCACAAAGATCCTGTGTCCCTGGACATCTACAGCTCTGTATGCCATATCAGATCTAGTGACCTCGTCAGTGGTTTTTGATTTGTTTTGTTTTGTTTTTTCCTGATAGATAGGTTAGATCTGGAGGGCAATTTTGTTGGCCCTCACTATGGAAACATGACTTTCTTTCCTGCCTACTATAGAGGACTGCCCTAGTGAAAGCTCAATGTTCTGCTGCACCCTATTTCCGATGATTTGTCTGGAATCTTTTCATAAGCCTTTGACACAATATACAAACATAAGGCTTCTCAGGTTCCACTTATGTTTCAGTTCCATTCACTGTCCTTTTTAAAAAAAACACACAAAGACTGTCAAACCCAGAAAATAAATTGCCAAAGAGTCACAGAGGTTATGGAATAACTGTTAACTCTGAAAATACCAAAGAGCTCACAGAGGTTATATACCAACGGTTAAACTCTGAAAAATAAAACCGAACCAAACAAAAGAGTTAACAATGATTATAAGCAAAAAGCATTCTTTGCTCTGTTGGAGGAGGGAAACTAGATACATGTGCCAGGGTCTGCTCTAGGATGGAACAGACCCACTACAGCAAGGCTAACCCTTGATACACATAATAGTGCCTAGACAAAGAAACATGCAGTGAGTTGTAGCTGTGGCACTGAGAGGGTAACAGCCACAATGAGGGAAGTTTGATTCATAGCAGGGCTTCATGACTGGAATGTGGTTCTTGCAGGTGTTTGTCCAAGCTTAGGAAACACCTGGGGCTGGTGTGAAACAATTCTGTGATTTCACTGCAACAGAGTTCATCCACAGGGTGAGCGCAAAGAATTGTTGTTATGCCAAGTTCAGGGCACAGCTTGCTTGTCTCTGGAAAACAAGGTTTTTCCTAATAGTGAAAAGAGAGAAATGAAAAGAGAGGGGTAGTCTTGGCATGGGGAACCTGACAAGACTCTAACTCCAACTATTCAAGGAGGTATTCAGTGTGATGTAGTGGTGGGAGAAATACACTGACAAGGAGTGAGAAGACCTGAGTTTGAGACCTAAAACCTGCCATGAGATAATCATATGATCTCTGGGAACTCTTCACCATTCTAAGCCTCAGTTTCTTCATTTGTAAAATAAAGATGTTGAACTAGATGGTTGCTAATCAAAGGCCTTTTCTAGCTCTTTGAATTTGGAACTGGACTATCTTCTAGGGCCACTCCATCTAACAGGGATAAAAAATACCAGATTGGATCATTTGGTGAAAAAGCAGCAGACCCAAATAAGAGAGAAGAGCAAGTTTCTGGGATTCTGCTCCCAGAATTGCTCAAAATGTGGTCCAAGGACCCTTGGAAAGTCCTCAAGACTCCTTTATGGGGTCAATGAGTTCAAAACTATTTTCATAATAATACTAAGATGTTTTCATTTCTAATATGTTAAATTTCAATAAGTATGACCTATATAAACAAAAGTTCTTTGAGGATTCCTCAACAATTTTTAAGAGTGTAAAGGGGTCCTAGGGCAGTTTGGTGATGCAGTGGTTATGTTGAGGGTTGGGGAGACAAAGTCCAGGAACCCGAAGACTGGAGTTCCCAGACAGGGTAGATGAGGAGGAGTGCACCTCAAGGACCTGAGTACTGGAGAGGGTCAGGGCCGTCTGGAATGAATTTGCGGACTCAAGCATTCTTCAAGTCAAGGTGGCAAAGATTTATTACACTTTTCAGTGGGCAAGAGTTCTTGGGGAACCTGCAAACTTAGAGGAGTGCAGTTAATGTTTTTATAGGATATTTGATGGTAAAACGTGCCAAATATGTTATTTTTAGGTGTTTTGGGGTGGGATTAGGGAGTGGTCAGTTCTTAAAGGAACATGCACTTTGTGTATCTACTGTGCAGGTATCTTACCTAGAGTTCACTGGGAAATAGCCCGTGGGGGGGGAGGGGGGGCCGGCTACCTGGAGGTGTGGTTTTAGCCCTGAAACATCACTAAGTCAACTAACGGTTAGGGCTGACTGGAAATATCTTAGCTGCTTCCATCAATGTCTTGTTAGACAAGACAAGACAAATATACATATGTCTGGGTCTAGCATGCACATGATAGGCCAATGAGTAATGAATATCTTTATGACCCAGTACATGGCCAGTTCAGCACATACACAGGGAGTCCAAACTAATAAATTCTATAGGTACAGCTGGCTGCAGTATCAGGAGGAGGGATAAGTATTTTGCTAGGTGAAGCAGTAAGGCAATAAACACAACATCAATGATAGTCGTGAATATGCCTATGTAGTTCTGTATCACAAAGTACGAGAGACTCTCCATAAAGAAGGCAAAATAAGTATAGCATTTATTCAGACTACAGAAAATCATATCCCATAACCAAATGTTCAGCTCCCACAGCCAATCAGCCCACTTTGTCACAACAGAAAGGAGCTTAAAACACCATATCATGGCCTGGAGCCTCCCCATCCCAAAACCTCTCCAACCCTCTGCTGGGGTCTTTCCCAAAACAAATTCACAGTACAGCAAAGTCAGCCTGTTCAGTTCCAACAATCACAAGGGTGGCCACTAGCAGCCACCAGCAGCCATAACATCTTTCTCTCTCCCTCCTCAGCATTTTCTGTGAAATAACTTCCTTTTCCTGTCAGGAAGCTCCTCCTTCCATGTAACTTGGGCTTCCTGTGATGTAAGCAGGTCACATGGCCTATTAATGGGTGGGAAAGATCTTCAAATCAAAATTGGTACTACACTAGGGCATGCTGTCCTTGAACTAGAGAGGAACTGCCTGAGACAGTATTTTGAGGCTAGGGAGAGATGTGATTTTAGAACTGGATGTGGTTTTGGAATTGGGGTCTAGGCACAGGCACCCAAGCAGAGGTTAAGGAGAAATGTGATGTTAGAATTAGGGTCCAAGCACAAGCACCCAAGCATCCCATCAGTTAGAGCACTGGGGATGAAGTCAGGAAGACTCATCTTCATGAGTTCCAACCTGACCTCAGACACTTCCTAGCTATGTGACCCTGGGCAAGTCATTTAACCCTGTTTGCCTCAGTTTCCTCATCTGTAAAATGAGCTGAAGAAGGAAATGGCAAACTACTCCAGTATCTTTGCCAAGAAAACCCCAAATGGAGTCACAAAGAGTTAGACACAAATGAAATGACTGAATAACAACAACAAAATGGGTCCTGAGATGAAAAAGTTTAGAAACCACTGCTGTATACTACCTCTGTAGAGCTTTTCATTATCGACTGGTCAGATCTCTAGAGTCGTATATTTCCCTTTCTTCCTTATTCCCAGGGTTTTCCAAAGATTTCTGTCCAGAAGTATTGGTACCATTTTATTATATTTGTACCATTTTAGCCCAGGAGGTAATGGTTCTCTACCCTTTAGAACTTGGTAATTAAAGATCCCATGCTCTGGGACTAGACCCAGAGCTTTTTTCTGAAAGGCCACCAGATCTAAACTCAGTGATTTGTCTTTGGATCTTGAGAAGATTGAGGGAGTGATTTGTGAATGCTGCTAGGTTTGGGTTACTGGGAGGATGGCGGTATAGAACATTAGCTTCTTAAAAAGCAAGTCCAGAAAGATTTGTAGGTTTATTTATAGAAGGTATAGTCTATTTAAACTGGCTTACTAATGATTTTCTCCAATTTTTTTAATGCATAGACAAAGTGAGATCACAGGGTTTAGAACTGGAAAAGATGTTAGACGTCCTCTATCCAACCTTTTTGTTTTACAAGTGAAGCAACTGAGACCCAAAGAGGTAAAATAACTTTCCCAGGGTCATTCAGGTAGTAGTAGCAGACCCATGATTCAAACACAGATCTCCCAATTCCAAATCCCATCCTGTTTCTGCTATACCAACATATAAAATCAACAAACCTGATTAGTCTGTCAGTATACCACCTGTCCATTGAGGAGGATTAAGGCAGGTTCCATCTTTATGGTCTCTTTCTCTTAGGGACATGGCACCTACCTAAATGCTAAACACTGTTCTGGGCACTGGGGGACACATACAAAAAGAGAGATAATTCCTACCTTCCAGGAGCATGCAATCTACCATGCTGGAGCTACAGATGTTTATTTGGGAGGTAGGAAGTAATCCACAATAATGAAGCTCAGGAGCTTCCAAACAAAGTATATTACCCCTAGTGAAGATTACAGCTTGCAAATTTGAGGAAAACTTTGTATCTGAGATCAAAATAACAATGATAATACCTTAAATTTCTGTACTAGTTTACAAGTGTCAAAGATGTTGTATATATTACCTCCTCACAGTAATATAACAATAACAGCTAGCATTTCTCTAGTGTTCATATATACCATTATACCATTTGCTCCTACTCTCTTCTACAAGCCAGGTCATCTGGGCACTATTCTCAATTCAACCTCTCATTGTAAAGATGAGGTAGCCGAGGCCCAGAGAGCCTAAGTGACCTCCCAAGGCCACACAAATACTAGGTGGGGTAGCTGGGTTTAGAAGCTAGGCCTTCTGATGCCAATTCCCAGTGTATTTTCCAACACGCCATGCTGTTTCCTGTACATGGTGGTTTTCTCAAGAGATTGGATCAGAACTGGTGGGTGTGGCATGAATTGTTATCTACATTAGGTAGCCCTTCTGTGGCTATACTTGTTATTGGTAATAATTTAACCCTGTCCACAAATCTAAACCCGAGGGATGGCCTGCGAATTATATACTGTTTACTCACTAAATCCTTCCTCTTGTGGTGATCCCTTGTGGTGAATGGCTGCCCCAGCTTCTCAAAGACTATAGAAATACAAGTTCTTTTTTTTCAATTTTGAATAAATTTATTTTATTTTAATCACAATAGCATCAGCATTCATTTGAAAAATTATGAGTCATAAATGCTCAAGATATATTACTTATTTGGAATATAAAGGGTATGTTTAATTATTTGGTTAATGAGTCATTTAATGATGTAGACTCTTTGCAATAATTTCACAAGTCCAAGGAGTTCAATGATAATAGATTGGGAACCTTTCCCTTAGAAGCATCTTCACTGAATCAACTGACATAATATCTATATAGCACTTGGTACAATACCTGGCTGTGTAGGTAGATGACTAGTAAATGCTTATTCCCTCACCCTTATTGATGGGCATGAGCTGTTTTAATTTCCTTTTTTTATTAGTGGTGATTTAGAAGTTTTTTTAAAATACGGTTGTCAGTTTTCAATTCATTTTTTAAAATTATTTTTACTTATTTCATTAAATATTTCCCAATTATATATAAAATTTTTAAGTCTTTTTTTTTAATTGTAAGTTCTAAATTCTCTCCCTCCCTTCTGCCACTTCCCCTTCCTTGAGAAGGTAAGCACTTTGATTTCAATTATACATGTGAGGTTGTGGAAAATATTTCTATATTAGCCACATTGCAAAAGAAAACGCAAACAAAATTTTAAAAAAAAGAATCATGTTCACTGCTCTAAGCCATTGTGCACATGTGCATGCATTCGTGTACATACACACATACACACACAGACTCCTTTGAGTTTCATTGAAAGCACAGAGAACATAGGAGGACATACGAGAACAAATTCATTTTCCCTGCATCATCCCAAATTGTATTAGATTTAATAAGCATTTTTTAAAAATTATTTAACATTTTTATTTAAAATTTTAAGTTCCAAATTCTGTTCTTTCCTCCCTCTCTCCTCTTCCCCCTCTCTGAGATGATAAACAATCAGATATAGGTTATACATGTGCAATCATGTAAAACTAAAATTTAAAAAAATAAAAGAAAGAAAGCGAAAAGAGCATCCTTCAGTCTGTATTCAATCACTATCAGTTCATTCTCTAGAGCAAATAGCACACTTCATCATTAGTCCTTTGGGATTGTCTTGGATCATTGTATTACTGAGAATAGCTAAGTCGGGGGTGGGGAACCTTCAGCCTCCAGGCCACAGTGGCACTCTCAGGTACAGCCCTTTGACTGAATCTAAACTTCACAGAACAAATAGAAACACAAGTTCTAACAGATCCTGATACATAGGAAAGGAATTGAGTGTAGACCCAGCTCCACAGACTAAGTGTCTGCTGTCCAAGGCCCAGCCTAGGTAAGATCAGAGAAGCTCTCATCACAAGGTTGGACTTCAGGGGAAGAATTATTTTGGCCACAAAGGTAAATTAATAATCATAATAACGACTGGTATTTATCTAGCGCTTTAAGGTTTACAAAGTGTGTCCCAAATATTATTTCCTTTGATCCTCACAAGAAACCTGGAAAGTAGGCACTATTGATAACCCCATTTTACAGATGAAGAAACTGAGGCTTAGAATAAGTGAATTGCCTTACTGGCTCACAACCAGGAGGTATCCAAAGCCATATTTGAACACAAGTCTCCAAGACTCATGGTCCAGTGCTCTTGCCACTACACCACCTAGTGGAGGAGCTGGAATCTTCATTGGGCAGAGGAAAACAGACACTGGTGGAATCAAACCACAGGTACTTGAGAAATCAAAGAAAAGATGCTTTGTTCAAAGTCACAAGAGGGAATGTCATCTTAGAGCGGGGGGTTCTCTTAGAGCATGGGAGCCATGAATGTGGAATTTAAAAATATATTTTGATAAATGTATCTTGATATAATTCATTTCCTTTGGAATCCTGTGTATTTTATTTTTGCATTTAAAACCATCCTTCTGAGAAGGGTCCCACTGGTTTCAGCAGGCTGCCAGAGGGGACCACGACACGCAAAAAGATTATGGGTCCCTGGTTTAGAGAATGGCCCTGCCTCGAGGGTCAGCTGGGAGATAAGCCTGGGAATCTCAGAGCCCTAAACTAACACTTTTCCCTTAGACATTTTAGTGTTGCAACATGGGAGAGAGATGCCAAGCTGTCAAGCCCTGCTTCAGACAAGCACAAACACTCTCATTCTGTCCAAACATGATATGATGGCATAAACATGGGCCATTTCTCTCTGGTCTTTACCTTGCTGGAAGCCTTCCCAGCATCAGGAGCAGTGATGACAGGCATCCTGACTGACGTGCGGTGCCCTTCAGGACGACTAAACTGCTCGGCATGGCGATTCGCACAGTGTGGAGTCAACCTTTAATCAGGCTTTTTCCACCAGCTTCAAGGCTGGAGACCGGCTGCCTTTTATGTTAGAGCAGTGAACCACCTGGGAGGGCCAAAGAAAGATCTTGGCAGCCATCTAAAGAAATAATCCCCTTTCTGCTCTCCTGCTTCTGTGTATGGGTATGTAGGTGTGGGTGTGAAGGTTGAGGAAAGAGCAGGTGGGGCAGCCCTGCTAATTGGGTAGGTGGGTGGCAGATAAATATATCACTCTGTATAGCCATTACATTTCATAGTTCCTTAGACAGGCTACAGTTCCTGGTACCTTTGCAGAGTACTTCTGGGGGTGCATTAATCTATAAAACAATAGAATCTGGGGAATACCTGTCTCTACTGCAAATGTTATAGAGGGAGCTTAGAGGTGTAACAGACAGAGTATCGGTCCTGGAGTTAGGAAGACCTAAATTCTAAGTCTGTCTCAGATACTTGGATGTGGGGGCAAATAACTTACTCTGTTTCAACCTCAGTTTACTTATCTGTAAGGACATAATAATAACATGTCAAATAAAACAACAACTTCTCAGCAATACAAAGCTCAAAGACAGCTCCAAAGGACTCATGATGGAAAATGCTATCTACATCCAGAGAAAGAACTATGGAGTCTGAATGCAGATTGAGGCAAACTATTTGCTCTCTTTTTTTTTTTTCTCTTCTGTTTTGGTTTTGTTTCTTCTCTCTCATGACTCATTCCATTGGTCATAATTCTTCTTTACAACTTGACTATTGTGTAAATAAGTTTAATGCAAAGGTATATATAGAATCTATATCAGACTGAATGCCATCTTGGGGGGTAGGGGCGAGGGGAGGGAAGGGAAAAAAATTTGAAACTCAACAATAACTGAGTGTTGTAAACTAAAAATAAAAATCTAATTAAAATAAAACAATAAAATTTAAATTGGACGTAATAATAGGACTTACCTCTCAGGGCTGTTGTGAGGATCGAATGAGAAAATAAATGTAAAGTGCTTTGCTAACTTTAAAGCACTATATAAATACTAGTTATTATAATCATTATTATTAAAGGCTTATTCTAGTTCATTCTAACAGATAGGAGAATTAAAGGCTTTCACAAAAGAGTTAGGTCAGCAATGCTAAAAAGCAATAGACCCTTATGAATATCTGTATTTTAACTCACACAAGGAAAAGTTTTAGACCTAACATGAGCTATGGGGGAACAGGGACAAGGAAAGAGGGGAGGTCCAGGACAAAGTGCACCATTGGGTTCTAATCAGATACTGGTTGGGAGATGGAGGAGAGACAGTTATCATTGGGCCTTGCATGCAGCACTCTTTAAGCTATGACAGGAGAAAGAATAAGGTCCAGTGATGATCTTTCAGGAGGGACTTGGCAAATGCAGCTAATGCCATGCTTTCTTTATTCCTCCTAGTAGATTAATATGATGCCCCATTCATTCTTTACCTCTGTTCCAGGGCTGCTCAAATTCTCTAGTAAAGGTTCATAGGTTTCATGGGGATGAATGAATGGATGGATGGATGGATGAATGAATGAAAAGGCATTCATTAAGCATTGATTGTGTGCTGTGTTCTAAGTTCTGGACATACAAATAGTCTGGAAGCAGGGCCAGAGTCTAGGAGGCACTGATACTCCCAAGGCTCTTGGGTTGGGAGTCCTGGGCAGTCACCACAGAGTCTGAGTGGTTTGCCTTGCCTAGCATGTGCCTCCTCCTAGTTCTCTCTCAGGATGCCCTGCTACTTCAGCTAGAGATGGGCAGAGTGGATCGATTGATATGTTTAAGAAAGATGAACCTATTATGTAGCAGGCACATAGTAGGGATAAGCACCTATTATGTGCCAGGCTCAGTGGTAGGTGCTGGGGATACAAATATCCAATTCAAATAGTCCCGGCTTTTAAGAAGCTTATGTTCTATACTACCATCCTTCCAGTCACCCAAACCTAACGTTATCTTTCACTCCTCATTCCTCTCCACATCCAATCTGTGGTTAAATCCCATCAATTCTACCTTTGCAACATCTCTTCTCAACATCCCATTCCATCTTCTCACTGGTTCAGGCCTCCTCCCCTCACACCAAGACCATTGCAATAGCCATCTGATTGGTCTCCCTGCCTCAAATGTCCCCACTCCAATGCTTCACCCGGCTATCAAAACGATCTTCTTAAAGCCCAGATCTGACTGTGTCACCTCCCTGGTCAATAAATTCCAGTGGCTCCCTATTACTTCCAAGATTGACTATAAAATCCTCTGTTTAGCTTTTAAATTCCCTCTTAATCTGCCTTCTTCCTATCTTTCCAGTCTTCTTACAATTTATTCTACTCTACTCATGTTCTCTATGATTCAATGACATTGGTTTCTTTGTTGTGCCTCACACAAAATATTTCTTCTTTCTTCTCTGTGCCTTTTCATTGGCCATCCCTTATGCCTGGAATTCTCTACCTCTTCACCTTCAGTTCCTGGTTTCCCTCACTTCCTCAAGTCAGCTAAAACTTCACCATCTGGAAGAAGCATCTTCTGAACCTCCTTAATCTTAGTCCCTTCCCTCCGAGATTATCTCCAATTTATCCTGAATATAGCTCATTTATACCCAGTTGTTTGCATGTTGTTTCCCTCACCAGATTGTGAATTTCTTGACAGTAGACACTGTTTTTTTCTCCTTTCTATCCCCAGGACTTAGCACGATGCCTGACACATGGTAAGCACTTAAATAAATGCTTGTTGACTTGGCAAAATAGATTCAAAATGGGGGGTGGGGCCAAGATGGCAGCTGGTAAGCAGGAAGTAGTGTGAGCTCCGTAACAAGTCCCTCCAAAAACCTATAAAAAATGGCTCTGAACCAATTCTAGAACGCCAGAACCCACAAAACGGCAGAGGGAAGCAAGGCTCCAGCCCAGGACAGCCTGGATGGTCTCTGGGTGAGGTCTATCCCACACGGAGCTGGGAGCTGGGAGCTGGGAGCTGGGAACGGAGTGGAGCAGAACACAGCCTGAATGGCGTGGACCATCCAGACGAGAAGCCGGGCGGAGGGGGCCCTAGCGCCCTGAATCAGTGAGCTGCGGCAGCTACCAGACTCCTTAACCCACAAACACCAAAGACTGCGGAGAAGGTTAGTGGGAAAAGCTGCGGGAATAGAAAGAGTTCGAGGTTCGGCTTCCAGCCCCAGGGGCAGCGGAGGTGGGGCAGCTACAGCTGTTGTTACTTCCGGCTCCAGGCCCACTTGGTGGGAGGAATTAAGTGGCGGATCAGAGCAGGAGTGCACGGCCTGCTGAAGATCTAAGCCCAGTTCGGGTTGGGGGTTGGGTAAGGAGCAGTGCTGGTGTGGCAGAGCCGGCACCTCCCCCCCAAACGTGGAACATAGAACTCTCTAGTCTACAAGCAGTCATACCCCACTGAAAAACTCAAAGGTCAAGTTAGTTGGCTGGGAATATGGCCAGGCAGCAAAAACGCGCCGAGATTCAGTCTCAGACTTTGGATTCTTTCTTTGCTGACAAAGAAGACCAAAACATACAGGCTAAAGAAATCAATAAAGTGCAAGAGCCTACACCGAAAGCCTCCAAGAAAAACATGAACTGGTCCCAGGTCATGGAAGAGCTCAAAAAGGATTTGGAAAAGCAAGTTAGAGAAGTAGAGGAAAAATTGGGAAGAGAAATGAGAAGGATGCGAGAAAACCATGAAAAACAAGTCAATGACTTGCTAAAGGAGACCCAAAAAAATACCGAAAAATACACTGAAGAAAACAACACCTTAAAAAACAGACTAACTCAAATGGCAAAAGAGCTCCAAAAAGCCAATGAGGAAAAGAATGCCTTGAAAGGCAGAATTAGCCAAATGGAAAAGGAGGTCCAAAACACCACTGAAGAAAATACTAATTTAAAAATTAGATTGGAGCAAGTGGAAGCTAGCGATTTTATGAGAAATCAAGATATTATAAAACAGAACCAAAGGAATGAAAAAATGGAAGATAATGTGAAATATCTCATTGGAAAAACCACTGACCTGGAAAATAGATCCAGGAGAGATAATTTAAAAATTATTGGACTACCTGAAAGCCATGATCAAAAAAAGAGCCTAGATATCATCTTTCAAGAAATTATCAAGGAGAACTGCCCTGATATTCTAGAGCCACGGGGCAAAATAGAAATTGAAAGAATCCATCGATCGCCTCCTCAAATAGATCCCAAAAAGAAATCTCCCAGGAATATTGTCGCCAAATTCCAGAGCTCCCAGATCAAGGAAAAAATACTGCAAGCAGCCAGAAAGAAACAATTTGAGTATTGTGGAAACCCAATCAGAATAACCCAAGATCTGGCAGCCTCTACATTAAGAGATCAAAGGGCTTGGAATACGATATTCCGGAGGTCAATGGAGCTAGGATTAAAACCTAGAATCACCTACCCAGCAAAACTGAGTATCATGCTCCAAGGCAAAATATGGATTTTCAATAAAATAGAGAACTTTCAAGCTTTCTCAGTGAAAAGACCAGAACTGAATAGAAAAATTGACTTTCAAACACAAGAATCAAGAGAAGCATGAAAAGGTAATCAAGAAAAAGAACAAGAAAAAGAAATTGCAAGGGACTTACTAAAGGTGAACTGTTTTGTTGACATTCCTACATGGAAAGATGATGTGTATGATTCATGAGACCTCAGTATTAGGGTAGCTGAAGGGAATATGCATACATATATGTTTATGTATATATATGGATGAATGTGTATGTATGTATATATCTATGTGTGTATGTGTATATATATATATATATATATATAGAGAGAGAGAGAGAGAGAGAGAGAGAGATAGGGAGAGAGAGAGAGGGAGAGAGTGGACACAGGGTGAGTTGAAGATGAAGGGAAGATATCTAAAAGAAATAAAATCAAATTAAGGGATGAGAGAGGAACATACTGAGAGAGGGAGATAAGGAGAGATAGAATGGGATGGATTATCTCCCATAAAGGTGGCAAGTGGAAGCAGTTCTGTGGGAGAAGGGGAGAGGGCGGATGAGGGGGGAATGAGTGATCATTGCTCTCATCAGATTTGGCCTAAGGAGGGAATACCATACATACCCAATTGGGAATCTTACCCCACAGGAAAGAAGAGGGAAGAAGATTAAAAAAATGGGGGGGGATGATGGAGGGGAGGGCAGATGGGGGTAGAGGTAGTCAAAAACAAACACTTTCGAAAGGGGACAGGGTCAAGGGAGAAAATTCAATAAAGGGGGATGGGTTGGGAAGGAGCAAAATATAGTTAGTCTTTCACAACATGAGTATTGTGGAAGGGTTATACATAATGATACACAAGTGGCCTATGTTGAATTGCTTGACTTCTTAGGGAGGGTGGGTGGGAAGGGAAGAGGGGAGAGAATTTGGAACTCAAAGTTTTAAAAACAGATGTTCAAAAACAAACAAAAATGTTTTTGCATGCAACAAGAAAATAAGATACACAGGCAATGGGGCGTAAAAATTTATCTTGCCCTACAAGAAAGGAAGGGAAAAGGGGATGGCAGGGGAGTGGGGTGACAGAGGGGAGCGCTGACTGGGGAACAAGGCAACCAGAATATACGCCATCTTGGAGTGGGGGGGAGGGTAGAAATGGGGAGAAAATTTGTAATCCAAACTCTTGTGAAAATCAATGCTGAAAACTAAATATGTTAAATAAATTAAAAAAAAATTAAAAAATAGATTCAAAATAAATATAAGGCAACTCATTTTTGGCAAATGGTGCTAGGAATTTTGGGGATCTAGAAAGGTTTAATGTAGAAGGTGGCACTTGATCTGTGCCTTGAAAACAAGGGATTCTAAGAGATGGAGATGAAAAGGGATAGAATATCGGGCATGGGGAGCAGATAGATCAAAAGACACAGAGGTGGGAGATGGGAAATGATATGTGAGGAACAGCAAGAAGGACAATTTGTCTGAAAGGTAGAGTATGGAGGAGGAAGAGGAGAGGGAGGGGGAGAAGGACAAAAGGGAAGGGGAGGGAGGAGGATGGGGAGGGGAGGGGGAAAAGGGAGGGGAAGATGAAGAGAAGGAGGAAGAGGAGGAGGAGGAAAGGGAGGAAGAAAGAGAGGGGAAGAAAGAGTAGAAGAGGGAGAAGAAGAAGGAGGAGAAGAAGAAGAAGAAGAACAAGAAGAAGAAGAAGAAGAAGAAGAAGAAGAAGAAGAAGAAGAAGAAAAAGGAGGAGGAGGAGGAGGAGGAGATAATAATGATAATAATGATGATGACAATGGGCTGGAAAGATAGTTTGAGGTCAGTTTATGAAGGGCTTTAAAACCAAACAGAGGAGTTTATATTTGATCCTAGACACAATCAGAAGTCACCAGAATTGGAGCAGGGGTGTGCTACGGGCAGCCCAGTACTTTACAAAATCACTTTGGCAGCTGTGTGGAGGATAAATTGGAGTAAGGAGCTAGACTTGAGGAAGCAAGACCAGTTAAGAAGTCATTGCAACAGTCCAGGGGATGAGGGCCTGAATTGGGGCAGTGGCCACATGAGTAGAGAGAGAGGAGAAGATGACAGCTTATCTATGTAGAAATAACAAAGTTTGGCAACTGATTGGATCTGTGGGGTCTTACTCTAGCCAGTCTAAGGCATTTCCTATTGTCAATACTGGAGTCAAGAAGATGCTTGGGTTTAGCCAGCAAGACTTGTGCTGAAAGTATCTCCCATGGAAGTTTCCAAGAAACAAAATTCCAGAGAAGGTCGTGGTAGGGTACTAAATAGCAGAAGAGGTCAAAGTCAAGAACAGAGGCAGCCTGCTACAAAAGAAGGTGGACCTCAAAATAACTAACGTGTTTCTGGCGCTGTGCTAAGTGCTTTATAATTATTATCTCATTTTGATCCTTACAACAGCCCTGGAAGGAAGTTAGGTAGATTGGAGTTCCTCACATCAATCTACCCTCTACACAGCTTCCAAAGTGATGCCAAATATGCTATTTCCTCACTTTACAGATGGCAGACAGAGGTTAAGTTGCCCAGGGCCATACAGCTAGTAAGTATCTGAGGCTGGATTTAAACTCAGTTCTTCCTAAGTTCTATCTACTGTGCCACAAGCTGCCTTTGGGATTGACACAGGGACACACCTCAAATCTGGCTTTCCCTGGGCTACACGGCCCTTCCTTCTAGCACTTCCATCAAGCCTAGAACCAAATGTAAATATAAAATTATCAGTATTGCTTTTATCTCTAAACTGCTGTTTAATTTTCATTATATATTATTTTTTATCATCTACTCAAAATTGTACTGTTGAGCTTTGTTGCTTATTGCTGCCATTCTTCCTTATCCTCCCCTCGTTAGGGCAACCTGAAGTAATGGATAGAAAGCTTAGACTTGGAGTCAGGAAGACCTGAGTTCAAGTTCCACCTCAGATACCTGCTAGTTGTGTGACCCTGGGCAAGTCACTTAACCCTGTTTGCCTCAGTTTCTTCATCTGTAAAATGAGCTAGAGAAAGAAATGGCAGACCACTTCAGGATCTTTGCCAAGAAACTTCTAAATAGGATCACATGGAGTTGGACATGACTGAAACCACTGAATATCACAAACATGAATATTTTGTTATGTATGGGACCTTTCTTTTGATCATTGGACTTCTTGGAGCACATTCCAGTTGTGTGATGATCAGGTCAGAAAATATGTACAGAAAATAGTGATTTGAAGATGATGACAGCTAGCATTGATATGAAGTTCACAAAGCTCTTAATGAGATTATCCCTTTGGACTCTCAGGATGATCTTGGGAGGTAGGTAGGCATTACCGTTATTCTTATTTTACAGATCAGGAAACTGAGACAGAGTTAAGTAACTTACCCAGGGCCACACGGGTAGTAAGTATCTGAGACCAGCTTTGAACATGACTCTAGGCCCAGTACTCCATCTGCTGTGTCACGTCGCTGCTTCGCAAACCTCTCTGTAAATGTTAGCTATTGTATAAATGTTAGCTCTATATAAATGTTAGCTATCATTATTAGGTAATGGTGATACAAAGATAGAAACAGAATAGTCCCTGACCTATTTTAGCCTAGAGCCAGGCCACCCACCTCCTGGCCTCTTTGCTCTAGGGACTTCCCAGGGAGCCTTGCATTATTCCCATCCAGGCCACTCACCTCTGGCTTCTTCCTTCTGATGACTTCTCCAGTTCTCTGGAAACTATTCCCAGACCTGGCTAAACTTCAACGTTGTGTTCTTGCCTTCTAACCAGACTCCACCAAGCCATAGCTTTGGCTCCTCTTGCCTAATGTGAGGGGAGCTTCCTGGGCCACTCAGGTCACAGCCTCACCACCTGATAGACAGAAAGGGCCTTGGATGGATAATCACCTGCCTCTCCTCAGTGGAATTCTCTCTCCACATTGACATTTCATGGATTCATTCCTCAATGATTAGCGTACTCCCAGATACAGCAGATGAGGGAGATGAATGAGTTGAGGATGACTACGAGGTTGTGTTCTTTTGTGACTGGAAAGATGGCAGTGTTCTCAACAGAAATCAGTAACTTAGAAGGAGGATTAGGTTTTGGGGCTAGTTCCATATACCGGTGAAATCCTGCTCTCTTTCAAATATCTTGAAAAGAGATCCCTTAATACTTTCAAATTGTACTACTTCTAGCTTAAATATGTATATACTTGGCCGAATGCACCTGTTATTCTTTGTTTTCTTTAGTGGTAATTCTACTTCCTAATGTAGCATATAAAGGATATGGGAATTTTTTTTCAAATGTCATAGTTCTACTGTTACTGATGAAAAATTGTTTGTTTTTTTACAGAATTCAACAGATCTACATTTTGTCTGTTGTTTTCTTTGAAGCCTCATCCTTTTTAAAAATCATTTTTTTTGATTAACAAAAACAGATTTTTTTTCTCCTTCCCTCCTCCCTTCCACCCCACCAGGGGGAAAACACAAATCCTTGTGACAAATATGCATAGTCAAGCAAAATAAATTCCCTCAGTTTCCTCACCTGTAAAATCAGAATAACTATAACACCTACCTGCCTCCCAAGACTCTCCTGAGAGTCAAAATGGATAATCTCATTAAGGTGGGTAGCATACTCTATCATCACTCTTTTGGAATTAAAGTTAGTCATTGCATTGATCAAAGTTTTCAAAGTCTTTCAGAGTTATTTGTCTTTACAATATTGGTGTTGTAGTATGTGTTGTTCTGGTTCTGCTTATTTCATTCTGAATGAATTTATACATATCTTCCCAGACCCTTACGTCATTTCTTATAGCCCAATAGTATCCCATTGTATTCACATGACATAGTTGGGTCAGCTATTCCTAAATTTGTGGGTACCTTCTTTGTTTCTAGTTCTTTGCCATCCCAAAATGAGCCGCTCTACATATTTTTGTACATAATAACGGCAGCTAACATTTATATAGCACTTACTATGTATCAGATAAAGTGCAATTATTATCTCATACAATTATTATTTCATTTGATCATATGAGCAATTTTCCTTTCTCTTTGAGCTATTTCTGGTATAGGTCTGGTGGTGGTATTGCTGGGTCAAAGAATGCACAGTTTAGTAACTCTCTGGGCAAAGTTACAAATTGCTTTCCAGAATGGCAAGACCAATTCAAAACTCTGCTAACAGTACATTAGTGTGCCTGGTTTGTACAGCCCCTCCAACATGTCACTTCCCATTTTTGTTAATTTTTATCAGTATTATGAGTGTGAGATGGTACCTCAGAGTTGCTTTAATTTGCATGTCCCTAGTGCATTAGTGATTTGGAGCACAATTCTGGCTACATATTTCCTGTTTTTCTTCACATATGCTTCTATACCAGTTTGGTCCCTTTTAACCTTTCACCTGGACTACCACAACAGCCTCCAAATCTGTCTTCTCACCTTTAGCTCTTCCCTTTTCCAATTCATTCTCCATACAGCTTTCAAACTGATATAGCACAAGTCAGAACATTCCCTTCACATAGAAAGCCCTCCACAATCTGGCTCCAACCTACCTTTTCACACTGATTTCACTTTCCCCTCACATACTCCATATTCCAGCAGAGATGGTCAACTTGCTATTCCCAATAATGCCATTTCCCATCTCCATGCCCTCGTTTAGGTGGTCTGCCATTTTTGAATGCTACCCCTCCTCTCCTTTCTCTTGGATTGCCTATCTATATTCATGGCTTAGCTCAAGTGCCACCCACTGGTAAAAAACCATCTGAGCAGGAGGGCTAAATCATATTGAGGGTAACCAATAGGCCTCAAACCCAACAGTGGGTTAGGGGGGAGGGTATCTACCCCAAGCATGTGAAGACTTCCCTGGCAGAATGGGTGGACGAGAACAATTTATTCCGATGGCCATGAGGAGGGCTGAAGTAGGTGCTATGGAGAGCTCAGGGCTTGGAGAAACATCAAAGAGGGCATGGTCATCCACTGTATCCTGGGCCATCACCAGTTGTCTTGACTTCTATCTTGTCATTGGACTTTGATGATTCTGGAAGAGAGAGTAAGACAGATGACTTTGTGCAACTCTGTCTCGCTTGAATCCAATTCATGAGCTTCTCGAGACATGACTCCATGATGTCATTGGTCCTCTTCAAAAACAAAGGATGAACAACAGCAGCCTACTCCCACACTCTCATATATTCCCCACCCCAGTGATTCTGAACCACATTCCAACTGTACTCTCCCTCACTCCTATCCTGCTAGGTGATGCAGTGGATAGAGTGCTGGGCCTAGAGGAAGGATAACCTGAGTTCAAATCCATCCTCAGATATTTATTAGCCTAATGTGACCATGGGCAAGTCAATTAGCCTCTATTTTCCTCAGTTTCCTCAATCGCAAAATGGAAAAATAGTACTCACCTTCCTCGTTGTTTTAAGAATCAAATTATCATTGGGCAAGTTCTAGAAAAGAATGAGGCAGAGAGCCCCATTCCTGAGGGGAAGGGGAGATCCAGGAAACAGGGGAGTGAGAAACTCCAGGTGTCAGAGCTGCAGCCTTTTGATACACAAATCAGAAGACATTTTTGGTGATAAGCAATCCTGACAGTTCAAGGCTTGAGCATAAACAATAAGATAAGGGGACGCTTCCAAAAACCGTAAAACGAGATGTGTCCAAAAGTCCCATAAACAACAGTTAAGAAAGTCTCTGAAGATAAGCTGTTTTTTGAATGTCCATAAACCATCAGATAGCTCAGGGTCTGTTTTAGGGCTGGTATGAGCTTAATTGGCTTAGAGAGGCTGGTTTTCTGCATGTCCAGCTAGGTTTGCTCTTGGGCACTGCAAAGGATTGTTGGTATGTCAAGCCACTCTGTATCTTAGCTAATACAGCCAGTCCTCATATAGCTCTTCTCAGTTACCTGGATAATTGGGAGGCTCAAGCAAAAGCATATCCATTTTCATAATCTCCATTGCTGAGAACAATGCCTGGCATATTATAATTGCTTTTAAAAATGCTTGTTGACTGAATGACTGTTGTATGTGTGTGTGTGTGTGTGTGTTGTACTCTGTTGGAGGTTGGGGGTTACATAAATAAGCTAATTTGTTGAGAGAAAGGGCACTAATAACTGGGGAATTTCAATTTAATTCAATGAAAAAGTTATTAACCACCTACAGTGTGGCAGGAACTGTGTGAAATGATGGTGATACAAATAAGAAAAGGAAAGATAGTCTCTGCCCTCAAGGAGCTCACAAGTAAATGGGAGAAGAAAACACACAACAAAAAGATGGAAGGGAGTGGGGAAGTGTGTGGGGATACTAGAGTGGGGGCATCTTGTCCCAAGGCATTAACATAAGGCAGGGATGCAGATGGCAAGTGAAGAGTGAGCTGGAAACCTGCCCTCCATAAAGGAGAGCTTTGGGAGGCGTTTAATGCTCTACCCTCCACTCCTCCAATCAGAGGGGAGAGGATGTGAGGGAGTTGAGCATCCAAGGCTGAGTTAGGGGCACAGTGAGGAGATTTCATGCAGAAACATTTCCCTCAGGCACCTGTCTGAGCATTGAAGCAGGCTAAAAATTCTGAGGCAGAGGTAAGGATGGAGGACATTCTCAGGCATAGGGGGCAGTTGCTTGAGGAAATGAGCAAAGATGGAAAATGTTATGTTGAGTGATAGAAACAGTGAATAGTACAGTTGGGCAGAGGGCACACATAATTTAATGTTAGTAATGAAGATGATGAAGATAATGATGATGAAGATAGTGGTGATGATTCAATTTTATAGCACTTGAAAGTTTGCAAAATGATTTAAACATGTTATATCATTTGAAGGGAAATAATTTGAAATAAAGCTGGAAAGTTGCTAGAAAGAAAGACTGTAGAGGGCTTTCAGGGGCAGTCATAGAAACTTGCATTTTATCCTAGTGGTAATAAGTAGCCACTGAATGTTTTTTAGTAGGAGAGTTACGCGATTGGACCTATTCCTTAGGAAAAATTATTCCCTGTTAGCCTTAACTTGTGTATGGCCTCTTCATCTCCTCATTTTAAACAAACCTTGTTCTCCACAGATCTCTCACCTGCCACTGCCTTCTTCCAAAGAGACCTTACATTTTCTTGGCGGGCGATGACCACAAAAGGTTAGGGATTAAATGCTAGGCCAATTCTCTGACTTTACAGATACAGAAACAGAGCTTCTAAAAGAGAAGTGACTTTCCCAGGGTCACAGAAATAGTATAGGATAGAACTGTGTGATTTGAAGCCTAGTCTTCTGACTTCAAATCCAGGGCTCCTTTTATTTTTCTTAACGTTTTCTTCTTTTAAAAATTTTTTCTTAGACTACAATCACTTTTAGATAATCCAGCAATTATCGCCCCTCCTACACACACATACGTCTGGTAGTATCTTCTCTTAGAACACCCCTTGCCCCAAAAGCCAACCACCAATCCAAACCTCAAAAAATTAAGCAAAACTATTCAATATAGAAACTGCAACTGACAGACTCTAACATCCTACACCAATAATCCACCATCTCTCTGCCAAGAGGAAGCAGAAGGAAACGAGCATTTATTAAGCTTTCACTATGTGCCAGGCAGTGCTAAGTACTCTAAAAATATAATCTCATTTGACACTCACAACAACCCTGTGAAGTAGGTGCGATCATTATCCCCATTTTGCAGTTGAGGAAACTAAGGCAGATGGAGGTCAAATAGCTTATCCCAGGATTAAGAGACCACATATCGGTCATCAGAAACTGATCAGTGCCAACTTCTAATATCTGTTAGAGTGATTATCAAATATGTTATTCTCTTCATTGTGTATTTTAATTTATAGTCATTGTACATGCTTATTGTGTATCCTATTCTGCTGGTCTTTCTTTGCTCACTCAAGTCTTTCCATGTTTCTTTGATTGCCTCATATTCATTGAACCCTGTGCCACAATAATTTTCCATTATATTTTCATACCATAATTTATTCAGTCATCTCCATTTATTGACACCTACTTTATTTCCAACGGTTTTGCCTACTACAGAAAGTGTTGCTATGAATAGTATTTGTGGGATCTTTCTGTCATTGATATCTTTGTGGTACATTCCCAGTGGTGAGATGCCTGGGTCAAAAGGTACGAAGAGTTTAGTAACTTTTCTCACATGACTCTAAAATGATTTCCGCAATAGCTAAATTAATTGACAATCCCACCGATGATGTATTGATGCGCCTACATTCCCACAGTTCTTCCAACACTGAGCATTTTCATCTTTTATCATTTTTTCCCCATTTGTTGGAAATGAGATGCTGATACCCAGAGTAGTTGAAATTTGCATTTCTTTGATCATTTGTGATTTTGAACACATTTTCGTATGGATGTTCATTGCATTCCTTTTTAAAAAATGCTATTTGTTCTTACTGTTTCTCTACTTGTCTATAGGGAAATGGCACCTTATATTTTTGTCAATTCTCTATATATTTTGGACATCAAGCTTTTATCATAAATGCTTAATGCAAATATATTTTTTATTTAAACAAACTCTTTTTTTTAACCTAGCCACACTAAGTTATTCATGCAAAAGCTTTTTAATTTTATATAATTATCTGTTTTGTCTTTTGAAATCACTTCAATCTCTTCTCTGATTATTAATTCCTAATCATGGTTGTCAAAAGTACTTTCTTTCATTCCCTCTAAGTTTATGATTTGATTTTTTTATACCTAGATTGCTTATTCATTTGCATCTTACTGTAATTTCAGTGCTCTTTCTTTTATGAGATGCCAAAGTTACCCTTCTCCTTGCTTCCCAGGGATAATTCCAGACCATTGATTCATTACTCTGTCTCCACTTTTCATCATTGAGAGTCCATGCCATCCATCTCCATCACCCACTTCCAATCATTGCCACTGTTGCATGTTGCCTCCCACAGATCCACTTCTGCCTTTTAATTTGACTTTGCCTCCAGCTCACATTCTCCCAAGTCCACCCCATGACTGTTTTTCCCCAGCACCTTTGATTTGCTTATTTTTCTGACCTTTTGATGAGCTGCTGTAACACATTAAATTAACTGAAGTCCTGTGTTATACCTACTGCCTGCCCTCTCTGCACCTACCTCTGGACTCCAAAGTGGAGGGCTCACCCATTACATATTCATGCTGTCAGCTTCAACCTGGGCCTGCCTGCTGCTCAGCAATCTATATTTTTCTTTCATTGCCAGTCACAGGATTTTGTCACTACAGTTCCAGGCCTTGGGGTAAGGAAGCCTTTAGTAAGCTGTGCTTCTGGAATGGGACACACATGGCAAGCACGCAAGCAGACTTGATGGGAGACTCTTTTTATTCAGGTGAAGGGCATCTGGGAGTAGTAGAAAGAAGACTGCAATTTCAGTTGGGCAACTTGTGCTAGCCCCACTTAATCTTACTTCATTATGTGGTAGGTGGTGCAGGGGATAGAGTGGCAGGGCTGAAGTCAGGAAGACCTGAGCTCCTATCAGACATTTAGTAGCCACAAGTTAACCTCTACCTGCCTCAGTTTCCTCAATAGTAAAATGGGGATAATAATAGCACCTGCCTTCCAAGGTTAGTGTGAGGATAAAATAAGACAATATTTGTAGAGAGCTTAGAGTAGTTTCTGGCACTGTGTTAAATCCTCCTCCTCCTTCTTACATTGCTTTTTTAAAAATGCTATTTGTTCTTATTATAGACTACTTGTCTATAGGGGAATGGCACCTTACGTTTTTGTCAATTCCCTATATATCTTGGACATCAAGCTTTTATCATACATGCTTAATGCAAAGATTATTTTGTTAAATAAACTCTCTTTTTTTTAGCTAACCACACTAAGTTATTCATGCAAAAGCTTTTTAAAATTTTTTTATTTATATTTTATTCTTGTTTTTTAGGTGCTAAGTTTATCTTTATTAAAATTATAGAGGTTATTATTATAGTTATACATTGCAGGAGAGGTTTGACTTCCAAGCTTCCAAAGTCCTTCCTCACTCTAAAGTTCTCCAATTCTCTGAAATTCTTCCATAATGTCAGGAAATTACTTTCTTTCTTTCTTTTTTTTTTAATTACTTATTTATTTATTTATTTATTTAACATTTTTAGTTTTCAGCATTGATTTTCACAAGAGCTTGAATTACAAATTTTCTCCCCATTTCTACCCTTCCCCACTCCCCCCATATAGTCTGGTTGCCTCATTCCCCAGTCAGCCCTCCCTTCTGTCACCCCACTCTCCCCCCCATCCCCTTTTCCCTTACTTTCTTGTAGGGCAAGATAGATTTCTATGCCCCATTGCCTGTATATCTTATTTCCTAGTTGCATGCAAAAACTTTTTTTTTGAACATCTGTTTTTAAAACTTTGAGTTTTAAATTCTTTCCCCTCTTCCCTCCCCACCCACTATCCCTAAGAAGGCAAGCAATTCCACATAGGCCACATGCATATCATTATGTAAAACCCTTCCACAATACTCATTTTGTGAAAGACTAACTATATTTTGCTCCTTCCTATCCTATCTGCCTTTATTCAGTTTTCTCCCTTGACACTGTCACTTTTCAAAAGTGTTTGTTTTTGATTACCTCCTCCCCCTATCTGCCCTCCCTTCTATCATCCCCCTTTTTTATCTTCTTCCTCCTTCTTTCCTGTGGGATAAGATACCCAATTGAGTGTATATGTTATTCCCTCATCGAGTCAAATCCAATGAGATCAGGATTCACTCATTCCCCCTCACCTGCCCCCTCTTCCCTTCCTACAAAACTGCTTTTTCTTGCCACTTTTATGCAAGATAATTTATCCCATTCTATCTCTCCCTTTCTCCCTCTCTCAATATATTCCTCTCTCATCCCTTAATTTTATTTTGTTTTTTTAGATATCATCCCTTCATATTCAACTCACCCTGTGACTCTGTCTATATATATATATATATATATATATATATATATATATATATATATATATATATATATTCCCTTCAGCTACCCTAATACTGAGGTCTCATGAATTATACACATCATCTTTCCATGTAGGAATGTAAACAAAACAGGTCAACTTTAGTAAGTCCCTTATGATTTCTATTTCTTGTTTACCTTTTTGTACTTCTCTTGATTCTTGTGTTTGAAAGTCAAATTTTCTATTCAGCTCTGGTCTTTTCACTGAGAAAGCTTGAAAGTCCTCTATTTTATTGAAAATCCATATTCTGCCTTGGAGCATGATACTCAGTTTTGCTGGGTAGGAGATTCTTGGTTTTAATCCTAGCTCCATTGACCTCTGGAATATCATATTCCAAGTCCTTCGATCCCTTAATGTAGAAGCTGCTAGATCTTGTATTATCCTGATTGTGTTTCCACAATACTCAAATTGTTTCTTTCTGGCTGCTTGCAGTATTTTCTTCTTGACCTGGGAGCTCTGGAATTTGGCAATAATATTCCTAGGAGTCTTCTCTTTGGGATCTTTTTCAGGAAGTGATTGGTGGATTCTTTCAATTTCTATTTTACCCTCTGGCTCTAGAATATCAGGGCAGTTCTCCTTGATAATTTCTTGAAAGATGATATCTAGGCTCTTTTTTTTTGATCACGGCTTTCAGGTAGTCCAATAATTTTTAAATTCTCTCTCCTGGATCTATTTTCCAGGTCAGTGGTTTTTCCTATGAGATATTTCACATTGTCTTCCATTTTTTCATTCTTTTGGTTCTGTTTTATAATATCTTGATTTCTCATAAGTTTCCACTTGGTCCAATCTAATTTTTAAGGTAGTATTTTCTTCAGTGGTCTTTTGTACCTCCTTTTCCATTTGGCTAATTCTGCCTTTCAAGGTATTCTTCTCCTCATTGTCTTTTTGGAGCTCTTTAGCTATTTTTTAAGGTGTTATTTTCTTCATTATTTTTTTGGGTCTCCTTTAGCAAGTCATTGACTTGTTTTTCATGGCTTTCTCGTATCACTCTCATTTCTCTTCCCAATTTTTCCTCTACTTCTCTAACTTGCTTTTCCAAATCCTTTTTGAGCTCTTCCATGGTCTGAGACCAGTTCATGTTTTTCTTAGAGGCTTTTGATGTAGGCCCTTTGACTTTGTTGACTTCTTCTGGCTGTATGTTTTGGTCTTCTTTGTCACCAGAGAAAGATTCCAAAGTGTGAATCTGAATCTGAGTCTGTTTTTGCTGCCTGGCCATGTTCCCAGCCAACTTACTTGACCCTTGAGTTTTTTGTCAGGGTATGACTGCTTGTAGAGTATAGAGTACTTTGTCCCAAGCTTGAGGGGCTGTGCTGTTGTTTTCACAGCTATTTCTACACAGCAAGCTCTGCCACACCAGTGCTACTCCTCCCCCAAAAACCACCAACCCGGACTGGACTCAGATCTAAGCTGGCTCTGCACTCCTGCTCAGATCCACCACTTAATTCCTCCCATCAGGTGGGCCTGGGGCCAGAAGCAACTGCAGCTGTAGTTCTGTAGCTGCACCACCTCTGCTGTCCCCCAGGGCGGTGGCCGAACCACAAACTCCTTTCACTCTTTCCCAGCAGCTTTTCCCACTAACCTTCTCTGTTGTCTTTGGTGTTTGTGGGTTGAGAAGTCTAGTAACTGCCACAGCTCACTGATTCAGGGTTCTAGGGCCTGTTCCGCCCAGCTCCTGGTCTGGCAGCTCACACTGGGCTCTGCTCTGCTCCGCTCCCAGGTCCGTGCGATAGACCTTACCCAGTGACCATCCAGGCTGTCCTGGGCTGGAGCCCTGTTTCTCTCTGCTAATTCATGGGTTCTGCAGTTCTAGAATTTGTTCAGAGTCATTTTTTATAAGTGTTTAGAGGGACCTGGGTGTGAATTCACGCATGTCCCTGCTTTCCATCCCCATGCAAAAGCTTTTTAATTTTATATAATTATCTATTTTGTCTTTTGAAATCACTTCAATCCTCTGCTTCCTCCTCTTCCTCTTCTTTCTCTTCCTCCTCCTTCTTCTTTTTCTTCTCCTCCCCCTCCTCCCCCTCCTCTATGTCCTCCTCCCCCTCCTTCTCTCCCTATTCCTCCTCCTCCTCCTCCTCCTCCTCCTCCTCCTTCTTCCTGTTTCTGGTAATCATTAGGTAATACTCTATTCACAGACTGAATAATAAAAACATTTAATTAAAACTTAAAAAGAATTTGTAGCAAGAGAAAAATCAAATGGTAGAGTCATTTTCTGCCCCTTTATACAAATGTGTGCAATCTATAGGTTCCAGGGGGGGTTATAATCAATTTTCTCCTAATCTGTAAAGGGACATAATATCTTTACTGCTCATGGTGCAATGGTAAAAGTTTAAGATCCAACAGCATCCTGCCTCATGGAATTTTGTGAAGGTCTCTGGAGGCAGGTGAGCATATATAGGAGCCTCCTAGATCTATACTAGAGTAAGCAGGCTTCTTCTGGGGTTGCTGGGTACAGGGAACACATGTTGCTCTTCCCATCTTTCCACTCTAATTAATCAATTGACAAGCATTTATTAAGTGCCTACTATATGCCAAGTGCTATGCTAGCTGCTAAGGATAAAAATACGAAGAATGAAATAGTCTCTACTTGGATAAATGTTTAACAATTGTCTCTCTGGGAAAAAAGAATGTATGTGACATACTTTCAAGTTTAATCTGCATTTTTAATATTTTCTCCATCACTTTCTTAAGTCTTAATCAACAAAACAACAAACCAAACCCTGATTTTTAGATTCCCAAGTTGTAAATGCTTACACTGAAAATTTAACAATCAGCTTTCCTCCACTAGTATAAGCTGGCCCTGTTGTAGTTTACATTCTAGTAACAATAAATTTATACATAAAGTATGTAAAACAAAAAATAAGGAGAATAAATACAAATAAATGCAAATAGTTAAATAGAAAGTAGTTTGGGAGGGAATATACAAGGTAGTTGTAAAACTAAGAAAGAGTTTCGTTTAGAAAGTTGCACTTAAGTTGAGCCTTGAAGGAAGAGAAGGATTCTGTGTAGTGGAGAAGAGGAGGAAGTATATTCTAGGCAGGAGGAGTGCCTACTGCAAAGACCCAAAGATAGGAAATGGAGAGACCTGAGTGAGGAACAGAGAAAAGGCCACTTTGGCTGTATCAAAGTCTAGGATGGGGAGTAATATTCAGTGTGGCTTCACTTGGGACTAGGTTGCAAAGACCTGCAAAAGCTAAACAAGAGACTTCATATTTTATTCATGGGGCAATAGGCAGCCACTGGTGGTGATAGAATATGTGAGTGATATGGTTAGATTTGTGCATAAAGAAAATCATTTTGGCAGCGCCATATAGGATAGATTGTAATGGAGAGTACTTGAGGCAGAGAGCCCAATTAGAAGACTTTTGTGGTAATCTAGGAGAGAGGTGATGAGGGCCTCAACTAAGGCGGTAGCTATGTGAATGAATGAAGGAAGACTCAAACACAAGAGATATTGTAGAATCAAGAAAATTTGGCACCTGATTAGATTTTGGTAGTGAAGGAAATTCAGGAATTGAGGATAATGCTGAGGTAATAAACCATGGAGACTAGAAAGATGGTGGTGCCTTTGACAGAAAATAGAGAGGTTTTTAAAAAGGGAGGGGAAAGATAAGGAGTTCAGTATTGGAGATGTTGAGTTTGAGATGGCTCTGGGACATCAGTTTTAAGTGATATATACATATATATGTGCATGTGTGTGTATGTGTGTGTGGTTGCATACATATATATATACATATATATGCATGCACATGTGCACGCATGACATGTGTATAATATATATATATGTATAAAATACACACACATATGTTGATGTGGATACAGTGCCCTAAGAGTTAAAAATAACATTAAGGGTTGACTTTGTGAAGCCCCTAGTTTATTCTGTAACCTGAAGTTACCCTAAAGTCCTTTCCCACCCTTATCTTGAACCTGTACCAAAGAACTTGCTTGTCTCTCTTATTTTGTGTTCTCCTGTCCTTTAATTTTTAACCTGTGTCCTCTTGCCCTGTCCTTAAATCCTTACACCATAAAGAATTCCCTTTGTCTCCTTCATCCTATGTCTTCCTGTCCTGTCTTTGGTCTTTAACCTCTAAAAACCTCTAAAACTATATAATCATTCTGAAACCTCTATATACACATAACTCCTTCAAATATCGGAGTCTCAGTTAGTGTTCTTGCTAGGAGACCCGTATTGCTTTTGCATCAATAAAGCTCCCAATGGCTACAGAGAAGGTCTAAGTGAATTCTTTCACATCCGAACCAGCTCTACCAACTCTAAACCTCAACAATATGAAACTGGTAATGTGGTAGGTACTGAAGCTTAGGCAAAAGACTGAGGCTGGATGTAAAGAACTGTGACATATCTGAAGAGAGACGGTAATGAAACTCATGTGAGCTGATGAGCTCTCTGAAGTCTGCAGCTTCCCTGTCTCTTTTAAAACAGATGGTACTTCCCTCCTCCTCTAACCTGTGGCCAGACATACAGCCTGCTGGGAAATGTAATCCTGGGAATTCTTTTTAAACATTATAGGAAATGAAGTCCCAGGGACATTTTTCCTCAGTTATGTCCACTTCATGTCAAATGTGACTAAAAATATTACTCCTTCCTCATGGGAGTTCTTATGAGATAGGTACTTTATAACCTTTAAATCATTACATAGGTATGAGCTATAGAACAACGCTATTTCTTACCTGTTTCCATAGTCCCAGACGGAGATGACTAACAGAACTCCCACAGCCCATTCTCCCGAGGGAACAAGGATACAGGACATGGTCCCTGGGTGCCTGATGGAGCTGACTAAACCCTAGGGGGGACATCAAAACTTCCTTATGAGTTTCACATATATCCAGAGAAACCTCCATGGAGTACGTAAGTATGCCAAGGGAGAGAGAGGACACCTCACTCTTTCACTCTCACAGACTAATATGTACCTCAGCAAAATGTCAGGTGGCTAGCCTCAAAATCAGCAGCAGTTTCCTACTTCTGGAGCCTACATTAAATTCTCCAGGGTGCCCCCCCACCCAATTCTCTTTTAATAATCAGCCCTATTCCTTACTGCTGCATGCTTCTCACTTATCTTTTGTGTTGAGACCATTCTTCATTCTTGCAAACAAAATGTTGACAGACTCCCTAATGTACTCTCAGTAGGATGCCTCCCCTCTAACCTTACTGCTTTTATGAGCTGCTTCAGACATGCTCACTTTTAGCTCAATATATAAGGTGTCCCCAAAGCCCAAGTATAGGTTTAAGTTAAATAGCTTAATAGCTTTAAGCTTTAATTGCTTACAACTGCCCTATGATTTGGGGGATACCTCATACCTGAGAAACTTCATCTATTCTTTAACCTTTCTAATTCCAGAAGAAGAGAGTTAATTTCCACTGAACTAATAAAAATTTATCGAGTGCTTTGTATGTGCATATGGGCATATAAAAGATATCATCTTTACTCTCAGAGAGCTTATGGAGAGATAAGACATAACTAGAGAATAATATGATGGTGTATGTTATAGATTTTAAATTGAGTATAATAGCTGACATTTTGATTCAGATTAAAAATAATTAACAATGAGATGGAGGGGCACAGTAGTAGTATGAGATAGTTGTTACCTAAGGTTAATTGGGGAGATAGCATACAAGAGAAGATCCCCATAATCTCTCCAATTCCAGTGCCTTCCAACTGTTATTTACTTCCTATTTATGCTGTACATAACTTGCTTTGTATGTATTTATTTGCATGTTATTTCCCCCATTAGACTGTAAGCTCCTTGAGGGCAGGGATCTCTTGCCTCTTTTTGTGTCCCCAGTGCTTAGCACAGTGCTTGGCACATAGTAGGCACTTAATAAATGTTAATTGATTTTTGCCCCAATGGTCTTTCTCTCTGTCATTGCCAACTAGGGGGGTAGCACACACAGTACAGTGGAAAGAATTCTGTATTGTGGTTAGAGGACCCTGGGTTCAAATTCTGTCTCTGCAACTTATCAACTCTCTTGTTGGGGTTTAGGGGTACTTGGGACCCCAAAATACTGACATGTCGGGTCTTGCCAAATAAATTTAATCTAAACCTTTTTACAGCCAAAGAAAAACAAAGTTTATTAAAGATTTGCCATATTGGGTAGAATCTTAGGAAATCTCACCATTTTGTGATGCTTGTATTGACAAGCGAGCCAAAACAATCTTAGCCAGATTGAGTCTGAGCTAGATTGAATCTGAGCACCTTCATGGAGGCAAAATGGATCTTATATACAGAAAGACTGTGGGAGGCATCTAGGGGTGGTCAAGTAGTCTGGGGTGATAGGTGGAGGGGTTTAGGGAGGATCTTGATGGGACTGGGGTGGGGGGGGACACTGGGGTGAGGTCAGAATCCAGGAATGGGATTAAGGGTGGGAAATAGCTGAAGGCTATCTGGAGATAACAGACAATGCAGGGGTAGGGTAACAGATTTAGGTATAGATATTTTGATAGGATCAAGGGTAGGAAGTGGCAGGAGGCAATCTGGAGGTAATTGACAATGGAGGACTAGGCTAGGGTAACAGATTTGGGCATGAAAAGCCAGATCAAGTGGAAAGATTGGGGGGGGTGTGGTTCAAGTGGGTTCCCAGAGCCTATACCACCCCATCACTGTGACTTTGGGCAGTTGACTTAACCTTTCTGGACCTCAATTTCCTCATCTGTAAAATGAGTCGGTTGGGATGATCTCTGAGGTTCCTTCCAGTTCTTGGCCTATGATCCGTCGATCCGATCCCCTCCAGTTTCTTCAAGGTACTAACTCCCTTGATCATCCCCACCCCCCCTTCTCTGTGATTCTCTTTAGACATTTTATTGATCTTTTTTGTTTTATATTACCTGAATCTCTGAATATATCTTTCCTTTTCTGTCCAACTGACCATCCCTTGGAACAAGGAATTTTTTAAAAAACACTGTAAGAAATGATAAAAGAGATTATTTTAGAGAATCCTGGGAGATGTGATTTGATGCAGAATAAAATGAGAACTAGGAGAGCTTATACAATGACAACGTTATAAAGAAAAACAACTTTGAAAGACTTAAGAACTCTGTCTGATCACAGCAATGACTAACCATGTTAACCAAAGACCTATGATGAAGCATGTTACTGCTGACAGAGAGGTGACGGACTCAAGGTGCAGAAAGTGACATGGATTTTTGAACATTGCCTCTATGTGGATTTGTTTTGTTTGATTGTATTAATTTGTTATACCAAGTTTTTTTTTTCTTTCTCTATTTTTAATTGGGGGGAGGGGGAAGTAGAGGGTAGTAATATTGATCCCACCCCTCACCCAAAAAAAGAGACAGAGAGACAGAGAGAGGGAGAGAGACAAACATTTTTTTTAAATGCACAGGAAATAAGAGAAAAAAATTTAGAAGTGTGTGGGACAGCAACTTCACCCAAAATTAAACTCAGAGGCTTCTCAAGTAGAAGTAGAAAGCAATTTTATTATGATCCCGTGGGAAAGCGTGGTCTCTGAACCGATAAACAATCGGTAGGGAGAGGCAGCGCCCAGAGGGCAGAACTCAGCTATATACCCTAACGGCAAACAACCCCCACCCACCACTGACCTTTTTACTCTCATTGGTGGAGTACCCCAGGTACAAGGAACAAGGAAATGCTAATTTAGCCAATACCAACTCTGAAGAACACTTTTATCCTTATTTGGTGAGATTCATGCTGAAGTGGGGTCAGGCTGCTCTAAGTTTCGGATTCCTACAGGTCCTACAAGTCAGGTGATTTTTAGTAACTCGAAACTTGGGCCTAGCTGTCAACCAGAAGCCCTGAGCCATGCTGAAAAGTCCTCACTTTTATTTACCCCACTCAATTTACAGAAAGGCTGAGGTTTAGATTTTATGAGAGGTCTTCACCATCTCACTCAGAAGGAAGTGTAGGCAAGCAGAGAAGCTTTGAGGGTCACATATAAAGTTATCATATTTTTTTAAAAAGGGGCACACAGTATGAAATGGAGATTCATGGCTTCATGTGAAAACTTGTACTCTGCATTGTATATGAAGATGTTCTTTTTTGGAGTTACAGTTCAGAATAAAAAAATATTTATTGAGTTATTATAAAAATCATGGAATGTCAGAGCTGAAAAGAACCTTAAACAACATTTAGACCATCCTCCTCATTTTACAGATAAGGAAACTAAGTAACCTAAGGTTAATTGGGGAGATAGCATACAAGAGAGGATCCCCATAATCTCTCCAATTCCAGTGCCTCCCAACTGTTATTTACTTCCTATTTATCCTGTACATACCTTGCTTTGTATGTATTTATTTGCATGTTTCCCCCATTAGACTGTAAGCTCCTTGAGGGTAGGGATTGTTTTTTGCTTCTTTTTGTGTCCCCACAGTAGGCACTTAATAAATGTTACTAAGTTACTAAGTTAAGATAAGGAAACTACTGAGAAAAGTAAAGCAGCTGTCCAAGGTCACATAGGCAGAGAGTGGCAGTTAGAACTGGAACCCAAATCTTTTGGCTCTTTCCAATACATTACACATCCTGCTCAAAATGCATGAACTGGTACTAATATTGGGTATAATAATAGGCATCGTGATGATGAGCACAATAATAAGCATTTCTATAGCACTTTCCACTCAAAAAGCACTTTCTTGACATTATCTTATTTGAGTCTCACAACCACCCAGTGAGGCAAGATTCAAATCATACCTCGGACACTAACTAGCTGTGTGACCATGGGTGAGTTGCTTACCTTGTCTGACCTCAGTTTCCTCATCTGTAAAAACACATCACAAAACTGTTATGAGACCCAAGTGAGATTATATGTAAAAAATTCTTGACAATCTTCAAAGCATCACATAGGTACCAGAACCATAACACAGTTCTCTCTTGTTATTATAATCATTTTTATTCTGTTCTGTTCTCTTCTTTTTTTTTGCTGAGGTTCCAATAGAAATGATCCTGCTACAGGTTGCTATTCTGCCACTATTCTCTTATGCTTAGTGTTTGATGGACTATTGTGTGGGTAGATAAAATGTTTGACTTTTGTAATTGAATGAAAGTATTGAGAAGCAGACACACCTTCTGGAGACTCATTAAAAGCATCTTTGGGGCTATTGGCAGTAGTGCAAGTATTACCAATCTCGTTTTTACCATTAAAGAAACTGACACCCCCTCTGGGTAGGTCACCTGTTCAGAGTCACACAAGAAAGTGGCAGAGGCAATGCTTTCACCCAGATCTTCTGACTCCCCCATCAGTGCACTCCCCTTTACACCTGATAGAAAAGATGCTTTCTTTCTACTTCTGTTCTATCCCTTACAAAAGCCAACAACACAGTAAATACTCATCGACTTAAATTGAATGAATTTGAGGTGAAACTGTTTGACCACACAATAAGCCAGGTTTCTCAGCTCATCAACTCTTCATCAAAATTCTGTCACATCCAAGGATCCCAATCGAGTGTTTTCAATATGTGTTTTTAAAATACATTCTGACTGAAATATAACTTCCATCTGTTTGCATAGACTAATCCTGATGAATCAGCCTGAGGGAAAAGAAACTAATCCAGCTGCCAGACACTGATTGAGGCCCTAACACTGAGGACCTTAAAGCCCTCTGACACCCTGGAGGGCTCTCACCCTAAGGCCCAAAACAAAAAGGAGAAAGGGGGACTGAGGGCTTGACAGAGCTGGGGGGTACAGAGCAAATTTCAAGGCAGGGTCTGACTGAGCAGCCGACTAAGGGCCACTGGAATTCTTCAGCAGCACTGCTCCCTCCTCCACCTCAAAACTGCTGTTAACCGGCTTTAGAGCAGGAACCGGAAGCCCCAGGGATTAGTTTCTTATTGGCTCGAGCAGTATTCCTGCTGTCCCTGGAATTTGTTTTCATAGAGTTATGAGGTTTATTTTTATTTTTTTGAACTGCATTTATTTTGGGAGCCATCAGTAGCAAGCATGACAAGAACTTAACAAGAAAGATGAAATCCAGAAATGAAATACTGAGAGGGCTGTAGGGAACGCGAGGCATCTAGGGAACAGGAATGCTATTTTATACATACATCTGCTGCCATTAGTACTTACTCAGGCCTACATTTCCAAACTCTGTCTTTGCTGTCAGCATTTATCCCTGTCCCTTTCATTCTTGTTTCTTACCTTCCTTAAAGCTCCTTGGTTATTTCTTGCACACCTCATTGACTTGGCTGTCTCCTGTATTTTTAAAGTAAAACAAATTTTACCTGAGGCTGCAGGGACCCAGGTCAGCCCACAGTGCAGAGATTTATTTAGATAGATAAGATCTAGGATCTGGAATACCTTATTTCACATCTTCAGGGGGGGCTGTGACTTGCTTCTTTGGAGCAGCAGCAGGTGGGCTGTGGTTGGACACTTACTCCTTCATTCTCTGATCTTCAAGAGATTGGACTAGAATTACGTCTACCTGCTACATATTAAATATTTGCAGTCCAGGAATGTAATTTTCTTTTGGGGGATCAGGATATAGGCCACTTTCCTGGTCCCTCTAAGGGGGACGGTTAGCTCCGTCTCAGACAGCCTTAGCTCCCTCCCATCAAATGCTTGCTACACAAAAGACAATCACAGATAGCAAACAAATGTATTTATTCACGGCTGCCAGGCAGTAGGGTGAATAGAGTGTTAGGCCTACAGTCAGGAAGACCCGAGTTTAAATCAAGCCTCAGATACTTTACTAGCTGTGTAATCCTGGGCAAGCCATTTAACCATTGTCTACCTTGGTTTTCTCATCTGTAAAATGGGGATAATAGCACCTACCTCCCAGGGTGGTTGTGAGGATTAAATGAGATCATAATTGTAAAGCATTTGGTACAGTACCTAGCACATAGTAAGTGCTATAGAAATATTAGCTATTATTATTTATAAAAAGTCAGTAAAAGCAGAAATTGGGAGGATTACAAGAGTAAATGAGGTACTAGATTCAGGAGCTAAATAAAATCTCAATTCAGTGAAGGAAAGAAAGATCTCCCCCAAAGAAGTCCACTCTTAGTAGTCTTTAGGGGGAGCAGGCACTGGAAATCAGGAGACATGTTAACAAGCCAGCTTTTCCCACATCTGCTACTCAGGGAACTCCTGTTAGATATGCAAAAGTTTGTCTCTTCTCAACTCTTTCTCCTTCCCTTTTGACTCCCCTTCTGGGCTGTCTTCTCTGAAATACCTCTAAATACTTATTACATTATGCTGTACACAGCATCTTGGGCTCAGAGGCCTCTCAGCCAATCAGGAGTCATAGCTTCCTACCTATACATAGCATCATAGGGCTGTCTGTTATATAAACTTCCCAACCCACCTGAGGTTGAGGTATGTTATTAAAAACATCACCCCTTTTCTAGGACATTCTTGAGTATTACCAAATTTATCTTTAAAAAGACTGCAAAAAAAGGTCTCCTTTCAGCTCCACTCTTCTCAGGTTTACCTCTCTCCCCATCCTTCACTCCCCAGAGGAGAAAGTAAAATTAACTCTCTGTGGGCTCAAGAACACTTCCTTTTTGTACCCTTTGTTTTGTTATAGCAATAGAAGTTGGACTAGAATACTTTCCCTCTAAGCTGAGCATGCACACTTTGTTCCCTTCCAGTGGGACATATGGACTTGCTCCTTGTTAAAGGACACGTGTGACTAGCAGCTCCTGGATAGTCACTTGGTCCTCATGCCTGGGAGATGGTAATGTAGATGAATAGTGACTGAGCCATGAAGAACTGCCCCCTTCACTGGGCTATATGAAAAACTGAGAAAAATATGCTTCTCTCTCTTTTGAATGTATCACCTGAGATTCGGGTAGATTCTCCTTCGAATTTTCAGTCAAGGAAGAAAGGGGTTTCTCTCCTTTCTTTTCCCCTTCCCCCAATCGCAATGACAATTACCACTCAAGGAAATGGCACTAGAATGAGTTGATGTGGATGAATCTGAGACTGGCCCTCAAGACCCTGGATGCCTCTCCTGTTTTATGAGGTTCCGCTCCCCCCAGCACAGGCAACTGAACCGTGATCCTAAGAGATGGGTGTTTTCAATGTTGGTGGCTACCTCATTAGTTCAAGAATTATGAGATTCCCGAGTCAGAAATAGTTGCCCAGGATGAGGAGGTTCTTGCAACTTTATCAGTTCTCAGGGGAGAATAAACACTGTTATTAGGAGAAAACAGTAGGGTGCTGCACCCAGAAGGACTAAGAAAGAACAAGCCATGCCTTGGCTTGCCAGGAGATCCAGTCATGTGAAATTGTGCAGTGTAGGTCAGAGGGGAAAGTGAAATAACTTCAGCAGTTCCACAAAGTGCCTTTTCTTTTTGGGACAGTCATGCTGTGCTAGCTTGTTGCTTTCTTGGGAGTTAAGGACCATTTTAATATATGATACAAGCGATCCTTGATTTTACCAGGGGACATCCACAGTAGGGGAAAATGCAGTGTTATTGAATTATGATTGAGAGGCCTCTAATGACAACCAGGTCCCTGTGAGCTCAGGTCTGTAGGTTTTGAACTACAAGTTACTTCAATATTTCAAGTACTGGAGAAGTAAACCAGAGAATGGTAAAGTAGAAAGGAGGGTTTTAGCTTAACATAAAAGAAAAAAATCCAACCTGCTCCTCAATTATCATGGCCAATTAGTTTCCTTTTACATCATGCTTCCAGCTTGCTCCCTTTGACTTATACCTTCCTGAATTTTTGGAATGGATTTCTTACCCCCACTCCTACCCCATTCTCCCTTTTGAAATCTCTCTCTTCTTTCAAGGACCACCTCATGTGTCACCTCCTCCAGGAAACCCTTCTTCCAGGACATCCTCTTACTCGAACGAAAGTGAGATCCCGTCTTCAAATTTCTCATAGCACTTTGGACCTCTCCTTTGTAATTAACATATTATTTCTTAATTAAATTTTATTTTTTTAAGTAATAGACTTCTATTCTGCCCTCCCCGTGCCCCCCCCATATCTATCCTATTGGGAAAAAGAAAAACAAATTCCATCATTTGCTGATTTAAAAAAAAGTGTCATTCTGCACCCTGAATCCATTACCTCTCTGTCAGGAGGTAGATAGCATGCTTCATCATTGATCCTCTAGACAGAGGTGGGGAATCTGTGTCCTTGAGGCCACAAGTGACCTTTTAGGTCCTTGGGTGTGGCCTTTTAACTGAGTCCAAGTTTTACAGACCAAATCTTTTTATGAAGGGGATTTGTTCTGTGAAGTATGGATTCTGTCAAAGGGCTGCACTTGAGGACCTAGAGGGCCATGTGTGGCCTTAGGCCGCAGGTTCCCCATCCCTGTTAGAATCATGGAGGGGTTATTGTGTTCATCAGAGTTATTACAGCTCTCAAATAGTTTATTTTTACAGTGCTGTCTTCAAAGTCTTCAAAATCATTTGATCTTATAATATTAATGTTATAGTAAAAAAAATTTTTTTGCTCCTGCTCAATGTCACTCCACATCAGTTCATACAAATCTTTGCACGTCTCTTTGAAATCATCTGTTTCCTCATTTCTTATAGTACAGTGTCTTACAGAACTGCTCACATTCTGACCTATATCATAGTTGTTTGTGTATATATCTAACACATCATTATATTCTAAGCTCTTCAAGGGCAGGGACCATGTGTCATTCATCTTTGTATCTCCAAAACACTTAACACAATCTCTTGTGAGTCAAATTAATTTCCTGTTTCATGGGTCTGTCTTTCGCTTTGCCCTACATACCCCCTTCACTTTTCACTTTGATATCTCTGTCTCATTGCCTGATCCAAGACCTCAGGCTTTTTTTTTCAGAGTTCTGTTTTCTCTCTTTTTCCTTTTCAATGAGACCATATGGTATAATGGTTTAAGTGCTAGACTGGAACTCAGAGGACCTGGATTCTGGTCTCAGCTTCATTACTTCCTAGCTGTGTGACCTCTGTTAGGTCACTTCACATCTTTAAACCTCAGTTTCCTCATTTTTAAAATAGATAAAATCATTCCAGCCTTTGTTTACTTCTCATAGTTGTCATGAACATTGCATGAGATAATGAATGGGAAAGCATTTTGAAAATGCCTTACTAATATCAATCGAATCAGTGACCTTTCTATTCCACCAGCTAATGGGAAGCACATTTTTGTAATTTCTATGGGAAATGGGGGTCATTTATTTATCAACCACTGCTAGACTCTAAGCTCCAAGGACAGGATGATGTCATAGACATCATCGTGTCCCACACAGCACCTCCCACAGTGCATAAGCACAGGGTAGGTTCTTGATAAATATTTGTTAAATGAGTGAATCAATGGCCAGATATTTATTGTGCGGTGACTGCAGAAGGAGAATTACTTATTGGAACAATTGACATTGAGGGCAAATTGTGAAAATTACTTTTAGGTGATAATTGGCAATGTGAAAATTGTCAGCCTGCCACCCTGACCAACCACAGCCAACTAAGGCTGCCTATTGAAAGCAAGGCCCTGACACTGACAAATCTAGAAGCATTTTTGCAATTGTAATTAACCTTGGTTCTTGGAGAAGGTCCTGCATGAGTGATTATACCATGATAGATGGAGAATGGAAACAACCTGAAGCTCACAGTGCAGTTTAACTCTGGGAAGGAATTCCCTTGTTCCACTCAAGTACCAAGGACATCCACCTGTTCTCAAAAGATTATTCTCTGACAAGCATAGGACAATGCACTTGCTGCAGCTGGGGCACCAAGTTCAGGGGAGTTTGTTGACAACCAGCTGAGAGTAATATTAAACATAGATTTTTGACAAGGGGTTCAGGCATAAAGTTCATGGCCTCAGGCAGTGTGATGAATGAATGAATGAATGAACATTTTATTAAGCACTTGCTTTGTGCCAAACACCATGCTCAGCCCTGGAGATACAAAGATAGAAACACAGTTAATACTGGCTTTCAGGGAGCTTCCCTTCTAATAGGTGGAGATGGCACATAAAGGGAGGTAGTAACTGGGGAAGACTATTTTGGTTTGGAAAGTTACAGGGATGATGAATGGTACATCAGAGAAGTTGACTGACACATCCTTATTTCATTATGGTTCAAGAAGTGGAAAGCTAGGGTGGAGAAGGAGGAGGAGGAGGAGGAGGAGGAAATGGCAATATGGAAGTTATGAAGTGGCAAGGAAGCTGAAAATGTGGCTGGAGAGTTAAGTGAAGCATGGCCAGAGTCAGCCTGGAATGATACAATGGGCCATGTGAGGTACAGGGCAATGAGATCCCAGGGCAGAAGTCCCAGAGGTGAAAGATTTAAATCTTCCAGGACATGGTCGTTGGTCTAGAAAACAAGGTGGCTGGTGAGAAGATGGCTAAGAGAGATGATTCTTTCTCTCTCTCTCTCTCTCTCTTTCTCTCTCTCTCCATCTATCTCTCATATATACTACATATATATATAAATATGCACATGTACACACACATATATTGCAAGAAGAAACAGTTTACACATATACGTACATACACCTGTATATGTACATAACATAGTGAACAGAGCACTGCATTAGGAGTCAAGAGATATTCAAATTTCAACTTTGTCAATTATGGGCTATGTGACCTTGGTCAGGTCGTCTAACCTCTCTGAGCCTCAGTTTTCTCGTCTATAAAATGAAACTATATGATCTAGGCTTAGCACAGAGCCTGGCACATGGTAGGTGAGTGTTTACTAAATTTTTATTAATTGATTGGTCGCTAAGGGTCTATCTAGTTTTTGATATTCTGTAGTTCCATTTTTTGCTGTGATAATGCTTCCTCTAAGCAGAATGTCATCATTTAACTAGGTTTCATTCTTTACAGATTTTGGGGGGGGAGGGTCCCAAACTATGGTTTCATAGTGGTCCTTCTGGCCTTTAATAGTGTAGCTCAGAAACCGGAATGGAAAGTTGCCTGGGATACTGACTTGCCTGTGGTCCTATAGCTAGTAGGTCTCAGAGACAAGACTGGAAACCATGTTTCCTGATTCTAAAGGTGGCTTTCTATCCACTGCGCTACGCACTGCCTCTCAGTAATGTAGTAGTACAATTGAGAAATGAACAGGACCCAGAAAAAAAAAAACCTTTATGGCTTTCAAAATATGTGTACTGGTTTCCCTGAACTGTATAGAAGATGCAATAAAGAATCCATGCAGTGTTGGAAGGATGGCCTCATATGGGAAAGGAAGCCCACAGGGGAATAGCTGCCCCTGCTGGTAGGGACCAGAAGCAAGAGATGTGTTGTTCAGAGTATGAGGATTTGTAATGGAAGCAGCCAGGCATGAAATAAAAAGCAAACCAGAGCCAGAGGGAGGAGGTGTTGTCCTGCATCCAGAAGAACGATTTGCCAACACAGTAGTGACAGGATACAAGAATATACAGGAAACTTGGTCCAAGGTCAGTGAAGAGTTCAAGAAACCAAATGTCCAAACAAGCTGAAGCTTGTACAAAGAGTTCATATGTGATTGTTCAGCACTGTGGTATCCATTTCAACATAATGAAATCCTTTTAGAGCCCCTGATGCTTACTAACCCCAGTCCTATAGATGCAGAATGAGTTTCAGCTATGGACAGCTCCCAGAATAGTGATAACTAGGAATTTTAGTTCCTATGTTAAGTAACACAAAATATCTCGTCCAATGAGTCTTTTAAGAGGACTTCAACTGAGCAGAGTTGGGGCAGGTAGGTTGGGGTGGGACGAGAGAAAGGTTTGATAGAGACCTCTAGACACAAAGGGACACTTATAGGCAGCAACCCTGGGACACTGTGAGGTTGCTGCTAGAAAAGACAAACTTAGGCCAGGAAAGAGCTCATCCAGGGGGAGCCCTCTGGTAGCTTTCTATTTTTAACTAGTTATTTTTGTTTACATAGGTGCTGGGAGCAGTTGTTTCTATGTTGTTACAAGGATATTTGTGGTGTCTGTGCCCACCACACTTTGGTATATTGAGGCAAAATCCTGATTTAGTTATGGCTCTGGATCCTGCCTGTTGCTACTATTTCCCACGTAGGAAGCAGGTGTGTTTGAGTCACAGCAAACACAAAATCACTAAGGCAGAGAAGGCAGCATGCCACATGGAAAGAGTGCTGAGTCTGAATTCAGAGAACATGGGACTTCTTTTGTCTCCCCTGAAAAGGAAAAGAAGGAGAAAAGGTCCAAAAATAAAGTACTAAATCCAAGGTCATTGTCTTCCATCTACATATTCATTTTTGAAATCAATCTGTCTGTCTTCCTATCTGTTTATATGTGTGTATGTGTGTATATATAAACAAAACTGGTCACATACATGCATGTATATATACAACTAGCCATGCACATGTATATGTATACAAACATATACATATAATCAGCCATACACACATATGTATGTGTATACACATACAGCATACATATATAACTGGCCACACACACATATGTACCTATACACATACATATAAACATATATACATCTGTATACATTCACATCTATACCTGTATACATGTGCATGCGTATGCATACACCTATCTATATATATACCTGTGTACATACATGTATATCCATATACATACACACATACCCATATACCCACATGTGTGTGTGTGTCTTGTAGCAAGATGATTTACAAATATGTAACCCAATCCCTAAAGCCCATTGGTATGAGATTCTCTCTTCTTTGGTGGAAATCCATGCCCTCTTCTGATATTGTATTTCCTTGGGGGGATCTTTTACTTCCTTGGGTTTCAGGTTCTTCATTTGTGAAATGGGAGTGTTGGACAAGATGGCCCTCTTCAGCTTTTAGATTCATGATCCTATAAACTCTTTTATATTAAAATAAAGTAATAGATACTAGGGGAAAAATCAATCATTTCATCTCAAATTTTGTTCATAAATTTGCATGTGAGACATTTCCTGATTTACATGCATAGCTATGTTATTTATGTTGTAAAATTATTTTGTCTTACATTTATAATGCCACAGATTAGCAGACCTAAAGCTATACCCATCAAATTCATAATTGTGACAAACTGGGCTAGAATCATCAATACAGGTCATGGAGTCCTAGGTTCAAGTTTTGACTCTGACACATTCTAGCTGTGTATTCCTGGGGTCATCACTTAACCTCTTTGTGCTCCAGTAACTCTCTAAGACTGTAAGTTGCTACCTTTAAAAAGAAGTAGGCTGACATGCAGAAGGAGAATGAGATTCCTCTTTTGCTGCTCCAGAAGACAAGACCAGGGCCTAACTGGTACACAATGACAAACCCTGGCTTGACGTTGTTGTTGTTCAGTCTTTCCTTTCCGTCACGTCCAACTCTTCATGACTCCATTTTGGGGTTTTCTTGGCAAAGTACTGGAGTGGTTTGCCATTTCCTCCTCCAATTCATTTGACAGATGAGGAAACTGAGGCAAACAGGACTAAGTGACTTGCCCAGGCTCACACAATTAATGTCTGAGACCAGATTTGAAATGAGGTCTTCCTGACTCCAGGCTTGGCATTCTATCCAGGACACCACCTAGCTATGCTTGCCTGATAGAACTTGATAAATCTTCCCACACATCAGTTTTCTCATTTGTAAAATTACATGATTGGGTTAGATAGTTTCTGAGGTCCCTTCCAGCTTTAGATCAATGATACTCTGTGCCCCAGGGGAAAAAATGGATAAAAGTTATGGACAGACACATTTAGGCTCGATACAGAAGAAACATTCAAATGATAAGAACTTCCCCAAAGTGTCTAGATAGGCAATTGGATCCTTCTACCTGGAGGTCTTCAAATGGAGGCTCAGCCACCATTATTATCAGAGATTCTGTGGAAAACTCTCTTTGGGTCCTTATTAGTCAATATGGTCTCTGTGGTCCTTTCTCTAAGAGACTTAGAAGCAGAGCTGTTTTGACTACTCTCAACCAGATATCCTCACAATAGGAAAAAAAAACAAATAGGAAAAGAAACACCTTTTGAAGTGACCTTTTAAAGCTTTCCAAAAGAGGCATTGCCAAAGAATATCTCCTTTCACAGAGCTAGAAATAAAAAGCTGCTAACAGAAGAAAAATAGTCACTGCACAGGAAAACTAACACTGTTATAAAATCTTTGTGCTGGAAAAGACCTTCATAGTCCCCAATCCACTCTCCCACCATGTGCAGGCATCCTCTTTGTAACTTCCCTAAAAAGTGACCACCTTAACCTATGTTCAAACACTTGATGTGATGGAGAGGTCACTCGCTTACAAACTAGCTCAGTACATTGTTGGACCCCTTGGGGTTAACTGCTAAACTACACTAGATCAGCTTCTGTTTAGAGGCTACCCTTGCAGCAAACTTCCAAGTGCTCTATGAATTCAAGAACCTCTTCCCAAGACAGTTTTTCAGCCTCACGTCTTTTTGTCTCCTTTGCAATGGAATGGGATGGGGAAAGGTACGGAAACAAAGTACTGAACCTGAGGTTATTGTTTTCCATCTACCTACCCACTTTCCTGCCCTTCATCGATTGATCTATCTATTCAGATATATATATATATATATATATATATATATATATATAAAACCTCAACCCCCAAGGTCATTGGAATTAGTTTCTCTCCTCATTGGTGGAAAACAACACCCCATAGCTGTGCGAGGCACAGAGTGGAGCTGGCTGGCAAGGGAGGGAAAGAAGAGAGATAGTCTCTCGTCAGTCTCTTTGGGCTCTTCTAGGGTTCAATGGCTTTTAATAGCTAATACCTATCATTTATATAGCACTTACTATGTGTCAGGCATGTTTCAGCGATCTCATTTGATCCCCACACCCCTGAAAAATGGATGTTGTTATTATCTCAATATTACAGATAAGGAAGCTGAGGCAGATAGAGACTAAATGACTGGTCCAGGGTCACACAGGGTTACAGCAAGTAAGGTCTGGAGCTTAATTTGACCTCAGGTCTTTCTGAGTCCTAGGCCCAGTGCTCTATCCATTGAGCCATCTAACTGGTTTCTGGCTTCTAGAAAGAATATGGAACATAGGAACCCTACTTCAAGCAGCTAAGGGGAGAGGACTGGGAAGAAGCCAACCTGAGAAAAGCTGGTTGTTGCCATCATGTCCCTATCCACAACTTGCATTATATCCTAGAGCTTGGAGAATTTCTCCATGAGTGAGATCTGGGACTCTCTCTTTTAGTTGAGCTAAGTTACTTTGCACCTAATGGAAAAATTCATTCAATATCTGTATTATCTGAAATACATTGTCATATGTATACTTTCTCTGACTTCTGTTTTGCTATCAACTTAGATAAATGGATTTCTTTACTATTTGCTATGTGAGTTCACTCTGGAACTGTTATCTGGTGGGAAAGGAGTTAAGCCTGGGATATAAAGCTTGAGGCCCTTCTTCCCTACTTAGAACTAGCAATCAGGAGTTTAGCTTGAACCTAAAAATTACATCCCCTAGACCAATAACATTTAAAGGAACAGACAGCTATAATGTTAGCCTGGTACCCCTTCTCTCTGAGGAGACCAGAGCAACCTCTGGCCCCAATTTCCTGTTTCCCTTCCTAGCAGGAATCAGTCTCCCTTTGAGAAGAGTTGGGGTGTGGAGGAAGAGGTGCTAAAGATGTATCTATTCTTGCCCCGCTTTGAGCCACACAAACATGCACCCCTTGCTACAAATACATGTTAGAACAATTTCACAAAATCATTTTAAAACAGTATTAATTCCATAACTTTCTTAATCCAGCCCTCACCTGTCTTTTTGGGAGAGTCATTGTTTACAAAAGAAGGAATAATTGGTTTTAATCAGAAAACTAGGGTTCACATCCCAGATCAGCCTCTTACTACTTCTATGACTCTTTTGGGTCTCAGTTTCCTCATCTGTAAAAGAAGGAGGTAGGACCAGATGACCTCCATGGTCCCTTTTAGCTCTGTATCTATGATTCTATAATGCTATTGCTTTCAAAATTCAACTTCAATTGGGGTATCCAATTAACACTTATACTTACCAAAAAAAAATTTTTTTTTCAATAGGGAAAGTGTGTTTTTCTGTGTGTGAGACAGACAGAGGCATAGAAAAGACAGCATTATTATTCTTTTGAAATATTTTAGTACTGGATTTCTTATAATCTAATACATCAGTCTAATGAGATTGTTTTTCAAATGCAAATGAGACTGCAAATCCTTTCGATGAAATAGAGCAGCCATCCCTGCACCCTCTTGTTAATTATGATTACTTGGTTATAATAGCACTTCCCTGAGAAAGGGTTTGAACTTTTCTCCCTGCCATCAGTGCTTTACAGAGAAGAAGGAGCAGATTCCTAGGAAGGTGGGGGGGAGTCAGCAGACAGATTGCTGCTGGAGGAAGAAAAACAATTTCTAACCTCCACCGCTGTGCCCTGGTCCTCTTCTGGAACCCTAATTTTCATGGATTCCCTAAGGCATTATTTCTATCAGCTCTTGCAGACTTTCTATCTCTCTTCAAGTTTCCAGTTCTATAGCTCTGTTTTTGGTCTCAGCAATGACCTCACCTCTTATTTAACTGAGAAGACTGAGGGCACATAACCTAATCTCCCTCCCACACCCTGTCTTCTTTGTGATATATGACAGTCCCCACACCCTTTCACTCATTCTGCCCTTCAGTCTCCTAGGAAGAGAATTCACTCCCTGCTAACACTATTTTTCTGCATTTGCTTTAGTATTTATTCCCTCTCAATTCCTCAGGGCCCTCACTTTCTACTTATTTCATTTAGTTCCATCACCTTTAATCAGTCCCTCTCCACTAGCTCCCCCCCTTCTTCCTATGAACAACTCAGGTCTCCACTGTTTTGAAAGACACTCTAATTTTCACTGACATGACTCCCCTTAATTGTTGGTGCTCCTCCAACCCAAAATTACTTTGTGTGTGTATACATATACGTACAGACAGACATAAGTACGTATATGTACACACAAATACATACGTATGTATAGGTTATATTTTATTTGTGGCACTTGAGAACATTCCCTCCAACTCAGAGGGTAGGTCCCTCATTGGATTTATAGTGTTCTGTGGGTCTATATCTAAAATGATAGATCTTGAGTCCCCACTAATGTGTTTACCTTTTATATTCAGCCAGAGGACACAATCAGTTCAAAGGAAAATTATTTTTGTGAAATGACATTTATAATCAATGCAGCAGCAAGTTATTTATTTCTCTAACCTGGGATAAACTCTCCCCTAAATAGAGAGCATCAGTGGAAAGGGTAGATACACATGGAGGGACATATACGTAGGGAACATATGTGACCAGGATGAGCACAAGGGGAACATGTGGCCAAGGCATACTTGTATAGGAGCAACTCATGACTTTGATACTGCAAGGTAACTCATATCTTCTTGTGATATCATTGCACCTGCCCAGGCTGCTAGTTTCATTATCTCCCTACCAGACATTTCAAATATGTAATTATTTGTCTTGGAGAGCGAGTAGGAAAGGGAGGGAGAAAATATTAGAACTCAAAATCTCAAATATTTCTGGGACCAGTAAAACCAGCCTTTATCCTATCCTGTAAAGACCAACAGTGTTGGCAATCCTGAGCCTATATAGACTCAGCTGTGGATGATCTGTAGGTCATGCCTCTCTCCACTGCACCTCCATACTGTTTCATTTTGTCCAGTCTAGAATGTCATGGTATTAGGGATAGTCGCTGCACAGAGGAATGAACCCATGTCTATCCCATGGTATCATCTACAAAAGGGGGGGATACATTAAATATTGAGGGTCCTTTATGTAAAAGTCCACGGGAGTAGGATTCCCCACTCATACTTCTTTCTATGTTCCCTGAGCCTTAGTGAATGAGCTAACAGATTTCTTCTGCTACCCAGGCAGGCACCTCAAACTCGGGTTTCAAACTGCTCTTGGAGGGGAGCATTGGTTTATGCCATGTTGTCTTGGCCCCCACCAAAGTGATCCCTAACCTCCCTGCCCCATAGACATATTAGAGTCATTGGGCCCCAGTCAAAAGCTGTGACTCTTGCCTATGTCCTCACTTGTGGATGTTAGCTAGGTCTAGCACCTTCACTCCACCTTGGACAGTGGAAGTTAAACCAGTGCTGGGAAAGGTGGGGTTGGAACATCTTCTTACAGTTGTTTGTACTTCTAAGATAAATGAGACCTGAACGTGAAAAAAGTAGAATTTATTTCTAATTGAAGGATAAAACTGAGGAGATTACAAGGTGTGAGCTATTGTTTGGAGGCAACTGATCAGACACAGGAACTCCTAGTGATTGGCTAATTGAGGATCTTCTTCCTCTCAACCTATGAAAATGAGCTGGTCATATTCTCTGGTGACCTCTTGAAGACTTGCTATTTTCTTCCAGAGTGAAACAAGGGAGGAAAAGGGTTATTTCTCCTCCTCCCCAGGGGTAGCAATGGCTGCTTGTAGCAGAAGCCTAAGAAGAGAATTCAAATTTATTGTTCCTAAGCCCCAAGCTCCTGAGTAGAGAACTGGCTAAATTTTTTAATTCCTTTATATTCTTAATGTGATCTCAGAATCCAGATTTCTACAGAGAAAAAAAAGAGTTGCTGGTACAGTCCTGGCTGTAAAGATACTCCCAACCCTGACTCATACTGGCAGGCTCAGTCTCTAAAGCTTGGCTACTACATCTTCCCTTAGGATTATGAGTATATGTGAGGGGTTGAGGGATGGTTTTCTGAAGCTATAGCTCATAAGTCTCCACCAGTATGCTTCTCTCCATGATTATATCAGTTGTTGTCAATTAGTCAGCCAGATTTAATTTGCTTTTAGTTAGGGAGATTCATTAGGCTGGTATAACAGTAATAGTAGCACAAATCATGTACCCTACCAAGTCAGTGGCATGATCTCCCACAAGTACATAGGGGAAAGTGGGCTCAATCTTGGAGAATACTTGTAGCACAGGAATAACCAGCAGCTCTTGAGCCATTTTTTTGTCTCAACTCTTACCCAGCCCTCAGTCATTCAATGGGCATGGCCTCAGACAAACTGAGACCTGGGAAAGACCTTAATTTAGAAAGGCCAATGTCACCCACTGCATTGGGACCATTGCCAGCTACCTTTGACTTGCCACTGGATTCCAATGACTCTGGAGGAGGGAGTCTGATGACTTTGCACAGCCTTGCCTCATTTGTCTCCAGTTCACTAGCAAGTCAAAACATTACCCTCATGATATCCTTAGTACTATTCGAGAATTCTTGTTGAACAACAAACAACATTGGGGAGATATTGACTGGTAATTGATACTGGGGAACACCCTGGATGGGAGTTCATAAGCCACAGAGCTAAAGAAAGAAAATCCTTCATGTTTAGCCCTAGGACACTGAGGAGAACGGTAGCTTTGTCTGAAGACCTGACCTGTTAATGCACATGGGATTTGGGAAAATAAGTCCAGAGACTTTGTGGTTTATGCTAGAATCTAATTGTGTACAATCGTTTCAGATAATTATTCCTATTTCCTCTCTGTTGTGAATTCACCTTGTACATTTTTAATTTTGATAATTTTATTTTCATCTCTCTTTTTTGATTAAGTTAGCAAAAAGGATTTATCAATAATTAGTCTTTTCAAGGAACCAGGTTTTGTTTATTATTTCTATAGTCTTTTATTTCACGCCCTGTTGTTATCTCTTTTTCTGATAATTTTCAAGATTTCCTTTTTGCATTTTCAGGGAGGTTGCTTATTTGTTGATTCTCTAGGTTTTTCAAATCGAATGCTCATTTCATTGACCTCTTTTTTTTTTCTATTTTTGTTAATGCATGTTTTCAAGGTGATATTCCTTCCTCTGAGGACTGATTTAGTTACACTGCAGAAATGTTGGTATGTTGTCTCATTGTTATCATTCCTTTTTCACATAATTGTTCACTGTTTCTATATTTTGTGCTTTGAGTTTTCATATGTTTTTAAATGAGCAAGCCCTAGATACAGGGGGAAAAAAACCTCTGTTTATGAACTCAAATCATGATTATTAATTTTTAACAATTTAATAATTTTGTCTTTGAAATAAAATACTTTCCAACTACATACACATATATGTGTGTATGATGAACATACATATATGCAAAAGCCAAGGTTAATTCTATATTAACAACATCAACAAAGTCAAAGGATGAGAGCTTCGTTCTGGTATTAAAGGTACCTTCCTATACAAAGTATAAACATTACCATTAACAACATATTTGGGAATTATTGATTCAGTCCTGTGGCTAGTAATAATCCTTGGTTATGTCCTGGAATTTAGTTTTTAAAAGAGACAGATGCCAATGGAAATGTGGAGAGAACCATAGTTTTGATGGGCAGAGAGAAATTGGTGGGACACATATGGATGTCAGTTCCTTAGAGAAAAGTCTGTACTCCTATGTAGTTCAGAAGCCACGTGGCCTTAGAAGGTGACGGTACCAGTTAGCCCCAGAGAGGGCAGTGGAAGGACACAGTAACAAATGTCTGGGCCAAGCTAGACATTTCAGGAATTTGAATAGTACCTGAGCAGAAGAAGAGTTCTTGGATAATTCTGAGGTCTAGGATCAAAACTCCTGGATGTACAGGGTGTGTTCCTGGACAAGACTAAGTCTAGAAACGAGAGGAGCAATTCCTGGATAAAGAAGGACCCAGAGCTGAGAAGCAGCAGGGCACTGAACCACTATATAGATGAATACCTTACCTTTTATTAGTACTGTGATTCATGCAGACTGTGTAGGTCTAGGAAAGGGGCTGATTCCCTGATGACCACAACTACTTGCGCCTTATAAACAAAAAGAAAGAAACAATCCCAACAATAAGGTGTTGCTACATATCAGGAGGATTGTACAGACAGGAGAACTATCTCTGGAGAGTACAAGGTTCAAGGTATGGGTAGTTTCCTTGCTGCCCTGAGTATTTTCCCCTTGCCTCTGTGGTCGTTTCAGATGTGTCTGACTCTTTGTGACCCGATTATGGGGTTTTCGTGGCAAAGATACTTCCCTAGCAGATTAAGGCAAACAGAATGTAAGTGACTTGCTCAGAGTCATGAAGCCATCAAGTAAGGCCAGATTTGAACTCAGGTCTTCTTGGTTCCAGGCCCAATGCTCTATCCATTAAGCCATCTAGCTGCCTACTGGAAAGGGAATAATACTTTTTGAATGATTAGGGGCTCAGGTTTTCCGCTTTTAGTAATCTTTAGGATCAAATAAAGTCTATGCTGTATTTGCTGCTGTGTTAGTCTGGGTGCTTGCATGGGGGCTGAGAACTCCTCACCTTTTCTGTAGAAACTTAGAGTTGAACTAGATGGTGATGCTCCCAGAGGAAAGCCAAAGCTACCAAAGAGACTTTTGCGAGAAGTTCCAAGATGAAATGAACCTAGCGCACTAAACCCAGAGCTTCATTGCTAGGATCCACGTGTAATAAAGTACTAATAGTACCAATAGCTAATATTCACATAGCACTTTAAGGTTTGCAAAGTGCTTTACACATGCTGACTCATTTGCTCCTCCCAACAATCCTGTGAGGACAGCATTATCACTCACATCTTACAGATGAGATGATACCTGCTCCTGAGGTAGATAGAGGTTGAATGACTTGCTTAGGGTCATATAAGTTAACAAGACCAGCTTTGAACTTGTCTTCCTCCTTGAGAAACCCATGCTCTATCCACTGCTCTTAGAAAAGAAGTCAAACTTATTGTGCAGGAAGCTCAGACTGGGAAGAAGGTGAATCACTGGTTCTAGCTTCCTAGTACAGTGGGAAGATCAGGGGTACAGATAAAAGAGTCAGAGAAGGGAGGAATTGCTTTAGGAGGAGGATTGCTGCTTTATACTGCCTATTCATAAAAAAACTTCCCCAAACCAAATAACAAACCCAAAACTAAACAAATTAACTTCAATTGCTTCCTCCATCATATTGTCCCCAGGGATGTGTTAAGGTATTATTAACCTGTAACTGTAAATGGACTTTTAAAAAAAAGCAAGGGACAGGCTGATTGGAAGAGTGACTCAAAGTTTATTTTTCCAAGTTGTTAAAAAATGACAGTGTGTTGCAAATGAATGATTTCGCTTTCATTTCCTTTGCCTTGTTTTGGTATCAAATATATTTATCAGAAGGAAAAAAAGCAATTAGTGGCATGTGTCTGTTTCCATTTTATGTAAGAAATGCTGGTGTGGTCATTTCCTAGGGTTTTCTTAGTTTCTAGTCCAAAGTTCAAGCTATATCATATTGCTAGCTGTGTCATTCTTAGCAGCAATATCTCATCACTAGTGACACTCAAGGGAAGGTGGAGTCTAGAAAGAGAGGACCCAATCTAAAGCCAGCTTAGGACTTGCCCCATCCATAAGCAGTGAAAAAAGTGACAAAACAACAACACACCACCAAAAAACCCTGCCAGTTCATGTTTACAATAAGAAACACATTTTGGTGGGGACTATTTTCTGTTGATGAAAACTATGACAATTCATGAGTGGGGTGGCCAAACCCTCTATAGCACTCCATGACTCTCAGACAGGCTATGCAGATACCTGATTACTCACTAAGCTGGCTTGCTCATTCCACACCTTCAGAACCACTTCTTTTTCTTGAATTGAAAGAATATTTCTTATCTCTTTGCACTTACAACCACTCAAATTTAGGGACATATTTCCAGTGACCCTCCCAGATCTGTGCTATTTGCAAACTTAATGAGCATGCTTACTATGCTTCATCCAAGTCATTGATAGGAATCTTAAAAAGCACAAGGCCAAGCATAAATCTCTGGGTTACTCCACAGATCTCCTGTCATGTTGATATTGAATCTTCAACAAATACTCTTTGAGTTTGACTATCCATATAATTCTGAATCCATTTGATTGTATTATTGTTTAATCTTATCTCTCCATCTTCTCTCTAAGAATAGCATGAGACATTTCATTAAAAGCTTTGCTAAAATCTACACATTTATATAAATAGCATTCTTCCATATCTACTATCAAACAAGGAGATTAGGGTAGTCTGGCATGACCTGTTCACCAACCATCATCGTAAGTGGTCTGTTCTAGAATTTTCCCAGGAATTGAGTCAAGCTCACTAGCCTGAAGTTTGTAGACAGTTCTTTCTCCCTCCTCCACTCCTTTTTCAACAACCAGGATGACATTTTTTCTTCTCCAATCTTGTGTTACCTCTCCCATTTTCCATGATCTTTCAAATATTACTTACAACAATCCTATCTGCCAGTTCTTTCTGGACCCAAAGATGGAGTTCTTCTAGGCCATGTGACTTGACTTCATCCAGGGTGGCTAGGTGCTTCCATATTATTTCCTTATTTATCTTACATGTCAACTCTCTGTTAGCCATCTTTTCCCATCATTTCCAAACTCAGAGGCCATTGTCAGAGAACAAAAGCAAAGTAAAAATGGAGTGGCTCTCTCTTCTCTATCTTGTCAGTTATCATTGCCTCATCCTCTACAAGCAAAGGTGCTATTCCTTCTTTGATCATCCTTTTTCCCTCAATATAGAAATAAAACAAGCCCCTTTTTGTTGTCCTTAGCTTCCCTTGCCAGTATCAGCTCAACCTGAGCTTTAGCATTCCTTAGGGTATTTCTAAATGATTGTTCTATGTTCTTCCTTTCATTTTGGATTACTTGCAGTTATTTTCATCTTCTGTATATTTCTTGTAAAAATCTAAGTTGGTTGGTGAGTTCCCTGCGTGTCAGTCTTTTCAGACAAATTCCACTTTCCTTCCTCACTGGCATTGTTTTCCTTTGTGTCTTCCTAAGCATACACCTTGATTATCTCCCAACTCTCCTGGCCTCATTTGTCCTGTAGTATTTTTAGTCTATGGGATCCTACCTATCCTTTCTCTGAACCCTTTAGAATTGACTTTCTTAGATTTGAGGGTACATATCTAACTGTGTTCAGATTTCCTCTCTGTTTTGGTCACAAACTCTAAAGGAGAGTGGTCACTTTCTCTCCCACTGTCCTTCCACCCAAGGTTTCCATCACTTTGACTCCAGACAATAGTTCTTTCTATTAGTGAGGATCAGATCCAGAATACAATTTCCCTTTGTTGTTTCTATCACATTTTGAAGGATTAAATTATCTTGAAGGCAAGTCAAGAATTTATTAGCTTTATTAGCTGCTCTGTTTTTGGCAGAGAAAGCTCAAGCAGATGTCTAGAAAACGGAAGTTCCTCATCACTACAATATCATGCCTTTGTTCCAGGCTTGCGATCTGCTTTCCAAACTCCTGAGTTGTTTCTGCTTTCTTTCCTGCTCTGTCTGTAGTATATGCCAATGATAAAAATCACTTCTGTTTTTCCCCTCCATTGACCTTTAACCAAATATTCTCTTGTGCTTCCTCTCCACCTTTTCCCAGATTTCTTCACAAGTATACCTTTTTAATAAACAGCATCACTATCCAACTTCACTTTTACCTATCCCTTTCCTTCAGACTAAGGTATACTCACCCAGAGCCATGGTCCAGTTATAGCCTTCATTCCAACAAGTCCCAGCGATACATGTAAGGTCAAATTTGCCTCCTTACATTAGGACCTGACATTCCCCTCATTTATTGCCTAAACTTTGGATATTTATGTGTAGACATTTGTGGCCATGGGTTTTGCTGCTGGCTCCTTTCTTGGATGTTGTCTGCTGTGAAGTCCTGGGCATCTCAACTGCTACTACCCTTCTTTCTTTGTAGCTACTCTCTTAGGTATCTAACTTGGGGGATATACATGATATACATCAGCAAACTTCTTCCTCCTCCATTCTTTTTATTTTAAGGTCCTTTTGATATATTTGCAAGGCACCAGGTTAATGCATTATGTTGGCCTTTTAAAAACTGTAAGATCTGACTTCCTTAGTTTCCTCCTAAGGTCCCTTTCATCTTGAAAGCATTCTATTACTCTAATAGTGCGTTTATCCCATAAGAACGTTTTCCATATTTTTGCAAGGTCTATATCTAAAGAGCTGATTTATGTATTTTTATACATAAATCCTTGGTATAGTATTTAGGTAAGGCTCTATTGGCTATTAGTTGTAGTTTTTTTTAAAAGAGCTTTTTTAAGTTCTATATTTTATTCACTTTGCTACCCTTTCTGGACATAAGGGTATGCATTTAATTGTTCTGGACCTACTGATTACTCTAGAACGCAACCTCTTACTTGCTAGACTAAGGACTTATCTTGCCTAGCTGGGCTCCCAGTTCTGATCCCTTATAGCCAGCCTGGCTAACCATACGTCTTTATGACAATCCAAACCTCAACTATAGCATCTTACATTCATGAAGCATTTTAGAATTTTAAAGGTATTTTCATATGTGTTATTTCTTTTTATCTTCATAACAACCTTTTGCAATATATTACATGGAGATTATTTAAATGTAGATTATATATGTGAGAAAAACTACCTCCGAGAATATAAGGACTTAGCCATAGTCACATAGTTACTAAGGCTAGAACCTTGGTGTTCTCTCTCTCTCTCTCTCTCTCTCTCTCTCACTCACACACACACACACACACACACACACAAGTAATAAGCATTTATTAAGCAATTGTGCCCAGCACTGTTTTAAGTGCTGGTGATACAAAGCTCGGCAAAAAACAAAAACAAAACTCAACAATTTATAGTCCTACTTCCAAGGAGTATTTCATTCTAATCAGGATTCTAGGTGCACAAGGTATTTTGCAATCACATAGTATGAATATTTGGTATAGTTCTGTTCACTACTTGGTACATAGCTTCAAGGGAATGAGAGGGGATCAAAATGTTATTTGAGCCCAGTGTAACCTTGTTCAGTCTTACAGAAATCTGTACAACAAAATACTGTTCTCAAGGACATATAAGTGCCCCCCATTAGTTTCTCTACCATATATATACGTATATATATGTACACACACACATATATTTGTATGTGTATGATGTGCATGTATGTATATGTATATATGTATGTATATGTGTATATATGTATACACACACACACACACACATATATATATATGTCATGAGAGGCAGCATGGCTGAATGGCAAGAATGTTGGATATGAAGGTTTTTTTGTTGGCCTAATTTCTATTCTAGTTTTCTTATTCTATGATGAATTAGCCCTGGCTATTATGATTTCAGAATTGGTCTCTTTGGGATAATTCTATTTGTAGGTTCCCAAGAGATACAGCTTTGTACCCTTTACACGAACTCAACTGTTATAATTATAGCTTAGTCTAACCCTGCTCTTATCAAAATATTCTTATTAGACTGTCCCTTTTGAATGCACACTGAACCCTATGTGGAGATTATTCCCCTCTCAGGGTAGCAATTGTTCTGGAACTAATAGGATTGTTCTCTTTAGGGACCTTCTGTTTGTAGGTTCCATGAGGTACAACTTTGTGCCTTTTTCATTAACTCAACTGTTATACTTATACCTTAATCTAACCCTGGTCTTATCAAGATAGTTTTATTAGAATGTCCCTCTTAAACTCCTGAAGAACCTTATGTTGGGATTATTCTCTTAAGGTAATAAGATGCCCAAGAGTTAGTATAGCGGTAGGATTGAGGGGTGGAAAGGGCCTTTAAGATCATCTGACCCATCTCCTCTATTTTAAAGATAAGGAAATTGAGGCCTAGAGAGATGAAGTGTCTTTCCCAAGGTCACAAAGATAATAAGCAAAAGAAATGGCATTCAACTCAGGTTCTCCATCTTTATATCTACTACTTCTAGATAGCTTAGCATAAAAACCTACTGCAGATGGCTTGACTTTCTCTAATAACAGATAATTTTCCATGCCCACTTCCTGCTAAGTAATTCAAAAAGGCCTGAACTTGTTTTCAAGAATCTTTATTAACCTTCTGAACCCTAATATTCCTATGTTTTTCTTCCATGCAGAAGAAAAGAGCCACAGGAATTATTGTTATAAGGATAACACAGATTTCATTTAGTCAAATATATCTGAATAAGAGTTAATTTTTCACTTTCTTCTTAAAGAGGATTTAAACAAATCCCCCCCAAAAGTTTTCTATCTGAAACCTGCCAAGTAGGAATAATTTGAGACTAACACAGAATAATCCTCTCTTAGCAACACCTTAGCAACAGTTTCAATTCAGGTGCCTTGGATGCAGATTATTTCAAAGCTGTTTTATTTTTTAATACTTTGTATCTCTTGCTACAAACTGCTTAGTGAAATTTACAAAAGCCAGGGGCAGAGCCAAGATAGTAGAGTAAAAGCAGGGGCTTGCTTGAGCTCTCCCCCAAACCCCTCCAAATACCTGTAAAAATGACTCTAAACAAATTCTATAACAACAGAACCCACAAAATGACAGAATGAGACAAATTTCCAGGCCAAAACAACCTGGCAGGTTGACAGGAAAGGTCTGTTGCACCAGTCTGAGAGAGGAGCACAGTCTAGCATGGGCCGTATTGGCACAGACAGGGCGGAGCGGGCCTCAGGAGACTGAATCACTGGCAGTGTGGTGGTTTCCAGATTCCTCAACCCAAAAACTCCAAAGACAACTTAGAAGTCCTGGGTAGAGGTCCTAGGACGAGGAGGAGCTCTGGTATGGTGGAGCTTGTGGTGGTGGTGGAGAGGGAATCATCTCCACAGTTCCAAGGCAGAAGAGTGCTTTGGTCACTCACAGACCAGAGTACAGGCAAGGAGAGGAGTAAACACCTCTTCTCTGATCATAACACCTTGGAAGAACTGAAAATTTACAGGTATCTGTAGATTTACAAAAAGTAGAAAAAAGCTGCACAAAACCCCTGAAGCTTAAGACAGTACACTGTCCACACTGGAAGCAAAGTGCTACCTTAACAAAGAGTTAAAAAGTCAAGAAATTGGCAGGAAAAATTAGCAAAGAGCAGAAAAAAATCAGACCAGAGTATCTTATTTTGGTGACAAGGAAAATCAAAACATACAACCAGAAAAAGACAACAAATTCAGAGCTCCTATATCCAAAAGATCCAAGAAAAAGATATGAATTGGTCACAGGTAATGGAAGAGCTCAAAAAGGATTTTGAAAATCAAGTAAGAGAAGTAGAGGAAAAATTGGGAAGAGAAATGAGAGTGATGTAAGAAAATCATGAAAAATGTATCAACAGCTTGCTAAAGGAGACCCCTAAAATACGGAAGAAAATAGCACCTTAAAAATAGACTAACTCAACTGGCAAAAGAAGTTCAAAAAGTCAATGAGGAGAAGAATGCTTTAAAAAACAGAATTAGCCGAATGGAAAAGGATGTCCAAAAAGCTCACTGAATAAAATAATTCCTTAAAAATTAGAATGGATCAAATGGAAGCTAACGACTTTATGAGAAATCAAGAAATTATAAAACAAAACCAAAAGAATGAAAAAATAGAAGACAATGTAAAATATCTCTTTGGAAAAACAACTGACCTGGAAAGTAGATCAAGGAGAGATCATTTAAAAATTATTGGACTACCTGAAAGCCATGATCAAAAAAAGAACCTAGACATCATCTTTCAAGAAATTATTAAGGAAAACTTCCCTGATATTCTAGAATCAGAGGGGAAAATAGAAATTGAAAGAATCACTGATCACCTCCTGAAAGAGATCCCAAAAGGAAAACTCCTAGGAATATTGTAGCCAAATTCCAGAGTTCCCAGGTCAAGGAGAAAATATTGCAAGTAGCCAGAAAGAAACAATTCAAGTATTGTGGAAACACAATCAAGACAACACAAGAATTAGCGGCTTCTACATTAAGGGATTGGAGGGCTTGGAATATGATATTCTGAAGGGCAAAGGAGCTAGGATTAAAACCAAAAATCACCTACCCAGCAAAACTGAGCATAATACTTCAGGGGGAAAAATGGATATTCAATGAAATAGAGGACTTTCAAGCATTCTTAGTGAAAAGAACAGAGCTGAACAGGAAATTTGACTGTCAAATACAAGAATCAAGAGAATCATGAAAAGGTAAACAGGAACTTATCAAGGGGCTTATTAAAACTGAACTGTTTACATTCCTACAAGGAAAGATGATATTTGTAACTCATGAGACCTTTCTCATTATTAGGGTAGTTGGAGGGAATACATACATACATGCATATTTATATGTATGTATGTATGTTTATATATGTATATTTATACATATAGATACATATATGTATACATACACATACATCTATGCATATATATGTATATTATATGTATGTATGTATATGTATAGACAGAAAGCACAGGGTGAGTTGAATATGAAGGGATGATATCTAAAAAAATAAAATTAAAGCATGAGAGAGGATTATACTGGGAGAAGGAGAAAAGGGGAGGTAGAATGGGGTAAATTATCTCACATAAAAGAGGCGAGAAAAACTATGGAGGGGAAGAGGGGGGAGGTGAGAGGGAATGAATAAACCTTACTCCCACTGGATTTGGCTTAAGGAGGGAATAACATGAACTCTCAATTGGTTGTGGAAATCTATCTCACCCTACAGGAAGGTAGGGGGAAGGGGATAAGGAGGGGGATAATAGAAGGGAGGGCAAAAGGGAGGAGGGGATAATCAGAAGCAAACACTTTTGAGGGGGAACAAGGTCAAAGGAGAGAATAGAATAAATGGGGGTGGGGTAGGATGGAGGGAAATACAGTTAGCCTTTCACAACATGACTGTTATGGAAGTGTTTTGCATGACTACTGTAAGGGCAACCACACTGGCATACTCAGGATGGCTGCTAATGCAGGTTCTTAGATCTGCTTTACTAAGGAAAGGTAGATGTTTCAGGGGTTAATAATCTTACTTTAATTAAACATACATATATCATTCACTTAGTTCAGGGGAAAAAGTCAGCACCCTGAACTTCAGAACAAATACAAACAGAAATTGCAAACAGAAAAAATAACACAAATCAACAGACAGGCTTCTAACTGTCTGATTATAGCAATACATACAGTTACCAGAGAGAGAAGCACCAATATCTGGGTTTTCAAAGCCAGGAGGCTCCTTAACAGCTGCCCAGAATCTTGTCTGGCCAAATCACATGCACACTCTTCCAATAAGTGAGCCCCAAAGCAAAAGCTCACCTTTCCAAATATATACTCTTTCAACCAATAGGCTCAGAGCCAGAAGGCATCACAACCTGACTCATTGCCTAATTAGCTTATTAACAAAAGGCGTGCAAGCCTTCCTTCAAGCAAGCTTCCCCTAATGGGTTCCACATGAGGCCTATTAATCAATAGGGTGGGGAAGATCTTACACCCCCCCCCCCCGCCATTAACATTACAACTACACATATATAACCTATATCAAATTGCTTGCCTTCTCAATCAGGGTGGGTGGGGAGGCAGGAAGGGAGAGAATATGGAACTCAAAGTTTTAAAAATGTATATTAAAAATTGTTTTTACATGCAAGTGGGAAATAAGATATACAGGCAATGTGGCATAGAAATCTATCTTGCCCTACAGGAAAATAGAAGGGAAGAGGATAAAAGAAGGGAGGGGAGGAGTGATAGAAGGGAGGGAAGATTGGGGGAAGGGGGTATCAGAACGCATGCTGTTTTGGGATGGGGGGAGAGATGGTGAGAAAATTTGGAACTAAAAATCTTGTGGAAGTGAATGTTGAAGACAAAAACTAAATTAATTAAAATATTTTTAAAAGTTCACAAAAGCCAACTAAACCTGGAGTCAGAATTCAAGTCCCAACTCTGCTATTTAACATGATGTAGGTGAAGAATGAAAAGTTTTAAGAAATATATAATAGACCCCTAAAACCTTCCAGATGTTTAAAAAAACCCAAAACTTCTGATATCCATAAAACTCACTTGTGACTGGCTCTTTCTGCCCTGGATAAAATTCTCCTTTGGCACCTGGGCTTGACCTTTTTAAAAATGTCCATCCTTGGGGGTGGGGGTGGAGGTGCGTCAGGTAACCAGCTTGTCCCTGGTAGTTCCCTTGACTGAGACATGAGAGATGAGGAGCCAGTCAGACACCTCTTGCATGAGATTTGGCCCCTTCCGGCATTTACCTGTGTCAAGGAGTTTCCCTAGTGTGGAGGTAACGATGCACCCAAGGGTTGCCCCTCTACTACTCCAAAGCTGTGTAGCTGTGGCCAAATCACTCCACTGATCTGTTTTGCCATCTGCAAAAAGAGAATATGATACCTTACACTACCAGCCTCATGTGGTTATTTTAAGGCTCAAATGAGGTAACGGTATAAAAGCAATACCCATATCAGCTCTGATAATTTTATTGTCACTATTAATGACTATCAATTTTTGGAACAGAGATTAAAGGTCAGTTATGATGGTCCCTAAAATAATGATCAATAAGCTGCGGTCTTAGAACATTTATATTTGCCAAAGTAGGAATTATTGCAGGTTTTCTATATTTTGACTGAAAATCAATTTATACCATAGCTAAGAAAAGTTTCTTCACATTTTTTTCCCGTTAAATCACTACCCTGAAAAGAACTTGGTTATGTGATCTGAATATCTTTGGTCTATGGACCAAATATCTCAGTTTAAAAAAAATCACATTAGATCTTATAGTCAAATGGATATAGTGATGTACTGGCTAATGATTTCCTTTTACAAAATTAATTCTGAAATGTTGCCCAACAACTCCTTCTAATTCTGTTCTTCTTTGAACTTTATAACTTATTTGGAAGAGCACAGACTGTACCTACTCTCTCTTCTGGAAGGTTTGCAATGGCCTTTGGCCCTAAGCCACAAAGTTCTGACCTGCAGTCTTGACTGAGCCAGGTACTCAGAGCACATCCAAGCAGGCAGATCCTTGGGTGGGGGTGGAGCATTGGGCTGGGGAGGGACTTGGTTGATAATTCTTTTGTTTGCCTGGTTTTCGTTCTTGCCCCTTTGGGGATCACTTCTGTAACAGGGATTAGAAAGGCAGCAGAAGGCAGTTCTGTGATCATTACTTGTGTGTTGGTGGAGTGAGAAAGAACAATTTCTAATTTCTGCCAGTAAAATTCTTTTCTGTTCCTGCTCATTCTGGCAGTAGTCGTCTTTTCAGTTTTTTTGGTCTTCATCCCCCCCATCCCCCCACCCCCCAGCCTTAGAGATGCCTACATTAGTGTGCATGCTGGATTGATGTGGGGAATGAGGAAGGTTTTTTCTATTTTTTCCCCTTTGGTACCATTTACTTCTCCTTATATTTAAAAAAAACAAAGAAACAAACAGGAAGCTAGGTTAGTTTTGCAACATCCACAACATCAAAGTAGTTATGCTCCAGAGGTCAACAAACTGAATGTCCAATTATGGGATTGCTTACAAGGGGACTGTCTTGACTGAAGATAGAGAGATCCTTGACTTTTAATGGTTGAAGGAGCACAGGAAACCAAGGAAAAAAATCAGGGTTAATTAAATAACAAACTTGGGAAGATCAGCTTGAGACATTGAGCATGAGAGGGGAAAACGATTCATGTTGCTAACCTTTTATTTTGTGTATCTTCTCTACTATAATAATGAGGAGAGAACTGATGATATAGGTGAATAGTGAAATATTTTAAGAAATACATAATAGTCCCTGAAAACCTTCTAGTTGTTTTATTTTAACTCTTTAATATCCATAAAACTCACTTGTGACAGGCTCTAGACCTGCTCTGCTCTAGACCAAACCCTTCTTTGGCACCTGGCCTTGATCCCTTCTAGAAATCTCAGTGCTTGGGAAGTGGAGGTAGAGGTGAGGCAAGCTGTACTAGCTCGCCTCTGATAGCTCCCTTGACTGGGAACGGAGGGATGGGGAACCAATCGGGCAGCCCAGAGAGAGCTTCTGCCTCTTCTTTCTTTTGCCTGTGTCAAGGAACTTCCCTAGTCATGGAAGTAATAATGAATCCATAGGTTGCTCCCTACTACTCCCAGTCTAAGAGGAATAGTGAGAGTGGGATGGAACCTGGATGTTCTGAGTCCATATGGTGGTCTCTTGAAGGACCATCACTATTCATCTTCCTCCTCAAAACTATTGCACCTAAGACCCAGAAATTCCTCCTCCAGCATTGAGACCAATTGTATCCTTCCCCCTCAAGTGCCAGGTCTGGTCCCCTCTTCCGTTGTTGTCTCCTTTCCTTCATAACTGTGCTTCTAGATGGGCAGGCCTTAAGCCCTCCCTCAGGGCTGTTAGGTGATATAGTGACTAGCTAGCCCTAAAGTCAGGAAGGCTGATATTCCTGGGTTCAAATCTGGTCTCAGACACTTACTACTTATATGACCCTAGGTAAATCATTTAACCCTGTTTGCCCCAGTTTTCTCATCTGTAAAATGAGCTGAAGAAGGAAATGGCAAACCACTCCAGCATCTTTGCCAAGAAAACCCCAAAAGGGATCATGAAGAGTAGAACATGACTGAAATGACTGAACAGCAACAATATTCCCTTGTGTAATTTAAAACAAACCAATAAAAAGATTTAATAAAAATTCCTTTTATCACTCACTAACTGATTTTATTCTTTTTTGAAAATCTCCAAAAGTCTCAAGACTTCTCTAAAGGACTAGGACAAAATGTCCTAAGTATTTATTTCACTAACAGTCTGTGATTATTTCAATGATTCTCACCCACACCCTTCCCTCCAGTCTTTCCTTACTCCCACCTGCTTATCCATTGACCATTTTCTACCCAACTAACCATTCCCCACCCCCCATCCCCTATCACCTTAAGGAATCCACTTTATGTATTTTTCTGAGTGAACATATTTGAGTTTCTGTGTATACATGTCATGTATATGCATTTGTGGGTGCTATAATTATTGAGTGATGCCTTCAAGAGGATTCATTGTCTTGGATTTCAGATTGGAGAGTATTAATAAACCAAGGAGTTTAGAGGAACACCAGAAAACCCAAGGATGTATGACAAAAGGAAATAATAGTTCTTGGTCCAGGGCCATGAATCTCAGACATGAATGGTTCTTCCCTCTCTTGTTCAATGTCCCAAGCTGATCCTCAAGCCTTCTGCCCATCCAGGAGTTCCAGGGTAAGAGACAAGGATTCCCCCAACGTGGTATTGCCATGTATATTTGTATTTGCCATTCTGTTCAGGCCCTGGCCCAGATGAATGGAGAGAGGGCACAGCTAGCACACCGTTGCCAGACGAATGATTTTGTCTTGGGGATAAACTCACTTGCCAATGTCTCATACATTTCTTTTCTCAGAGACTTCCTAAACTTATGCTGTATTTTGGCTTTCAACTTGTGGCTTCAGGCTCTTGTCCTTGCACAGTTTAGCCCAGCCCTCTGAAATGGTTACCTCTGGGAACTTTTGACTTCAAACTTGCCACAGCTTTCTGCTTATACTTTAAGATTACATCTTTGATTTCACCTTTTTGCATTAGGGTGGTCTTTTCCTCTGAACTTTTTTTTGTCCAAAATTTATCATTTCATCAATGTGGCAAAAGTGGAAATACTCTCTACCCAGGAGGATGAGCAATTGTCCTGCACCTTATAATTTTAGAGAATTGTCTGAGGCACCGAGACATTAAATGACTTGTCCAGAATTCCCCAGCCAGTATGCACTGGAGCAACTTGAACCTAGGTCTTCTTGATTCTGAGGCTGCCTCTTTATCTACTGTTCCTTGTTATTTCTCAGCTACAAATACTAACACAAAAGATATGATTTAAAAAATTGTGACTCACTCCTAATCATTGTCCTCATACAGTAATGGAAGTTCCAACTCATCAAACTCCATGCTGCCTTTTCACACAAAAGATATGCCTTGTGGAACTGTTAATTACCTTTTATCATTGACCCCATATCACGGGAGGGGGGAAGGTGAGGTAGAGTAGGAAGGGAGCTCTAATCCACTGAACTCTATACTGTCTCTCAACAGTAAACACTAACACAAAAGACCTACCTTAAGTAATTGTTAGTTGTCCTCGATCACTTGTTCCTCATTCTCTAATGGGGGCTTCAACACGCTATGAACTATCAGTATTATCTGAGAGCTAAAACAGATCATGTTAAAGTTGCCATGGGCTCTGTGCCAAGGTGAAAGTCAATTTTCTCTGGCAAGGCCTCTTCTTGGTTGACTGTATCCAATAGGAGCCAATGGTGACAATGATCACACCACTTTATATCAATACTGGTCATTTTCCACTGTGAACCATTAGAGAAAGTGATGGATTGTATAGCTTGCTTTGTACAGTGCCTAGTACAGCTGCATATGAAGATGAGTGTTTAATAAGTGATATACAGTGACACATGGGCAAGTATGCTTATAAGATTATTTTTTTTCTGCCATGAAAACCAAAAGATTTGGCTGAATTTTTGGGTTTCAAGCTTTCTTTTTTGGAAATTATGATATTTCCAAATTAAGTGAAAAACTGCTTTAACAGAATAAGAGAAAAATTGGCCACAATCTAGCTCTCCTTGTATTCCTGATGATATGTGTATCCAGAGCAACTGTGTCTATTTATTCTCAGTCCAACAGTTCATTGAAAAGTTTTGTAGGCAATTGAAAAGTGGTGTCTGAGATATGTCTTAAAGGAAGAAGAGGATTCTTTGAGGCAGAGATGAGGAGTCAGTGCCTTTCGTGCATGGGAGGAATAGACAATACAAAAGCACAGAGATGGGAGATGGAGTCCTGTGTTTGAGGAACAGAGGGTAAGTCACTTTGCCTGGACCATAAAGTAGGAGAAGGGAAATAATATAAAAGGAGGCTCAAAAGATAGGTTGAGGCCAGACCAGGAAAGACTTTAAAAGCTAATTAGAGAAGTTTATATTTTATGCTAAAGGTAATAGAGAACCACTGGAATTTACTGCATAGAGAAGTGATGTCAGATCTGTGCTTTAGGGACATTGTTCTGTTATTTTCTTGAAAAAAATTTATTGTAGTATTTCATTTTTATATCACCTTCATTTCTAAATATATCTCTCCCTCTCCCATATTCAGAGAACCATCCCCTGTAAAAAAAATTTTAAAAAAAGAGAAAAAAATAATTCAGCAAACCTAAACGAACTATCACCTGAGTGGTAGTATATGTAAGTTCCCATATATAGATATTACTTTGTCAACTGTGTGGATATACTAGTATAGAGAGAGACTTGAATCAGGGAGGGTAGGTGAAGATCTTTCAGGGAGTCAGGGAGACCAATCAGGAGGCTATTGCAATGGTCCACATGTGAGATAATGAAGGCCTCAAGCAGGATGGCGGCTATGTGGGTGGAGAGAAGGACTTAAGGTTAGACATGTCAAAGGCAGGGAGGTGGCACAGTAGATAGCATGTTGGACCTGAAATTAATAGCATGTTGGACCTGAAATTGAGCAATCCTGACTTCCAATCTAGATTCAGACACTAACTGTGAAGCCCTGGGTAAGTCACTTAACTGCTGTCTGCCTCAGTTTCCTCAACTGTAAAATGAGATTAATGATAGCACATACCTCCTAGAGTTGTTGTGAGAATAAAGTGAGCTAATATTTGTAAAACACCTTATTAACCCTAAAAGTAATGTTATTATAGCTATTATTATTATATATTATTATAACTATTAATGCTAAGTGGCAAGTTTTGGCAGATGATTGAATACATAGTGTGGGGAAGATTGTGTTATTGAGACAACGACTGAGGTTACAAACTTGGTAAACTGGACAGATGTTATTATACTTGACAGATGAAAGTCCAGTAGAGAGGAAGGTTTTTGAGGAAAGATGATGAAGTCTGTTTTGGAAACATGTTTCAGATGTCTCTAGTATATTCAGTTTGAAATATCCAAAAGGCTCTTGGTGATATAGAATTGGAAGTCAGGAGAGAGAGTAGGGCTGGATATGTAGATCTGTAAGTCATCCCTACATTCTTAGATCATTACAGGTGATAATTAAAGCCAACATACATGATCAGAACACTAATAGAGAGAGTGGAGAGAAAAGAGAGCCAGGATAGAGTCTTGATCAATCCTCACAGTTATGGGGCATGATATAGATGATGATCCTATAAAGGAGACTGAGAAGAACCAGGAGAGAGTAGTTATGACAATGCATATTGAGAGATTATTTAGGACAAAAGGCAGTAGTAGTAAAGGAAGCAAGAATAGTAAGCTATCAGATGGTGTGCTTCATCCCTCTGTGGCCATACCCCAGATGTGCTACTCCCCACTTCTTCCTGTTTCCCTCAGCCTGCATCTCAGGCAAGATTTTCTCCAGAAGTGTCCTTCTGTCTTAGGCTCTCTGCTCACAGGATCAGTCTCTGGGTGTCTGTCTTCTTGCCAAAGTCCAGTGTTGCAGGGTTTTGTGTCTTGGAGTCTTCCTCCCAACCCCAAATGAATATATCTTTAGATGGCTGATTGAAGCTAAATTTGACACTTTCCCCAAGTGCCAAAATTGCTAGTTTTTAGCTCTGTCCCCAATGCTCACAAGTATTGCCCCTTCACCTACCCTCCCTATGTATCATTTAAGTGTCAGTCCTGCACATGCCCAGTCCAAGCTCTAGTAAATGGAGGGATGTTTTGTTGTCCTGGTAACAGTCCTGTATTTATCATCTAAACCTTGGCTCTTCTGGCTTGACTTTTCTTATGGCTGTCTCCTGTCCTGGTGGTGTCTAATAAATTCTACTGTGCTGGCTCTTCAAGGTTCTATCCTCCCATCTCTCCCAACATCTGTTGACTTTCTTGTTCCCCCTGTATTTCTTGAGATAAAATGCTCATGAAAAATATTGAGCCTTTATATTGCCAAGATAAAGCTAAAGCTAGCAAAGTTATTTCTTCTAGCTTCTTTCAAGTTTAACTCTTTAGCTATCATAATAACTTTTAGCAGCAGTAGTAAAAATTTGTTGAGTGCCCAAAATATAGAGGGTACTCTGTGAGGTATTAGCAACAACAAAGTAGAAAACATGTGGTTCTTTTCTACAAGGAACTTATAATCTAGTGATAAGTTAGGGAAGATAAATTAAAAGGTATATGACACCCAAGTGAGGTTGGTAGTCTCTCTGGAGGAATAGCCCTTTGTTGTATGATGCATATGTGAAGGGAGATATAACTTCTCATTGGTGGAGGAATTGCCAAGTACTGTACTGTGTACTTGAATAAAGGAGATTATTGAAGGACATGTCAGAAAAGCACTTTAAAAGGGTCAGTTTTGAGAGGAAAGTGAAAACTTTTGAATGGCTACTAGTACCCTTGAAGCCATAGATATATCGTCTGGTTCCCTTTGAATTTTGAGGTGTGGTAAATACATCTAATTGTTACCCCACCGAACTCTGTTGAAGATAGGTGAGGGAAAGAGTGAAAAATCAGCCACAGCCCTCTTCCTTCTCTTTTCAAAAGTAGAAGTCATAGTTTTCCTTACAGAGGGATGGGCCCAATCCCAGATCAGAGATTTATCACTAGTACACATAAGCCAGATATCTTTAAATATTTAGATATCCCATGTTCTCTTTGGGAACTACATTTAAAGCTTGCGTGTTAGCTCAACAGATAAGGATGCTACTTCATCACAGATGCTGTTTGGATAGACACACTTTTAGCTTGGATAGTTTAAAGAGAAGACATATTCTTATGGGGCTAGCCGGAGCAAGATGTGGAAGCTTTGAGAGAGCCAAAGTGAGAATCAGAGTGAAAATGATGACCACAAATAGGTCATGACATACTGTTTACTCAGTGCATGTATCAGAAAGCAACAATACTCTCCTCAATTCTTCTTGGTTACCATGCTGAAGGAAATAATAATGCGCTCTACAAAATTCTTCAGTTCCTGTGCTAGTAGTCTGCTGTATGGAGTGTTCAGGGAGGACTAGCACCTCTGGTAAGAGGGCTTGCTAAGCCCTTTCCAGGGCTGCTCATCTGCCTTTGGTGTTTGCCTTCCTCCAACTCTCACCTGTTCTCCCAAGAAGCTGTAGCATGCACATCTACCACACCCTGGTAAACCATCTCAGCAGACAGGCTAAACTAGGTTGAGGGGAGCCAAGAGGCTCTGATCCTGTTGGTGAGTTAGGGGAATGCCTACCCCAAGCATGTAAAGACTTCTCTCAGTGGAATGGGCAGATGAAAATGATTTGTTCCAATGGTCATGAAGACAGGCTGAAGCAAGCTCTGTGGAATGCTTAGAGTTTGGTAAGACATAGAAGATGGAAGGTCATTCAAGGCATCCTTGGCTGTCTCTAATCACCTTGACTTTTGTCTTGCCACTGGATTTCAATGACTCTGGAAGAGAGACACTGATGACTTTATGCAACTTTGCTTCACTTAAATCCAATTCATGTGCAAAGCAAGCCATAACTCATATGTGATGTCAACGGTCTTCTTCAAAAAATGAAGGACAAAGGGCAGAGCCAAGTTGGTGGAGAAAGGACAGGGACTCACCTGAGTGCTCCCAAATTCCCCTTCGAACAACTTTAAATAATGCCTCAAAGCAAATTCTGGAGTGGCAGAGCCCACAAAAGGATGGGGGTGAAACAAATTTCCAACCCGAGACAATTTAGAAGGTCTGTAGGAAAAGTCTGTTGCAATAGGGAGAGAAAAGAGCATAGTCCAACACAGGCTGTGTCAGAACAGGTCACACCACAGGAAACTAGCAGCATGCCTTGGGGGCACTGGATAGAGCACCTGCCCCCCCACCCACCCAGTCAGGAGAACCTGAGTTCAAATCAGAGCTCAGAAGCTTACTAGCTGCTTGACCTCAGGCAAGTCACTTAATCCTGATTGCTTACAAAAACCAAAAGAACAATAACAAAAAAGAATTATCAGACTGTCTGAAAGCCATGATTTTTTAAAAAAAAGAGCCTAGACATCATATTTCAAGAAATCATCAAGGAAAACTTCCCTGATAGTCTAGAACCAGAGGGTAAATGAGAAATCGAAAGACTCCCTCAACCACCACCTGAAAGAGATCCCAAAATGAAAACTCTCAGGAATATTATAGACAAATTCCAGAGCTCCCAGGTCAAGGAAAAAATTATTGCAAGCACCCAGAAAGAAAGAATTCAAATATCATGGAGCCACAGTCAGATTAACACAAGATTTAGGAGCTACTATATTAAAGGATTGCAAGGCTTGGAACATGGTATTTGGGAGGGCAAAGGAATTAGAATTACAACCAAGAATCACCTACCCAGAAAAACAGTATAATCCTTCAGGAGGAAAAATGGATATTCAATAAAGCAGAGGACTTTCAAGCATTCCTGATGAAAAGACCAGAGCTGAATTGAAAATTTAATTTTTAAATACAAGACTCAAGAAAAGCATTAAAAGATAAACAGTAAACAGGAAAGAGAAATCATAAGGAATTTAATAAGATTAAATTGTTTACATTCCTACATGGGAAGATGATACTTGTAATGCCTAAGAACTTTCTCATTATTAGGGCAGTTGGAAGAAGTATACATAAACAGAAGGTATGGGCATGAGTTGAATATGATGGGATGATATTTAAAGAAATAAAATTAAAGGGTGAGAAGGAGAAAAACACTGGGAGAAGGCAGAAGGGAGAGGTAGAACAGGTAAATTATCTCACATAAAAGAGGTACAAAAGAACTTTTATAGTGGAGGGGAAGATGGGGGAAGTGAAGTAGGGGAGAGGATGAACTTTAACCTCATCAGAATTGGCTCAAAGAGGGAGTAATATATATACTCAGTTGGGTCTAGAAATCCATATTACCCTACAGAAAGGGAGGGAATAAGAAGAGGTTGGGGAAGGGAGCTGATAGATGGGAGAGCAGATTGGGGGAGGTGGGTGAAAAAGGGAGAGTCAGATAAACAGGGGGATAAAAAAGATGGAGGAAAATACACAGTAATCTTAACTATAAAAAAAATTTACTGCAATTATCTCTGATAAAGACCTCATTTTTCAAATGTATAGAGAAGTGAGTCAAATTTATAAAACTAAGAGTCATTCCCCAATTGATTAAAGGTCAAAGGATATGAACAGGCAGTTTTCAGACAAAATAATCAAACCTATTTGTCATATAAAAATGCTCTAAATTACTATTGATTAGAGAAATTCAAATTAAAACAATTCTGAGATATCGCACCACACCTATCAGATTGAATAATATGACAGAAAAGGAAAATGACAAATGTTGGAGGGGATGTGGAGAAATTGAGACACTGATACACCGTTGATGGAGCTGTGAACTGATTCCACCATTTTGTAGATCAATTTGGAACTATGCCCAAAGAGTTACAAAACTATGCACATCCTTTGACTCAGCAATACCACTACTAGGTTTATATTCCAAAGAGATTAAAAAAAAGAAAAGGAAAATGACCTCTATGTAAATATTTATAGCAGCTCTTTTAATGGTGGCAAAGAATTGGGAATTGAAGGGAGGTCCATCAATTGGGGAATGACTGACCAAGTTGTGTTACATGATTGTGATTGAATACATTATTATGCTATAAGAAATAAAGAACAGAATGCCTTCAGAAAAGTCTGGAATGACTTACACAAACCGATGCAAAGTGAAGTGAGCAGAATCAGAAGAATGGTGTATGCAGTAACAGCAATATTGTAATGATGATCAGCTGCAAATGACTTAGCTATTCTCAGTAATCCAATGATCTAAGATAATTAAGGACTCATGATAAAATATACTACCCAGCTCCAGAGAAAGAACAGATGGAGTCAATACAAATTGAAGCATACTTTTTCTCTCTACTCTTTCTTTCTTTTTCATTCTTTCTTTCACAACATGACTAATATGGAAATGTTTTGCATGATCATATATGTGTACCTATTTCAAATTGTTTGCCCTCTCAAGAGGGGAGGGAGCAGAGAGGGAGAGAATTTGAAACTCAAAGTTTTAAGAAATAAATGTTAGGGGCAGCTAGGTGGAGCAGTGACTTGAGCACCGACCTTGAAGTCAGGAGAACCCAAGTTCAAATCCGGCCTCAGACACTTGACACACTTACTAGCTGTGTGACCTTGGGCAAGTCACTTAACTCAAATTGCCCTGCCTTCCCCCATCCAAAAAGAGAGAGAGAGAGAGAGAGAGAGAGAGAGAGAGAGAGAGAGAGAGAGAGAGAAATGTTAAAAATTGTTTTTACAAGTAATTGAGGAAAAAATAAAATATTAAATAAAAAAATAAATAAACAAAAATGAGGGATGAACAGCAATACCCTGCTGGGAGTGGCTGGAGCCTACAGTGCCATTCAGAGAAATCTAGCATATTCAATATTACCACTGAAGAATCTAACCTAGCATCCTGCAGTGAGTGACTCGGTCTCTGCAGCTTCAGCTGTGTTGTGAAGGCAGTAGGATAAACCCAAAGCAACTAAACAACAGCCAAGACCAGAGCTCCCTAGGTGATGTGTAGGAGGTGGTGACTTTGGGAAATCAGTGTTGTGAGTGCTTCATACTAGATTTAAGTTCTTGCTAATTACTTTGCATTGTATTGTAAGTAAATCCTCTTTTCTTAACCACGATGTCATGTGATTTATTTTAGTTTGGTTGTGGAAGAGTCAGTGTGAATGAGGGCTTCTGAGTCAAGGCTTGAAATAGACAATTATCTCTTGAGTGCTATAGACCTAGGAGTTGCCAATAAAGATAATGTGCGGGGATCTAGATGCAAAACAACCAAAATAAAAATGAGCAAAGCAAAAAAGATATTGATTTAGCTTTGGAAGGGATTTAGATATGATCTAATTCAACTTCCTCATTTTATAGTTGAGTAAACTCAAGTCCAAGTCTGCAGGGTGACTTTCCTAAGGTCACAGAAGCTCTAAACAGCAAAGCCAGGATTTGGGTTTTCTGAGTCCAGATCTAATGAGGTTCCCACTGTAGCACACTGTCTCAAGAATTCCAATGCCATTCTAAAATGTTGGTAGACAATGAAATCAACCAAGATACCAGAAGTAACAGAGATAGAAAATGAAACAATGAAAGATACCCCAGGCACCTATCGTGGTTGGACGAACAACACATTAAAAACAAATTAAACATGAATTTGTAATGTTAAGGAAAAACAAAAAATGAAAAAAAAAGATTCACCATCTGTCTTGCATCTATATGGATACCCCCAGCCTCTCTACTTTGCTTATTTAGAGTTACAGAAGCATGATAAAATTAATATGATGCCCTATGACTCCATACCTACCATCCTTCTAACTTTCCAAACCAAAATACACCTCCCTGCCCACCACTCCCCTATAGATGTTGTCTCCCCTTCTTAGAATCTAGGCTTCTTGAGGGTAGGGACTGTTCACTTTTATCATGCACAGTGATTAGAATAGTACTTAGTTTATAGTAAGTACTTAATAAATACATTTTCACTCATTATTCATTAAGAGAAAAGCATAAGGAAATGGAAAATCAGACATGGAAATTAAGTAAGAATCACAAGACAAAAAGAACTAGAAAAAATAATGAAGATGTAACCAAACCTCAAAATATCCATAGATAACAAGAAAAAGCAGATTTGTTACAAAAGAAAATGGAATTTCATGCAATGAAGATCAATTAGAAATACAGGCTCAAAAAAAAATCACCAAATCCATACCATATACCAATATACATCCAGTACCAAATAGCTCTTTATGGCTCAAAACAAAACAAAAAAAAAGATTTTTTGATGGCTTTTAGGCAAGTGAATGACTTTTTCTAAGTAATGTTTCAGGAATATTAATCTGATAGTGGTAAGTGAGATGGATTTGATGGGGGAGAAGTCCCTAGACTGAGCCCTCAAATTCCCAAGGGACAAGGTCACTCTTCGAGTCCAATAAATCAATCAGTCAATTGAAAAGGAACTTGTTCCCACTACTAGGTTCTTCTCTCATATCTCTTTTTGCCTTCACTCTGACTCTAAGCTTGGCCCATGGTTTCATTCAGCATCCCTGCAAACTCACAGCACCCAAGAGTTATATGGATTCGGAAAGGCTATCTAGTTTGAACTTGTTGCTGCTGTCCACAAATTCAAAGTTCCTGGCATTCACCTTTCTCTGCCCTACTTCTTCCTTTGCCACACTTTTTTTGGGGAGGGAGATTAAACACATTTTTAAAGGGGGTTTATTCACAAGGGAAAAATAAAGTTATTGCTTACCTACATAATAAGGAACAAACATATTCTGAGTGCTAAAGAGAAATGGAAATCAGCCCAGAATAAATTGGACAGCTCATAAGCTTACTAAATCTCCCCTAATGCTAAGTTAAATATCCCTTTCAGACTCCCATGGGAGTTTGAACTGGTCTTGGCACCAGAATACTAGCCCTTTTCTAATCACAAAGCTCCTGCTGCTGGTAACCCAAGATGTGTAGGATTCTCATTTCACATTATAGGTTCACCTTTGTAGTGGTGACTTGTGGGTCCCTTCCCACCTCCAACTCTTCACAACCCACAGAAGAGGGAAAGATTTCACCTTTCAAATTCTTTAAGGAAGGGAATAAGCCAAGCCTTGGCACAGACAGTACTTGAGAAAACTTCAATTCAATAAACATTTATTACTATAGAACAAAATAATAATGATAAATGACTTTTTATCTAACTACACTTTTTAATTACTATACTTCCTAGCACATAGTAGGCCCCTTAAGAAATGCTTATTGATGACTTTTCATTGGTAGAGGTACTCCACAGAAATGTTTTATGATAACCTTTGGCTGAAAAATTGATCACCTAGTACCTAACCTTGTGGTGCAATGCCCCTCTAAATTTTTGTAAGCTGATCCTTAGACCAGAGATGCATAGTCAATTATTAGCCTTTCCAATGTGGTAAGACCCCAGTAGGGATCATTGTACTCTATTGACATAGCTTTTAAGAACCCAGGACCACTTTTATGCCAATAGAAGACATAGGATCAATACTGTAACAGAAGCCCTGTATTATTTCATGTGTATTAATCTTGACTCCTTTATGGTGCAACAATATCCCATTGCATCAATTTACCACAATTTGTTTAGTCATTCCCCAATCATTGGACATCCACTTTGTTGACAGTTGTTTTTGTTTGTCTGTTTTTGTTATATGAAACTACTTAAGGGTAGTGAACATTTCTTATAAGTCCTCCAGAGCTTGTAGCATAGTCCTGAGAATATAGTAGAAATTTAACCAATATTATTCATCAATTTTCTGCAGATCAGCATTTTTTGAAATCATTAACTATTTTAAGTAAATCCATATTATGCTATAATCACTTAATACAAACTTGATTATATGATACTATTGTAGTATCATAGGGCAGTGAGATGGCACAGTGGATGGAGTGTCAGGCCGGAAGTCAGAAAGATTCATCTTCCTGAGTTCAAATCTGGCCTCAGATACTAGCTGGGTGACATTGGGCAAGTCACTTAACCCTGTTTCCTTAGCTCCTTATGTGTAAAATCAGCTAGAGAAGGAAATGCCAAGTCACTCCAGAATCTTTGCCAAGAAAACCCCAAATGGGGTCACAAAGAGTCAGACATGACTGAAATGAGTGAACAACAGCAAAAAATTGTATCTGTGGTAAGCTAACACATCCTTTCTACTCTGTGTCTCTCTGTCTCTGTCTGTCTCTCTCATCCCAACCTATGCTGGCATAGGTACACAATTGTCATATATAAATGAGTTGCTGGGAAACAAGACACTTTGGGCATTTTTGCCTTCAGGAAGTTCTTTTTCTGATTCTCTACTTTCTCTTAGGTCCTCTCAGAACTCTCTCTGTTTATGCCCAAGTACTGAGGGGACGTTTCTGTGTTTCTAACACAAATGTTCCTTTTTTCTGTACCTTTCAGTAAATAGTTATGTTCAAATGAGAAAGGAGTAGCATCTTACACTATGATGATATCTTTGCGTCATTTCTAAATTGCTCATCAGTCTTTCAACTGGCTAAATCTAGGTTAATTCAGCAAATATTTATCAAAATTATTACCTCTTGAAAGCAACCCCCAGCTGCTAGTACCTTTCTGTCCAAAATCTACTCCACATTCATTTTGTATATGCCTATATGTATATATATATAATTGTATGATTATATGAAGACACAATATACATATATGTATATATAACAAATATATGAACACATACACATACACACACACACACACACACACACACATATATATATATATATATATATATATTCTCTTTTATTAGATTGTAAGTTCCTTGAAGACTGAGATTGTTTTCGCTTTTTCTTTGGCTCCCCAGTACACAGTGCATGACATATGGTAAATGCTTAACAGTGCTTGTTAATTGATTGATTGATGGTTAAGCACCTCTCACATGAAGGCACTGTGACATCTGGGTGTCCAAAGATTAAAAAATACAGTATAAGTGCTACCCTCTAGGTAGGAGTGGGGGCATTTGGGAGGTAAATAAATAAATCTAGAATAAGGTAGAAAAAAATCAGAAAAAAACGTGCTCTAGGAAATTTTGAGAAGAGAGAAAATACTTTCAGTTTGGGGAATCTGGGAAAGAATCATGGAGATAGAGATATCTCATCTGAACCTTGAAGAAAAAGAATGATTTTAACAGTCATAGATAGGAAGGAAGTGCACTTCAGGAATGGGGTCAGATTTCATGAGTACAAAGAGATGGAAAATGGCAGGATGAGCTCAAGGAATAGCTAGTAGAATGTTTGGGAGGAAGTAATGTGAAATGAGGCCTGACAGTAGGTTGGAGTTAAGCTGTGGAGGAACGTAGGCTAAGGCAGTTTGCATTTTTGGCTCTATGTGACCTGGAAACAATGAAGACTTTCAAGGCAGGGAATAACATGGTCAGGCCTGTTAATTAAGTTTAGCATCTGTGTGAAGGATGGGACAGCTAGGTGGCACAATGTATAGAGTGCCTGCCCTAGAGTCAGGAAAACTTGAGTTCAAATCCAACCTCAGATATTTACTAGCTGTGTGACCCTGGGCAAGTCACTTAACCTTGTTTGCCTCAGTTTTCTCATCTATAAAATAAGCTGGAGAAGAAAATGGCAAACCACTCCAGTATCTTTGCCAAGAAAACCCCAAATAGAGTCACAAAGAGTCTGTCACAACTGAAATGACTGAACGGTGAAGCCTGGACTTGAGACTTGAGTTGTACTGGAAGCACAGTATAAGTAGAAAGGAGTGAGTGAATTTAAGTGATGCTGTGGAGTAACAACAGAACTTGGCTGCTGATTGGACATAGGAGGTGGGGGTAAGGGAGAAAGAAAAGGCAAAGATGATGCTAAAGATTTAAGCCTGGTTACCTGGGAGGATAGTGGTTCCAATCATAGCAAATTTAGGAAGAGGGATAAATTTAGAGAAGACAAGTTAAAGTTTACACATTCAAAGTCTGAGGTATTAGGTCATTCAGATGAAAATATTTAACTGATAGTTAGAAATGTTGAATTGGACCTCAGGGGAATGATTGGAGATCTATAGATTTGGGAGTTATTTACCTGGAGGTGATCATTGAATCTATGGGAACATATGAGATTGCAAAGGGAGAGAAAAGCAAGGATAGAAAAGGCAAGGCCGTTGGGGAGACCTGTACTCAAGGAATAGGAGGGGCATGCTAAAGCAGAAAAGATATTGACAAGGGGCAGTTAGACAAATAGAAGGAAAATTGGGAGAGGGATGCATCATGAAAAACAAGGAAAGAGAGTATGCAGATTGAGAATGAGGTTGACAGCATCAAATGCTACTGAAAGATCGAGAAAGATAAAGTCTGAGGAAGAGCCATTGGAATTAGCAGTGAAGAATGATCTTTAATCAGGCTTCCAGGTGTTGAGGCAGAAGCCAGAGTGCCAAGGATTGAGAAGGAAATGAATGGTGAGGAAGTAGAAGCAGCAGGTACTGACAATTATAGAGATGGCCAGAAGACTATCAGGAATTTGCATAGTGGACTATAGGGCAGCCTAAAATTTCTTCTCTTGTCCAAGGATAAGGGAAATGAGATGAATGTGAAAGTAAAGTTGAAGGTAAAGAAGGAGGGACCAATAAGTGGCATTCTGAGAACTTTTCTGACCTTCCACATCTGGTTAGAAATAGACACTATTATTCTTGAGAACAAACACCAAAATCTGAAATAGGTTTTGAAAGAAATTTATAAGGTCATTTGGTAGAAAGACAGAGCCAGAAAGAAGGGGTGGCTTCCTCTCCAAAATCAGTGTGGGGTTACATTATGTAGAGTTCAGACAGGGATGTAAGGACATTTGCCTGATTGGCCTCACGTAGGCAGTAGGTAGTCTCCAAGAGAAGGGCGGTTTGAGATGTATGTCATTTGGTAAGTCAACCTATTTTGGTCAACTCAAAACACAAGATTCGAGTGAACCCAAGACAAAATGAGAGTGTAGGGACCCAGAACAAAAATGTTTTAGGTGGATCCAGGACCTGGGAGAATCCAAAATTCTTTGTAACCATCTCTGGCATTCCGAGAGAGTTACTGAGGTCAGGTTGACATTCTGGATTCAAGCAATCTCTTCAAGCACATAATGTTAGGTTCAAACAATACTAATAAACAATAAATAATAACCCACAATACTCCTGTCTAATCTGTCTCAGCATCACATTAACAGAAGATGTAATTCATGCATAAGAAGCAATGGGATAACACTGTAGTGAAGAGCACTTGATTTTAAATCTAAATATTTGGCTTATAATCTAGCTTGCTGGAACAGTGGGTAGAGTGCTGGACTTGAAGTCAGGAAAACTTGAATTCAAATCCTGCCTCAGACACTTACTGTATGATCCTGGGCAAGTCACTTAACCCTGTTTGCCTTAGTTTCCTCATCTATGAAATAGGATAATAATAGCACCTACCTCCCAGGGTAGTTGAGGGGATCAAATGAGATAACATATGTGAAGAGCTTTGCAAACCCAAAGGCACCAGGTGAATGCTAGCTACTATTATAATTCTGGCTTTTCTACTTCCTGTGTAACTTGGGACAAGTCATTCCTTCTTGGGTCTCAGTCTCCTTATCTGTAGTATGAGAAATCTGGACTAGATGATCTCCAAGGAAATGGCAGATCTTTATGGCTCTAAGGGAAGACTTTTGGTTGGTTTGATTCTTCATGGAATTTAACACGGCACCCAAGAAGCAGCTACTGAAAACAAAAATAATTCTGGCTCAGGTCAATACCTGTCTCACCTATGGACAAGGGAGACATTTTATCCCATTTGCAAAGTTAAGCAGAGATATATGGCCTAAGCTGACTTCCCTTTCCTTTGCTTTCCCATCTGTCATTCCTTTAAAATGAACTTGAAAAACAGAAGGAAAAGACAGAGTTGCACACAATTAATACCAAATTACCGGAATTCTCCACTGAACGTCAGCTCCAATCATAATCATATGGTGGCTCATGTCCTACGTTTGTTCAACAAGCTGCATCTAAAGTCCTGGTGGTATTTTTCTGTGGTTCTATAACAGGATTAGATAGCATATGTTCAGACTGAACAAGCTACTAATGTGCCAATGGGATGTGTCTATAAGCTTTGGATTATGAGTTTCATATGCAAATGTGACTTCTCAGTATCCTGGCAAATGGCAATTTCCAATTGAGAAGTGACCTTTCATTCCAGCTGATATAAAGGAGCACTAGACTTTCATCTAGCTTTCAGAGAAGTTGGGTGACCCATGGGATGGGGTAGTGACCCCTAGTCAGGAGATTGGAATTTGTGATTTGGCCACTGATTTGCTGAATAATCATCATGTTTCTTTCCAGACCCCACTTTCCTCCTCTAGTAATGGAGGTTAGTAACTTCACCTCCCAAATTTCACAGGAGTAGAGAAGGATTAATCAATGAAATGTGTAAACAACCCTAAATGGAACACTACATTTTATCTCTTTGGAATCATTCATTCACTCCACTAAACTCGTTCAAAACACATTTATTAAATACCCATTAGGTACAGATCACTATGCTAGACCCTCCCAGAGGAGAAATAAAGTTTAGAGAAAATATGGCCCCTGATCTCTTGGAATCTTCCTCTCCCTCTCCCTCTCCCTCTCCCCCTTCCCCTTTCCCCCCCCTTCTCTGTCTCTGTCTGTCTCTCTCTCACACACACACACAGACTATACAGCCCTAACACCCTACCACTGTCTACTGTGGACCCTACTCTCCAAAATGGACCTCTAGAGACCACACCTTGACACCCTGAATCCACTCAATTTTAGAACTCTACTCTGGGACTGAGATATCCTGATTGGTGGGCAAGCACAGGCATCTAACCCCCCTATCTATTTGGCTCCAGACCATGCTTCATTTACTACCCAATCATCCACCAAGAAACTAAGGCCTAGCCTGGATATCTTGCCATTGGCACTGCCACTATACTTATAACTCCCCTCTCCTGCCCAGCTTTTCACCTTTTCCTTAGGGAACTGTAATCAAATCAATATAACCATTAGTACTGGAAAGGGCATGAAATTGATTTCCTGATGACTACATTCATAATCACAAGACCAAAACTCTTCTTTCCTCCCCCTCATCTCACATCACAAAGCTATCTTCTGCCACCATCTCCTCCTTCAACCCTTTCTCACATGAAGAGGCAATCCTTTACCTGTACAAATCATACCATTCCATCCCATCTTCTCCAGCAAATTGCTCCTGTTATCACCCTTACTCTATCACTGCCTATTGATTGATTCACTGATATTTACTAACATGCTCATGGCCTCCCCATCCTCAAAAAAACCCTTTCATTTGCCCATCTCTATGAGGTATCACTCTGTATCTCTCCTTCCTTCTTTGGCTAAACTCCTTAAGAAGGCTATCTACAACTGATTTCTCCACTTCCTTTCCTCTCATTCTCTTCTTAACTCTTTGTAGTCTGGCTTCTGATCTCATCATTCAAATGAAACTGCTCTCACCAAAGTTAATAATGATCTCTTAATGGCCTTTCTTAATCTTCATACTTCTTAAATTTTCTGTAGCCTTTGATATGGTCGATCACCTTCTTTGTTATATTCTCTCATCAGGTTTTCATGGTACTCCTTATTTGACCACACCTTCTGGTTCTCCTTTGTTGGATCTTCATCTAGGTCCTGCCAGATAACGAGTCCCACAAGGGTCTCAGCTGGACAATTTCTTTTCCTTTTATACTATTTCACTTGGTGATCTCATCAACTTCCATGGCTTCAATCATTAACTTTATGCAGATAATCTTTAGATCAGTTTGTACTGCCTTAACCTTTTTCCTCATATCTAGTCTTGCATCTTCAGCTGCCTACTAGACATCTCAAATTGGATGCCCCAAAGATATTTTAAACTTACATGTTCAAAACTGAACTCAGTCTCCCTTAATACCCCATTTCAACATTTTATCAATATAACTGGTAAGAAGTCTCATGTTCAGTTAAAATTCTTTAAGAATATTAATACTTTAATGGAAATCACTAGTTAGGCTTGTCTTGTTTGTTCCTTTGTTGTTTCCATTCTCTCTCATTTCTGTTTTCCATATTTGCCCCCCCATTCTCTCGCTACCTCCCCCTTTAATTAAAATATAAATGTTCTTTTTTAATATTTAAAAACACTAACATTTCAAATATAAGGGAAAAAAAGGATTGTAACTGACACTGAACTGTTACTACCGTTTTTTGGGGGGTTGGAATATTGTACACTGAAGTTGACAAGTTAGTAATAAACCTGCTCTGTTTGTCTGTGCCCTTTGCCAGACTTCCTTATGCTCTCTTCTCCATATTTAAACAATCTTAGCAAAGCATCTTTCTTTCTTCCTTCCTTCCTTCCTTCCTTCCTTCCTTCCTTCCTTCCTTTCTTTCTTTCTTTCTGTCTTTCTTTCTTTTTCTTTCTTTCTTCCTTCTTTCTTTCCTTCCTTTCTTTCTTTCTTTCTTTTTCTTCCTCTTCCTCCTCCCTCTTCTTCACTATTGCAACCTACCAACTTTTTGGGTTCTGCTCACTTAACTCTGCATTAGCTCATACATATCTTCTCAGGTTTCTCTGAATGCATTATATTAATCATTTCTTAAGGTGCTGTGATATTTCACTCCATTCATATATCACTACTTCTTTAATCATTTTCCAAATGAAGAGAATACACTTCCAGTTCTTTGATACAGCAAATAAGTGATGCTATAACTCCCTTCTTCATATCCCATTCCTATACTTTTCCCTAGTAGGACTTGTTTTTCAGTCCTGTCATTTTTCTCCCTTGTCTCAGCCTGAATTCTCTTTAATTCTTTAATATTCTTCTTACTATTCCTGTTGAGTTGTTTCAGTCATGTCCAACTTTTCATGACCCCGTGTGGGGTTTTCTTGGCAAAGATACTGAAATGATTTGCCATTTTCTTCTCCAGCTTATTTTACAGATGAGGAAACTGAGACAGACTGGGTTGAGTGACTTGCCCAGGGTCACACAGCTAGTAAGTGTCTGAGGCCAGATTTGAACTCAGGAAGAGGAGTCTTGCTGACTCCAGACCCAGCACTTTATCCACTGTGCCACCTAGCTGCCCCAATATTCTTTTAGAGTGTAGTATTTAAGACGGAAAAATAGACTCTCAAAGGCATTTATTAATGCATTGTGTCAGGGACCCAAAGGACTGCCCTGGCCCTTTGGCACTCAGCAAAACCTGAGTACAAAAGGACCACATTCCCTCCCTTTCTTTAAAGCTCGGCTCAGGCTCCACCTTCTCTCCAAGTCTTCCACGACACATTCAAGCAGAAATGATCTCTCCTTACTCATATTTCCTTTAGCATTTTGCCTGGACCTCTATTTTGCCCGAATATCACCATCCCTTCTATAGTCATATATGTACTTGTCTTCCCCACCCCCACCATGAGACTGTATGCTCCTTGAGAACAAAGTCTGTGTTGTAACTGTCTCTTATCTCTAGTGCTTTGCACATAGTAGGGACTTAATTCATTTCAGTTGAATGAATAAATGAATGAACATTGAACCCTATCCTGAAAGGAGTAGGAAGACACTCATGGCAGAAATAGAGATTTGACAAACAAACCTTCCGCCTCATGGGTAAGGGTAGGACTGAGAGACTTCCCTAATGCCAGCCTCCCAAAGCAGTCAGACTCGGCCTTGGTCCAGGACACCCTATGGAGGCATCAGCATGGCCTGTTTCTCTGCCTTTTCTTGTGGAAGCCAGAAAGCAAACCTTTGATCTTTCTGTCAGGGATGATTTCATGCAGCCTGCTGGGTTCAATTCCCCTAACATCTTAGTTCTCCCTGAGCCCATCTGACGCTTTCAGACAGAATATAGAAACAGGATTACTTCCCAGCCCTTAAATACCAGTTTCCTTTTTTAAAAAATATATTCTAGAATCATGGCAGCACTACACTTCTGACTCATATTCAGCTCGTGGTCACCTGGGAAAGTCTTCTTCAGTGAAAGAAAGCCTCAGAGTCAGGTGGTTCAGATTCTACTCCTCATTCTGCTGTTTAACCAGATGAATGACCTCAGTCACCTAAAACATACAATGTCTCTGAGTCTAATTTTCCTCATCGGTTTATGTGATTTTTTTTGGTAATAGACCTATGATTTCTTTAGCATAGAGAACTCCAACTGATGGCAATATCTCTGTTAATGCAGATTGTCAACATAAAGTCTTAGAGAGGTCCCTGGGACACTTAGGTGGCTTGCCCAGGGTCACACAGCATGTATTAGACCTCCAGCTTAAACCTAAGTCTTTCTGACAGAGACCCACTTTTAATCAACTATAACGTTCTGCCTCTCTTCCTTTTCTGCTTTGCCTGCTTCGCAGGGTGAAGATTAAATCATAGACATGTTGTGAAAACTTTAAAGTGCTTTATAAATGCAAAGTGGTATTTGTTGTCATTATCATTATGTCCTTCATAGGTTGCCACGGCATAAAGGAAAGTCATCATCAAATGACCAGCCTACTGGTGACGTGCCTCTCTGTAGTTAGCTAGGTTGGTCCTCAGAAAATAGTCTCAGACTATTACTGGGGTCATTTTGGAAGACATTCTTCTATGAAGAAGAACAGGACCAAAAGGCATCACTATGATAAGAAGACAAGATGGACTGGTCATGTGGCAAGAAGGAGGAAAGACAGTAGGGCAGTGAGAATGCTCTACTAGTGCCATTCTAATATCAGGAGAAAGCAAAGAAGGTCTCAGGTACCTTAGGTAGGCTCCCTGTAGTGAACTCTTGGGAAGAACCACAGAACGTGGGCAGACATGGATGGATTGCAATCTGCATCATTGGGGGAAATTCACGAATCTGAGATAATAGATGACCTATTTATTATCTTGTATTTGCATTTTTTTAGACAGTCTGGCATACCTGGAAAGGTAATTTGCAAGTCAGTCAGGAGAATGGGATCCAAACTCAAACCCAGTCTCAAACCCAGTACCTAGCTATGTGATTTAAGATGAGTCACTTCCTGGGGCTCATTTTACTCATTGGTAAAATGGGTGGGCTGGTAGATATCCTACTACTAAGCATATATCCCAAAGAGATCAAAATATTCATAGCAGCATTTTTTTTGTGATAGCAAAGAAGTAAAAATAAAGAGGGTATCCAGTAACTGGGAGTATTGCTAAAGAAATTATGGCTCATGAATGTAAAGGAAAATTATTATGACATAAGAAATTATGAGTATGAAGAATTCAGAGAAGCACGAGAAAATTTATAGGAACTGATGCAAAGTAAAGTAAGTAGAACTAGGAAAACAATATACATAATGGATACAAAAATATAAATGGAAAAGCCACAAACCTTGAAACTCAATGTTAGATGAATATAATGAACAGAAAATGTACCTTCCCCTATTCTGTGTGGATATGGAGGACTCTGGGTCCAGAACATTGGACAGACAGGTGGGTTAGTCAACAGAGTGCTGGACTCAAAGTTAGGATGAGTTGAGTTCAAATCCTGCTTCAGTCAATTACTAGCTGTTATGACTCGGGGCAAAGTCATTTCATCTCTCCACCTCAGTTTCTCCATCTGTGAAACAGAGATAGCAAATAAATAATATAAATAATAAATAATATATTATCAATATAAATATATAAATAAATATGAAAATAAGGTAAATAAATGATATAAATAATAAATAGCACCTCTCTCCCAGAGTGGTAGTGAGAATCAAATGAGATAATATATGTTAAGTGCTTTACCAACATTAAAGTGTTACATAAACACTAGCTTTTTTAGCATGCACTTCACTGATATGCTGGTCAGTTTTGCTGACCTGCCCTTTTCTTCTCTTGTTAAATTTTTCCTCATGCTATATGGCTTGCTGGGTAGTAGAGCATGAAGCAATATATACAGAAATAAAAGTGATTTTAAAAAGATATTTATAAAAATGTGAGAAACTTTTAAAGTAAGCATTTCAAATAGATGCTTTCTATGATCTTGTCCAGCTCCCAAATCCACCAGTTCTAAGTGGGCCACCATGAATGTTTCCCATTTGAATTCCGTCCTGCTCTTATATTTTCTGAATTGTCAAGGTCACTGTAAATTTTTTTCCCTGCCAATCTCACTTTACCAAATAGATGGGCTCCTAAACCATCAGTGTCAGAATGTCAGGAAGCATAGCACTGGGGAAAACTTGTTTGCTATTAGGTAGAACTGAAGAATTTGGCTCTGTTAAAGAGTGCTGAGGGGTAGACAGGAAAGTGATGATGGGATTGTGAACCAATCAGCACCTGACAACCAAATGAGAGCCACTCAGGACTGAATGGCAGAATAAAGAAAGGGCCAGAGAATGAGCCAGTTCTGAGCTCTTGAATAATCAGGTTGGAATGAGCAACTTGGATCATCTCACTGGCCAACTGTTTAGAAAGCTGCTCTAACCTAAATGCCCAGCAGTATTTCAATTCAATTGAACCTTTATTAAGTGTATGCAAAGCGCATACAAGGCCATGGGAATATAAAAATCAAAACAAAACAGTCCCTGCCCTCAAGGAGCCTACATTTCACTGGAAGGACACAACTTGTACATAATCAATCAATTGATAAGTGTTTATTAATCACCAACCGTGTGCCAGACTGTGCTAAAGATAAAGACTTTAGTGAATCGTCATATTATACAAGCAAAATTCAGGAAGGAGAGAACACTAATAATTGAGGGTGCAGTGGTGAGGTGTCAAGGAAGACTTCACAAAGCAGGTGGCATCTGAACTGAGCCTTGAAGGAAGAGATTCTGAGAGACAGAGATGAGGAGGCAGTATATTACAGGCATGTGTGAATTTGTGAATTTATGGAGGTGGGACATGGAGTATCAAACTCTGAGAAGGATGAATAAATAGTCCAGTTGGCTGGAATGGAGAGTCTGTGAAGGGGAGTAGTAGGAACTCAAGCCAGAATGTGGAGGGCCTTAAATGCCAGGCTAAGTCATTTATATTTTTATCTTACAGACGATGGGGAGTTACAGAGGGTTTTTTGAACAGGGGAGTGACATGGTTACATTTGTGCCTTAGGAAGATTACTTTAGCTAGTGTGTGGAGAATGGATTAGAGCTGGGAAAGATTGGAAGCAGGAAAGTGATTGCACTGTGTGGCTGCCAGTTTGATCTTGTGATGCACCTACTCTCTCCAAAAGTATTGTTTTTCATATGTTTTTTAACCTGAATGTGATTTTTTAAGAAATCACTTGTAGGGTTTTTTTTTTCTTTAAAGAAATTTAAAACACTCCTTGAAGTCACTGGTGTTGCCTGGAGCAATGCAAACCCACTGTTGGGAATCACTGCTTTAAGGAATTGTTTTATTTCATTCATTTTTATTGGTGGAATGTAATGTGAAAAATGACCTTCAGAAATGGATTAAAGACCTATTTCCTGGCCTACAGGAGCTTATGATCAGCTGTAAGCTACATGACAAATTTTTATTTTGTTCTATTCGATAGAAGTTTTTTCCCTCTTTCTTATGGGAATGAAGAAGAAAGCTAAGAATTGGGGGTCAGTGGTCATTGATTACAGGCAAGCTTTCTGGAGGATGTAGATTCTACAATGCTTTGAATGACAGGAGGGAGTTGGTTTGGCAGATGGGAACTGGGAGTCTGTTCCTGACATCAAGGCTGGCGTGGGAGAAGGCATGGGTGGGAGCAGGGAACAAATGAGCCCAAGAGAAGATTTACTTGGCTATAACAAAGGGTATGGGAGGAGACCTGGAGAGGGAGGAGAGAGATAATACAGAGCAGGGATGATAATGTGCTGGCAGGACTTTGGGTACACAGCTAAGGAATTTGATAAGCAATTTGCTGAGCTGTTTCTAAGCATTTCATCAGACATGTACCAAAAATTGTACAACTCACTCTCAGTTATCCACACCACTGGAGGGAAGCAGTGCCTTGGGAAATTTCAAAGGCAGCTAATCCTCCAATAATTTACCATTAATCTTATTATGGCAGTCCCTAATGTCTAATTTTCTTTCTTTCTTAAAGACCAGCCTTAACCCCAAATCACTCTAGCTCTCATTGAATGGCCAACAATAGGTCCCAGGCCAAGCCCTAATTGGTCATTGTTTGGGCCCTGATTGGCTCAGAATGGATGTAAATAGCATTTGTTTCTGTTTTGGCCACAAACACTGAGGGTCTTCCCCTCCCAGATCAATTTTTTTATTTTTTTTTTTTTATTTTTTGACTAGGCAAAGAGTCCATTCTCTGCCTCATTTCTTATTAAGCCTTAATTACTGAATGGGTGCTGCCTCAGTCAAAGTGAGACCTGTTTGAAAATGCCAAGGTCTCCTACTGTATCCAGGGCCATCTCCAGTCATCCTGATCTGTATCTGGCCACTGGACGCAGATGGCTCCGGAGGAGAGAGTGAGGCTGGTGTCGTTGCGCAGCCCTCCCTCACATGAATCCAATTCACTTGCATGTCATGGCATTACCTCCATGATGTCATGGTCCTCTTTGTGATTGAAGGACAAACCGCAACAATGTTCTAGGAGCCCAGAGTACTTCCAAAAAATTGTCAGAATCACAGAATCAGATGGAGCCTCAGGGTCCCTCTAATATATTCTGTACCTGTCTAGCTTTATAATAGCTTACTCTTGTATATAACTTCAAGGTTTACAAAGTACTTTGTATATATTATTTCTTTTGATTATCAAAACAACCTTATGATGTAGATGCTGGTGTCATCACCCCTATTTCACAGGTGAAGAAACTGAAGATCGGAGAGATTAGAAGACTAGCCTAGGATCACATAGCTTGTAAGTGTGAGGCATGGAATTTGAATACAGGCCTTTTTTGACTCTATGTTCAGCACTCCCATTTTTATTAACTCATTAATCTAAAACAACCACATTGATATTTCTTCCCCCTCTGATCTTCGCATGGTACTGGTGATGTGCCCTTCTGTGACAATATAGGTATAGAGAAAGGGGATTGGATATTAATAGAATCTTTGGATTTGGATATGATAGAATCTTATAGTTAGAAGTTACCTCTGCCCAACCTTATATCTCCTGCAGAAATTTCAGACCTTGCTTAAATACTTTCAGTGACATGGAACTCACTAATATACAAAGCAGCCCATTCTATTTTGGGATAGTTTTGATTAAAATGAATCATTCCGTCAACAAGAATTTACTAAGCACATAGTAAGGTACCATTCTAAGAGCTGGGATTTCAAAAAAAAAGTAAGAACAGTTCCTGCCCCCATGGAGCTTATATTCTAATGGGCAGACATGTGCAATATATGCACAGAGCAGATACAAGGAAACCTTAGGAAGAAAGGAAGGAAGGACCAGGAAAGGCCTCTTGTAAAATACAAAGAAAGCAAATGGAAGGTCAAAAAGCACAGATAAGGAGGAGAGCTTTGAACAGGTCGAATTGTTATATATTTTAAAAGAAAAGCAAATTATAGCCAACAGAAATCCAGTTTCACATAGATTCCTTTTTCTGTCCTACTCTGTTCATGGAAGCACCCATTTTATTTGGCGTTTGTCAAGTTCAGATTAAAAAAAAAAGGCTGTCCTGCCAAAGATGCCATTGAAGTGGAGTCCTAAAGAAATCCAGGGATTCTAAGAGGGGAAATTGAGGAGGGAAGCATGGAGAAAAGCCCAGACATGTTTATGAGGAACAGTAACTTGGCAAGGATCAGTTTTATCTATCTATCTATCTATCTATCTATCTATCTATCTATCTATCTATCTGTCTGTCTGTCTGTCTATCTATCTATCTATTCATCCATCCATCCATCCAACCACCCACCCATCCATCTATCTATCTAGATTCAGAGAAGTCTGAAATTTTTTTCTTTCATGGGTTGTTTACAGTACATTATTGTAAAATTTGGCTCAAGTATTTGGTCATAGGTTCTGTGTCATCTGCTAGCCTTTAAGTGTCATTTGCAGCTTCCACAAAACTCCCCCCAAATTCCCATTTAATTTCTTATGCCAACCCGTGATATAGTGTAACCATAATGGGGAAGGTCATGGTGGGGAAGGGATAACTGTATATAAAACTACTTAGAACCATTATTACATCCTTGGAGCCTGAAGTATTCTTTTGCTCCCTCTAAAGAGACCCCTAGCTCTCTGTTGGACCCATGTATTTGGACCAACTTCTTTCTTTGGGGGGAGAGTATAGTCTCCCCTCTGAAAAAGGAGAGTTCTTTCTCAGGCTCTTTTTCTTGAGCACTGGCTTTCTGCCCCAGCCCCAAGGCTAGTCCCTTAAAACTTAGTTTTCACCCATGCCTAGGAGTACTCTGTGTACAGTGGAGAGCTGGTATTTCATTTCATAGCTATTTATTTCCTCCACCCAAAAGAAGCAGTTAATATAAAATAGACTCATAAGATCACATGAAGTAGTAACATATAATGATTATAATACTCTTCTGGAAGGTTGAGGCATTAAACATCAAAACAACACATATTTTGTGAGACTGTTGAATTAATGTTTCACCTTCACCTTGGTTCTGTACTGTCCAGTTCCCTCTAAGTCCTTGTTTTCTGACTAGTGAGGCTAGGGGTTGGGTTTATTCTGTTGCCAATGGTCATCTTTCCCAAAAAGCTTTACAATAGGTACAAAGAGTTCTTGAAGTATGGCTGACACTAAATAAGGATCCTATAAATTTCTGAAATAGCTGCTTCCTAAAAGTCTATTTCTCAGGATATTATCCTTTATACTGAGGCAAAATGTACCTCTCCACAACACCCATTATTAGTGTAAAGGTGGCATCCTTAAAGAACCCAGAGTCAGAGGCAAAAAAGATAACAGAGGGATTCAAGTTCACTAGTTATCCTGAACTTCAGGGTGCCAAAGGTAAGAGCCTGCAATTCTGAGGAGTTAGAGGTCGTGAGCTCAGTGCTTGCTCCACATATTGGGTCCAATCTATGAGCTTCAGAGTCCCTGCCCAAGCTCCACTTAATGGCTGTATTTTGGGCCCTCCTGGCTTAGAGTGAATGTCAGTGGTAACTGTTTCTCTTTGGAACAGCAACCCTGAGGGTCTTCCCCTCCCAGCTTGATTTTTTTTCTAATTAAAGGGGCCATCCCTTGACTCACTTCTTAAAAGGCCTATTCACTGAATGGGTGATACACCTCACCCTAAGTGAGTACATGAAAAGGCCTTAGCCTAAAAGGGCCAAAGTCCCCCATTGCATCCTGGGCCATCTCCAGTCATCTCGATGAATATCCGGTCACTGGATCCAGATGGGTCTGGAGGAGAAAGTGAGGCTGGTGACCTTGCACAGCCCTCCCTCACTCAAATCAAAGTCAACTGCAAGTCATATCATCATTTCCCTGATGTCATGGTCCTCTTTGAAAACGAAGGACAAACACAACAAACTATTGGGTATTGGGTATATTTGGGGTATGCTTAATTGCCCAGCTGATTAGAATGAGGCTAAAGCGTTGTACTAAGTGAAGAGTTCAGTCCAGTCCTCATGAGTTCAGACAAGGTCTCAATCACGAGAATCACCATCAGCCCTATCTCCAGGGTCCAGGAACTATCATAGCTTCTCAGCCTTAGGGAATCCACAGTAACAAAATGTGCACCTCAGTGGGGATTCATCCATCAGAGACCCCAAGCCTCAGGTCACCAGATGTTGTAGAGGACCTACACTCCCAGGAACCCAGGGGTAGGAGGACCCCAGTGATTACACAGTGTACGAGACATTTTCTGTGTGTGCTTCATTCTCTGTCATCTTGGCATGAGTTTCTGATCTGGTTCCAAGTCCAGTCCAGCGGACCCAAACAATAGGTACTTACTGAAATCTTTGACAAAGGAGAATGACGTTGTGGTCATTTAATTCAGGAACCTGGGCCAAACTCTACCTGGTGCCTAAACCCCAGCTACCCAGTATTTAGAGTGACACGATGTGGAAACTAATGTTATTGCCACCACCCTGTTACCATGCATACTCAATAATCACAGCATCATGGAGGGCAGGGGGCTGATCATCTAATTCTTCCCCCATTATAAAGTCCCCATCTCATCAGGTGAGGCAAAAATTCTTCCCCCTTGCTATCTCTCCCCATTCTCCCATACTTTTCCATTCTCAGCTCTACCCCTCCATAGCCTCCTTTCCCTGTCCCTCCTAAGTTGTCCTCTGCTCCATTAAAAAAATTGCTCTTCATTTTAGACCTCTTTACCCTCTTTTCATATTCTCCCACAGATAGAAACCTAGTTTTCTCTGGAAGACAATGCGTTCTAGGCCAGGGCTGTCCAGCCTTAAGTTTTTATTGAAACAATAGACAATGTATTTTGATTTGCCATTTTAGTGAGAGCTCTGCTTTAGCTCAGCTTCATTTACTAAGCATTTATGTAAATTTCTATGCTTGTAGGTGGTCCACATAAATTGCACTCCAGCCCGTGGCCGCATTTTGGACAGCCCTGTTCTAGGCTGCTCATGACAGGAGTGGGTACTCTTTCTCTTATGCTCCATGACACATTGACAACAAGGGAAGTAGACATATTCCTTGCTCCTTACTGCCACAGCCCTTTGCCATCATCTCCCAACCACGGGTCCTCCTTTGAAGTTCTGTCCATCTGTCTATATCAGCTATTCCAGAACCTTACTGCCACAATCTTCTGGCTACAAGGCCATTTTACTTTGTCAAAGATTTCAGTAACTTCCTCACAGTCTACTCAACCCCTTCCGTAATAGGTAGAAGCAATTGTAGTCCTTGCATTTATTGTTCTATTTGTTTTCTTTCTTTCACTGCATTAGTTCATATAAATCTTCCTATGTTTCTCTGAACTTTTCATATTCATCATTTCTCTTAGCATAACAATATTAAATTCTTATAATATGCCACAGTTATTTTTCAGCCATTTCCCCAGTCTATGGGCATCATTTTGTTTCTTGTTCTTGTTAGGTACTGCTATGGATTTTTTGGTGTATATTTATCGACTGACAGACTGACTGACTTTTCTTCTATTTTTGATCTGCCCGGTTTATATGCCCAGTATTGGTATCACTGAGTCAAAAGGTAGGAGGACTTTTGTTATTTTTCTTGCAAAATTCCATGTTGCTTTCCAGAATTGTTGGACCAATTCATATACCCTACAACAGTGCGTTAATGTGCCTATAGGCTCACAGAATCCAATATTAACTATTTTCTTTTCTAAGTCATCTTTGCCATTGTTTTGGTTGTGAAATGAAACCTTAGAGTAGTTTTTTTTTTTAGTTAGGCAATTTGGAGGATGATTTCATATGGTCATTGACAGTTTGCCAATCTTCTTTTGAAAATTATTCATATCCTTTGGTGACTTATCTATTGCAGAATTGTTTTTGGTTTTTGTTGGTTGCCAATTATCAATATATCTTGGATAGCAGACTTTTATCAGTTTATATTTGATGCAATGCTTTTTTTTCCCACTCAATCATTTCTGGTTTTTTTTGTTCTTACTTTGTTGATTTTCTTCATAAAAAAGCTTTGAAATCTTATGTAATCAAAGTGTCTATTTTGTTTTTTCTAATAATAGTCTTTTTATTTGATTAAGAATCTCTACCCTCCCCACCCCCAGCCATAGATATGAATCATACCTCTTTATGTCTCTTCTATATTTTTTAAATGATGGGACCTTTTCAATTCACTTTATATATCCATCTTATCTTGTGGTATATATGGCGTAAGATCCTATTCTAAACCTAATTTTTGGCACACTACTTTTTCTATTTTCCTAGCAGTTTTTGTCAATTAGAACAGTGGTTTCAAATATTCTTGATCATACATTCCTATCAGTAAAAATGTCTTGAGCCCATATCTTCAATATGTACATATGAGTGCTACTATGCTAACAATTATGCAAATCAGAGGTGCCAAACTCTCCAGATTAAAATTTACTTGGGATATGTTTAACAAAATAAATAAAAATAAAAGATAGAATGGCTAATGTTAATTTGCAATTTTCTAAGTCAATATACAGTCTTCAGTGATCCATTTCTATTTAATTTGTACCACTGATGTACATTATGAATGAACAGATACAGAAATTTAAAAGGATAAGATAAAGATGATATATTTTACCTTAGAGCCAATAGAGAACCATTGTAGTTTACTGAATGGGGGGGGGGTGACATGATTAGACCTGTGTTTTGGGAAAATCACTGGCAGCTGCAAGTGGAGGATGGATTGGAGAGGGCAGAGACCTGAGGCAGGGAGAGCAATTAGAAATCTATTTCAATAGTCTAGGTAAGAAGTGATGAAAGCTGAACCAGGTGGAGTGGCCGTGTGAGTAGGCAGAAGAGGACAGATGAAAAAGATATGTGAAGGTAGAAAAAGCAAGATTTGGCAAATAATTGTCTGTGTGGGGTGAAAGAGAGTGCAGTGTTGAAGATGGCTGAGAGATTGCAAACCTACTTGACTGGAAAGATTGTAGTATCCTTGCAAGAAATAAGAGATTTTTCATGAGGGGTGGGTTTTAGGAAGAATATAATGTAAAATAATATGAAATACATATTGCAAATAATCCATCCATACTTATTTTTTATATCTCATTCTGCTTCATTCAAAATGAAAAAAGGGAGGACCAGGTTTTTTTACACACTGGTTGCTACCCTAGAGCATTCAGATGAGTGCATGCTGTAGCCATGAGATAATCTGAGAATGCTAGGTGTATCTGTGGTGAGACTTTCCCCTTGGCACCTCCACAGTTACCGCTGTGAGTGTCCCAGAAGCAGTTAGGTTATAACTGTCCTGAGGGGGGAAGGTTGAGAGCTTACATAGTGGAGAGAGAGGAAGAATGGAGAAAGAAACTGTCCTCCATTCTGTCCTCTCTCTCCATTCAACCAAGGGATAAGGATAAGGTAAGGGAGACAACCCTCAATTCAATAACATGGAGAGGGGTTTGACCCATCTTCTTGACCTTTTATTGTTCTTGTTTGTCCTTCATTCTCAAAGAAGACAATGACATTAGGAAGATGATGCCATGACATGTAAATGAATTGGATCTGAGAGAGAGGGCTGTACAAAGTCTCCAGCCTAATTGGCTGATCAAACACCTTGTGGTCAGGCCACTGCCCTGTTTTGGAGACCTACGGAGACTCTTCCCCCAGTAACTTCTAACTATGGTGTCCTTCCCCCAATAATTTTGTTCTTGTGTTTATCAAACACTGGGCTAGTTTTCTATTGCTTCTGGTTCTCACTGATTTAATCTGTTCCAATAATTTATTTTTTTTAAATTAACTAGTATTAAAAACTCGTGGATTAATCCCTTATGTTAAGAGGTATGCTAATGCTATACCCTTTCATTCTCACTTTTTTCATTATTTCCCTGAAGATTCTAGAGCTTTTATTTCTCCAAATTAACTTTGTTATTATTTTGTCTAGTTAAAGAATATATCCTACTGATATTTTGATTGGTGTAATAATAAAATTGTAAATTAATTTAGGTAGCATTATCATTTCTATTATCTTGCCATGGCACAACCGTGAGTACTGAATGTTCCTTTAATTATTTTTCTTACTTTATTTCTGTAAAAAGTATTTTGTAGCTGTCATTATGCATGTCTTGTACAAATCTTAAAACATTTCCTCCCAAATGGTTTATTGATTTTTGAATTCTCTCAAATGGAATTTCTCTCATCATTTCCTCCTTATTTTTGTTATGCTACAGATTTTGTGGGTTAATTTTATATTCTGCTATTTTATTGAAGCTATTAATCATCTCAACTAGTTTTTTCATTGAATCTGCTGTTTTCTAAATAAACCATAATTTCGTTCACAAATGTAGATAATTTTTGCCTCTTGATTGCCAATGTTCATACCTTTAATTTTGTTCTCATCTTATTGCTATAGCTGGCATTTCTAGAACTATGTCAAATAATAATAGGGGAGAGGGAGCATCCTCATTTTACCCCTGCTTGTACTGAGAAGGCTTCCATTATTTCTCTATTGAAAAGAGTGCTCGAGCTTTGTTTTAAATATATGCTTTTGATGACACTCAAGAAGGACCATTCCATGCCTATAATTAACAATGTTTAAAAAGTGTTCTGTTATGTATAAATTGTTCAGTTTAATTTAACAAACATTTATTAAGTTCTACTATGTGCAACATTCTGTGCCTAACACTGGAAATTATTATAGCTTTTATTTCTAAATGTTAAAAAAGAAGGGTAAAAAGGCAGAGTCTCTTCAAGAAATTGTTTCTGACAGCAGGAAGCCAAGCAGAGCAAGTTAAATAAGTGGTTCTATTAAAATTAAGCATTGATTTAAAAAATCATTAAAGGATGGTAGAGACTAGTTGTTAAGGTTGCCAGGAAACTCTTTTTCTCTTTTTCCTTGATTAGGGACTTGACAGTCATGGAAATGAGGTTGCTTATGTAAACACAATGTTTTGGGGTTTTGTTTTCTTTAGAAAAAAGAGCCCTCAGGATCTGAGGGTAGCAATGCACTATAAGAGATAAAAAGAAAGTTCCCTCTGTGCTAAAGGAGACATAAGAAATGTGTTATAGTAGGAAGCTCTCAGAGATATATAGAAGGTTAAGATAAAAATTAATACTTCTCTCTGAAAGTAAATAGATAGGTGAAGGCTTTGACAGGAAAGCCAGTAAAAGCAGGAAGGGAGAATCACTGAATAGTCATGAATAGCCATGGTGCAAATCAAAGTTTTTCCTAAGAGCAAAAAAGAAATTCAGAGTTAGGTAGATATCGATGAAAGTTAAATTTAAATAAAGACATTTATTACTTACTTCTTATCTTTGAATCTTGCTCCAAATAGTATTTTGCCTTAAGGTCAATATGTAAATGAAGATAAGTTATATTGTTATCCTATTGTTTTATTAGTTACATTTTTATTAAAAAAATTCAATATTTCAGGCCTGTGTAATTTATTTCATGTGGTTACTCCCTCCACTCATAGAGAGTGTTGAAAGGAAAATTCTTCATTTGGGCTTTCACTCTGATTAATGAGGCAAAACTCAGGACGAAGAAAATTAAAAAGATTTTGTTTTAAGTATGTCAAGATAGCAATACATTGCTGATCCCTGAAGATCAGCAATGGCTTCAAGGTGGGGGCAGCTTTTACAGGTAACTATAACCAAAAAAACTATAATATTTCCCATCATTTGGGGAATGGCTGAACAAGTTGTGGTATATGGTTGTGATGGAAAACTACTGTGCTATAAGAAACGATGAGCTCAATGATCTTAGAAAGGCATGGAAAGACTTGCACAAAATGATGAAGAGTGAAAAGAGCAAAACCACATTGTTTTAAGAATAACTTTGACATAATTCTTCTCCACAACTTGACTAGTGTATAAATTAATTCAATGCGAAGTTATACATGGTAGTTATATGTGATACCAGGCCGTCTTGGGGAGGGAGGGGGGAAGGAGGGGAGAAAATCTGGAACTCAAAACTATGTAGAACCGTGTGTGGTAAACTAAAAATAAATTTTAAAAAATGACTTTGAGCAACTAAGTAATTTTGACTATTATAAATACACAAATTAAAAATAAAGAACAAATGAAGAAAGACATTACCTGCATCCACAGAAAGAAGTGATAAATGGAAGTATGTGTGTCTAATGGTATTTGTGTCTAATGGTAGCCATCTCCAGGGTGGGGGAGGGGGGAAGAAAGAAAGGGGACAAAAAAAATTTACATGATAACTGTCATCTATTGGGAGGACATAGCAAGTCGTACGTGGCGTATTTGCAGTTTCATGTGGGATCATCATTTTTATTGTATTGTGTCATGGAAATGTTTGTTTTGTTCTCTGAACTTAAAATAATTTAGATAAACCAGATAGGTCCACCTCAGCAAAAAAGGTTGGGCTGCTACATCTCACTTCCTCCCCAAGGTAGCAAGAAAGTGACAATTTGCAGGTAGGGCTACGTAACAAAAAGCAGGTGATACAAAAAGCTGCAGACTTATTGTCTCCTTCCTTACCAGAGCCTCACCAACACTGTTTGATAAGCAGGGCTGGGAACAATGGGTAACTGAGTCAATGTAACTTTGGAGAAGAGTACAAGTCAACAAATATTTATTAATCACCTACTGTGTCTAAGATACTATGTTTACCTCGAAGGATGCAATTAAAGTCACACACACACACACACACACACACACACACACCCCCGCCTCTGCTTTCAAGGAGCTCATAGTCTAATAGGAGGAGAAACATGCAATCAATATATCAAACAAGCTATATACAGGCTAAGTTGGAGATAGTAGCAGTAGCAGGCATTTATGTGGCACTTGCATATGTTAACTCATTTTATCCTCAGAACAACCCTGTGAGGTAAGTGCTACTACTATTCCCGTTTTACAGATGAGAAAAGTGAGGCAGAGAGAGGTTAAGTGATTTACCCAGAGTCACACAGCTAACAAGTATCTGATGTAGAATTTGGACTGCAGGACCAGTGCTCCCTCCACTGTTCCACTTAGCTGCTTCTAGATAATCTTAGCAGGAAGACACTGGCATTAAGGGGGAATCTGGAAAGTGTTCTTGAAGAGGAGGGGAAGTTTAGCTGGGGTCTGGAGGAAGCTGAGGAAACCAGGAGGTAGAAATGAAGAGGAAGAGAATTCCAGATCCCAATGCCTCTAACTTAGGAGATTATCTTCAAGAATTGCTATGAAGAAAAGAAAAATCCTTTATCCTGAAGCCAATCCGGTGATGAACCTCACCAATGGCTGGTCCCTAGTCAACAGTTTCTCACTATACCTGTTAACAATCTATTCATTAAATGACCTGACACTATCACAGTTAAGCATACCAGAAGAGCAACCTAACCTAAGTGCTAACATAGATTCTTGCATAAAGTAGATATTCAGTAAATATCAGTTGATAATATGGTAACTATAAGTTTTATCAGCCACACCACCATTTTCCTAGCGGCAGGTCTGGGAACTGTAGACACTGGATTTATGGCTACGGAAGCACCTCTGTGACAGCTTTGCAAACGAAACTGTGACAAAGGGCAGAAAACATTACACCCGATCACATGCTTCTACAGATCTGAATTCTGGGGAACCTATCATCGTGTTCCCTCTAGGAGTTTATTTCAAAAGATGGTTCTTCCATGCTGTTTGAGCACTGGTTCATAGACAGTTTTCATCTTTAAATGACTTCACAGTTTATTTTTGAAATCAAGATTTATTTCCCCATAGATTTCTGAAGTTGCTTCTTATTTTTTTTAAACTGTGTGTGAAGCAATGAGCTTGAGTTGTTAGGAATATATTTTAAAATCTTGAAGAGTCTTCAACCTACACTCGGTTTGTATTTGTCATCTTTATTTAGTTCCAATATCTTATGGTTTTGGATGGTTACTGTCCAGAAGAGCAATCCTGGGAGCAGCTGGCTATGTAAATATTCTGGCAGTCAGCTTCCTCACCAGGCAATAGTAGCCATTAGAATGGCTTACATCTTTATACCACTTTATGATTACTAAGTGCATTCGCACTTTGGGGGCAGACAAGCTATGTGAGAGATAAAAGCAAAGTCCTCTGTACAAAAGAAGACAGCAGACGTAGTGTGTTAAGGAGCTCTCAGAAAGAGATGAGAACTTGCAGAAGTAATTAATGCTTTTCTCTCTGACACTATTTTGTTTGATTTCCACTACAACACCATGAGGCAATGTGGGTATAGCAAGTTTTATTTGCTCCACGTTTTGCAGGTTGTCTCACCTATTAGACTGTGAACTCCCTGAGTGCAGGGGTGGTGGATTTTTTCCCTTTTTTTCTATCCTCAATGTTTAGCAAAGTACTGGTACAAAAATGAAATGCTTCATAAATAAGGAAATCATAATTCAGATTAAATGATTTCCCTAAAATCACAGAGCTGGGAAGTGATAGAAGGGGGTTGGGAATATAGGGGGTTTTTATTTGTAAATTTTTTATTTTAAACTCAAATACAAAATAAGAAAAGAAAAAAAAACAAATACTAAAACAAAAATAATACAAAATAAGAAGAAAAAAAAGGATTACCATGTGTGAATATTGGTCTTCTAACTCCAAGTCTAGTGCTCTTCCTCTACAAGCCTATACACCATACTCCCAGGAGTATTATAAGATAGCCAATAGTAGTTTTCAAATGGTAAATTGTGCATTTGTGCAGCCCTGGCTGGACTCAGAACAAAAAGTAGACATGTTCTACTAAGCTTTATACAATAATTCAATTAAGCACTTATTAAACATCTACCTAGTAGGATTATATTTAGTAGGAAGAAGTGTAAAGCATAGTTAGGTTCAAAAAATCAGTATCAAAAGTACAAGATGGGTGAGGTGTGATCATGCAACAGTTGTATGTAAAAGCTCTGGGGACGTTAGGGGATTTGTGAGTTCAACATGAGTCAATAGTGTTGAAACGGCATTCTCCCTCCCTCCATCCCCCAAAAATGGTAAATATAATCTTGGGCTCCATTAATAGAAGTCCAATGCCTAGGATTAGGGAAGTGATGGCCCTGCTCTAGCCTATACTGATCAAACCAAATTTATTTCATTTTAGAGTCAATGCTTCTAAATGAATATTTAGCCTTTCTGTGCCCTTAATTAATTGCTGGAGCCACTGAAGAAGTTGCTGGTGATGTGGCCTAATGGTTCTTTTTATTTTTCATTTGGTACTAGTTTAAAAAAAATATTGATATCAGGTCTCCAGGGGGAGCAGAAGGTGGAGGAGAGGAAGTACAGCCTGGTATGATCAGGGACTAAAATTCTGCCTGATATCGGAAAAGTTCAACATATGGCAAAGCTTCCTGGAAATGACATTGAAATACAATGATTAAAATCATTTCCCTAATGGTTGTGAGGAAGGGAGACAGGAGCCCAGAGAAGGGTTTCATTCATTTCAGCCTCTGCGTTCAGAAGCCTGCTCCAACCCTGCTGGTCTGTTTCACTTAATTAAAAGCTAAGAACAAGAAAACAGACCTCACTCATATAAAAGAATAAAGTATTGAGTGACAAGATAAGGAGGTTTGTATGTAAATGTGCAGCTAAAAGAAGGAGAAATAGAGGGAAGATATGTGTCTTCATTTGAAACAGTGCAGCTAAGAATTCATATTCTCAAACTGGGGCTTAAATGTTATCAGGAATCTTTCCCGAGCTGCCTTAATTTCTCTAATGTGGCTTCTATGTAAGGGAGATGTTATTTTGTTTTTGTTTTTTTTTAAAAGAGAGGGTTTTTTTTTTTTTTTTAGAATACCAGCCGTGGAAGAGGACCCGAGTTCAAATGTGACCTCAGACACTTACTTGCTGTGTGACCTTGGGCAAGTCACTTGACCCTGATTATCTTGGCCCCCTCCCAAAGAAAAATAAGAGAGTTTTTTCTACTTTCCAGTTAAGCATTCCTTGTCTCCCCATCCATCAGCCAGTTATCTCCTCTTTATTTTTATTTTATTCTTTTTCAGATTAAAGAAAAGGATCAGCAAACTTTGGTTTAAGTGGCCCAGGGAAGCATATGTGTCAGCAATTTTTTTCTCCCCTACTGGATCAGTGATTTCATTGGCATAAGGAACTCCAGGTAAGAAAACTCCTTTTACCAATGCAGATCAGCACCATCTTTTGCAAGTATATCCTTAGAGAGTTATCCTGGCCACTGAGAGGTGAAGTGACTTGCTCAGGGTCACACAGCCAGTATGTGTCAAAAGCAGGGCTTAATCCAGACCAGCCCTTTGTCCGTTTCAATCAACACAAAGCCTTTTTAATATCAATAAAGTTAGTACAAAAATGAAACTGGCATTCCACAGTGTCTCTCTCTATTTCCTACTTTTTTTTGTGATTCAGCTACCAAATTATTGTGTCAAATAATTCCCATATTCTTCCATGAGCTTATCTGTTCACCATCTGTCAGAGGTTCCCCAACTTATTTGGCCTACTACCCCTTTTAGAAAAAAACACTCAGCACCTCCCCCGCCCCCATCTACTCTCTTTAATCCTTTAACTTTTTTTTAATTTGCATCATTTCAAACTACTACCCCTGCCCTGGATCATTCCAGCACCTCCCAGGGGGCAGTATCACCCACTTTGGGAACCTATCTAAACCATATATAGTCTCATTCATATCTCCACTTACTATCTTGAGTGTATATCCCTGTATTTCTGGGTGTATATATGTGTGTGTGTTTACATACACACATATATATACATATGCATGTATGTATGTATTTCTGTGTATTGAGGGATGGGCCAAAGAGGGCTCAGTCCTTGGGGCATATGAAATATCTACCTGGATACTTGGTGAGCCTGCTTGTACGGATGTGCAGTGGAGGGCCCTTTCTCTCCCTTCCTAAGTATCCTCTGTCTGCTTACAGTGTGGTGACAGAGAGCCTTAAACTGGGCATACCTACAAAAGATTCCAAGAGGCAAACTCTTTTTGTGGCATCTGAGGCAAAAACTGCTGTAAGCCTCTGGGTAGTAGGAGAGCAGCAAGGGGTTACCACAGCTAAGGCAGCTAGGTGGTACAGTGGATCGAGTGCTGGGCCTGGGCTGGGCGTCAGGAAGATTCATCTTCCTGAGTTCAAATCTGGCCTCAGACACTTACTAGCTGTGTCACTCAACCCTGTTTGCCTCAGTTCCTCATCTATAAAAATAAGCTGGAAAAGGAAATGAGAGAGACAGTATCTTTGCCAAGAAAACCCCAAATGGGGTCAAGAAGAGTCTGATAGGAATAACAATTGCCTTATGTTCCTACTTCGCATACAACCATGAGGAACCACTATTTCTCTGTTGGGGGGGTGGGGCAAAGGGGGTATGTGCTTTTCTGATCTTATGTGATAGATCAAGGACATATTGGACCAAGTTATGAACAGTGAGATTCAAAGGGTCAGGAAAGCCACCAAAGATCCCTTCAGCAAGTGGCAGTCTGGTGAGGAGCTGGTTCTGATGACCAAACCCATCAGGGAATGAACTCAGCAGCTGAGATACCATATCTTGCAAGCAAAGGAGGCTATTCTACATCCAGAAGGGAACTTGATGGAGAAACGCTTGTAGTAAGCACTTGAAGTTTGAGCCCATGTGATCCTCAGGGACCAAGGACTAAAGGGGAGAATGATCTCCTCTTTTGAGATAGTCCTGAACGTCTAGCTTTGCTGTAGCTTCTCAGGAAATATTCCTTTGTCAAAATGAATTAATGTCAATTGTTTATAAATCATATTGGGTAGCTATTAACTGTTCAAATGATATTGGGAAGTACAGTCCCCAGAACCATATTAGAAACCGGCACCACCATCCCCCCCCTCAACTCCAGCTGATCAGGGTTACCTCCAGATCCCTGAGGGGAAAAGGAGCAGCCACATTCTGGGGATTCAACCTGCTAGCTGAGTTGGGGTGTGAGAAAGTGGGCCCAGAGCCAGTGCTTTATATTTGTATATGCACACATGGAACAAGGGAGAGAAAGAGAAGGAAGAAGCATAAAGAGAGAAATGAGTGAAAAGAGAGAGAAAAGGGGGAAAGGTAAGAGAAGGAGGAGGAAAAAGGAAGAGAAAAGGTTGGAGGAAGAAATGGTACCAAGGGAAAAGAAAGAGAGAGAGAATGAGGACAAAAGATAATAAATGATTATTGACAAAAGAGAACATTAAATGTGAAAGAGGAGAAGAGCCAAACCATTTGTTATACTTTCACCAGGGACTGGGGGATAAGATTATACCATTCCCTACAAGGATTGATTACCCTCATATGAAAAACCTGCGAAAAGTTTGTGGCGTACTATTGGGAGTGACAGATAGACTATGACAGAGACATGGAGGCCCAGACCCTGTGGTCCTTCTCCTTGTCCAGAGCTGGGCTCAGTCAATTCAGAGTAAAAGCCCGGTGTCAGTTTTGGCATCCACCCAGAGGCAGGAGGAAAGACGCTGCCAAACCTGCCTATACTTTTATTGCTGGATGTCAGGTGGCAGTGAGAAATCGGTCCTAAGAAACCTATACAGGGGAAGTAGCCAGAAGCAATGCCTACCAGGGAGTGTAGGAGAGTCCCCTGGCAGACAGACTTTAACCCCCTAACAGCGGGAAGTTTGGGGTTCCTTGACGTCCCTTCTTGGTAATATCTGCTTAAAATCCTTTGGTGAGTCGGGGTGAGGAAGGTTCTAGGAACCAGAACTTTTGAGGCTTTCCTCAGGGGGTGGTTGTAGTTCTTGTTTAACCAGTGGTGGGAGTCACCCAGTTTGCACCAGTTTGGTAGAGCCAATACCTAATTTTAGGTTGAGTTCTGTGTACAGTTGTTGGGGAGGGGGGCTGTGCAGCTATGGCAGGGCCGCCGCCTCGACTCGGTTCTGTGGAGAACCAGTTGTTAATTTACTTGAATCCTACCACTATGGTATCATAGGACTATGGTCTAGAGATGTGATTTCAATAGAATAGGGAACTCCTGGGAGAGGAAACTCCTTTTAGAAATGTAGGTCTGTGCCTTCTCTACAACTTAGAGTGTTAGAGACTTGCCTAGAACATAGGGTGATTGCATAACTTGCCCAGAGTCACACAGCCAGGTTTCTAGGCCAACTCACTATCAGCTACATCACATTGCCTTTCTCTTCCCTGTCTATTTCACTTGATTAAAACATAGGAACAAGAAAATGTACTTCACAGATTTAGCAGGGCATCATGATAAAGATATTTTTAAAAAATATTGCATATCTTACTTTATTTTATTTTTTGAGAAGAACCATAGTCCTTCCTGGCTGGATTCTACTATCAATAAAAATGAAAATTTTGATCTGCTCTGTTTCTGACCTGCACTTCTTTGTCTCTCTTCAGGTGGCCTAGTGGTCCTCTGATGCTAGGGGCTTACCATATTGGTGCTAGATTTGGCTCAGACACCTGGTTGGCTTTAGCCCTACTACAGCTCAGAACTCATGAGCTCAAAAAAAATGCCAGCCTCAGCCTTCCCAGCAGCAGCAGGGATTGCAGGCTTATGCCACCAGCAATGTAGAAATATTTTCATGAAAATCAGCTTTATTCCATTGTTTAATACTCATTCTCCAGGCTGCGCTCTGGTCTTCCTCAACCATGCTCCAGAAACCTCTTCATCCTAGAAGCTCACTCCGGTTCTAGAACTCATACACTGGAAATACCCTCTGCCCTTGTGATTCTCCTCAGATTGGTTACTCCTCCCAGAACCTCCATTTAAGGTGGGAACCCCACTAGCCACAACTCATTCCTCTCCAGGCTGCATTCTGGACAGCCTTTGTCATTGTAGTCTCCTATCCCACTTCAACTTCCTTCTCTGTGTTGTCTAACCCCACTAGAATGTAAGCTCCTTGAGGTCAGACTGTCTTTTTTTTCTGCTTGTATTTAGTACAGAGCCTAGCAATTAATTAGTGTTTAATAAATGCTTGCTATTATTGTTTTATTTCTCATTTGTTTTTAATATTTTAGCTTCTATTTCAAGATTGAAATAGAAAAATGTCACTAATACTGTTCTGGTTAAAAATTTAGACCTTCATAAGGGTTTGCAAAGTTATAAAAGAAAAATTGGATTAGAAAATATAAAAATTATAACCATCAAAATCTGAATGAAACAGCATCAAATATAAAATCTAAGGATGGAAGTTTGAATAAAGATGACAACCATAAATTAAATTAATATATTTTGACAAATCAATGATTTTCCCCAAAATCAAATAAAAATTACTGACTCACTAATCATATTAATACCAAGTACCAACTAAATGATTCGTCCCCTGTACTGAGGTCACCCTATGCCTAACCTCTAGAAGAGGCTCCCAAACATTTGGTCTACCTCTCCCTTTTGAAAAAAAATTACTCAGCATCCCCCTAGAAATCTACTTTCTTTAACCCTTTAATTTTTTTTGTTTAGTTTTTTTTTAATTTGCTGTCATTTCAAACTACTATTGCACCCCCCCCCTGCCGCGATCACTCCAGCACCCCCCAGGGGGTGAGTCTAGGCAATGTTTTCTCAAATAGAACCTTGGAGCACAGAAACCCATGGTGCAGAAGACATAACCTGATCTTACTGAGTTTTATCACTCTGCTTATTTTTGTACTGGGCATAGGGACGGGACAAGAAGAGAGTACTAATAACTAAGTCTCAGCCCTCCTCCCTTACCCAGTATTTCCACACTCAGTTCCAAAGCACAGCTGTGTCTCCAAAGTTCCAAGCTAGCCACCTCTTCAGTCACTCTCTCACCCTCCTAAGCATATAACCACCAAACTGATCCTCATGTAGAACTCTCTCCAATCTTCAAACGCTCAATCACTTTCCAAATTCCTTGAGGATCTCAACCAAAAAAAGCTTTCCTTTCAAGTTTCCTAGATCACCGCTCTCAGACTGGTGTCTCAGCACTTCCCCCACTGCCTTAATGCCTGCACTGAGGCTATAATCTGATACTTTTAAATTGGTCCATGGGATTGTGTGCAGTCTTGTCCCTCTCAGAATTCATGGACACAGCTATTTCTCCTTTCCCCCTCCATCTGCCCCAGGTCCCCAGAATTCCCATCCTTGACATGACTTGACTATAGCAGACAGAGTAGGAGTTGTTGTGACGTCCGGGCCTGGAGCCTATAGAAGTGGCGTCAGATTCAGATTTACTGATGTCTGAGGAGATGATAGAAATTATGATTAGAAGCAATGTATGCCAGGACAGGACATAAGAGCTGGCTCTCCACATCTGAAATATAAGATTGACAAGCAGAGAAAGAAGGGGCATAGCCAGCAGGTTTAAAAAAACAGTTTGGACCTTCCTCAGTATGATGTTAGCACGATAAATAAGCCAGGGCCGCTGAGTATCAGGGACAGCAAATCAACTGCTGCTAACAGTCCTCATGAGGGCCCCAGCTTCTATCACATGCCAGGTTCTCATACAGCCAACACATAAGAGTTGGGAAAAATAGGACCTTCCTGGCTTGTATTCCAGGCTGTTTCTGGAGGCAGCAAAGGTGGACATCTTTAAAAAAGGGAAAGAGAGAGACATATAAGACCTCTTATGGCTCCAAGCCTCTGATGCTCTTGGCAATTTTCCTAGAGTCATAGAGGTATAACTGTCCCATCGTACAGATGAAGAAACTGAGACCTAAGTGAATTGAGGTTAAGTAACTTGCCCTAGGTTACCCAGCTAGTATCTGAGATGAGATTTAATCCCTCTTGACTTTAAGTCAATTATTCTATCCACTGACACAATTCTGCCTCTCAAGAGCTGGAGTAGAGGAGAATCAAAGGAAGATTTTTAATTTTCTCAAGGTCAAACCCTGCCCAAGCAACAAAAATGGGGTTAAACTTGGGTCCCACGTCCCCAGATTCATCACTCCAAGGTTAGGAGTTTCCTCCCTTCATCACACTGTCCTCACCTTACTCCTTTCTGTTGTATTTGTCCCTGGAGAAATCTCATGTGCTATGCCACTCTGTGAACTGCCTCCTATCTTGAAGACCAAGAAAGCATGGAAGAATTTAGTGGTGTTTACTCTCTGATACAAGATCAGCAACAGCTGTTCTCTTTTAAAAAAATTTTTTATATTAATTTTGTTAAATATTTCCCAATTACATGTAATTTTTTTTACCATTCATTTTTTTTTAATTTTGAGTTCCAAATTCTTTTCCTCTCTCCCACCCTTCCTTCCTCCTTAAGAAGGCAAGCAATTTGATACCGATTACACATGGGAAATCATGTAAAACATATTTCAGTATTAGCCATGTTGCAAAAGAAAACACAGACAAAAAAAAAAGAAACCTTTAAAAAGTATGCTTCAATCTGCGTTCAGAATTCACCAGTTCTCCCTCCGGAGGTGAATAGCATTTTTCATCATGGGTCCTTTAAAATTGTCTTGGATCATTGTCTTGATCAGAGTAAGTTTCACAGTTAAACATCATCATGACATTGCTGTTACTGTACACAAAGTTCTGCTCACCACTTTGCATAAGTTCATATAAATCTTTCCAAGTTTTTCTGAAAGCAACCTGCTTGTCATCTCTTATAGCACAATACTATCCCATCATAATCATATACCACAATTTGTTCAACCACTCCTAAATTGATGGGCATTCACTTGATCTCCAATTCTTTGCCACCACAAAAAGAGCTGCTATAAATAGTTTGTATAAATAGATCCTTTTCCCTTTTCTTTGATATCTTTGGGATACAGATCTAGTAGTGGTATTGCTGGGTCAAAAGGTATACACAATTTTATATCCCTTTGGGCATAGTTCCAAATTGTTTTACAGGATGATTGGACCAGTTCACAACTCTGCCAACAATGCATTAGTTTCCCAATTTTTCCACATTCCCTCAAGCATTTGTCATTTTCCTTTTCTCACATGTTAGCCAATGGATAGGTGTGAGGTGGTACCTCAGAGTCATTTGAATCTGTATTTCTCTTATCAATAGTGATTTAGAGCATTTTTTCATAGGATTATAGAGAGCTTTGATTTCTTCTGAAAACTGCCTGTTCATATCCTTTGACCATTTATCAATTGGGGAAATAACTGTTCTCTTGATAACACTTTATTTGCCCTTTCTTATTCTCTAGGGTGTGCTCATGTCCTTGAGATGACTGTCTTTTGCATCTTTTTGTATCCCCAGAACTTAGCACAGTGCCTGGCACATAGTAGGTGCTTAATAAATGTTTATTGACTGACTGACAAGCCCTGATACAAGTCTTCCATGAGAGAGACACAATTTGTTTTCTGCTTGCTAATTTACCTCTTGGTAACAATCCTAAAGGTCTCCTGCTTTTGGCTTTAGACTCGTTCCATTGACTGGGTCAGTAGGTAATCATAAGTTCATGTATTCAGTGTCTAAAGAGCTACAATCTATCCGTGACAAAAAAAGTCCAAGAAACTCCTGGATGATCATGCAATAAAGGCTGAGGAAAGACATATGGATTGCTCATAGATAGCCAGAGCAGCTAGGTGGTACAATGGATAGCATACTGGGCCTGGATCCAGTCAGGAAGACCTGAAAAGACCTCAGACACTTACTAGCTATGTGCCCCTAGGCAAGTCATTTAACCCTAAATGGCACAGTTTCTTCATTCATAAAATGAGATGGAAAAGGAAATGGCAAGCCATTCTAGTATCTTTGCCAAGAAAACCCTAAATAGGGTCATGAAGAATCAGGAATAACTGAAATGCCGCCACCACCACCACCACATTAATGGGCTTGTAAACCAGCGATTTACTCTCATTGGTTGCCCTTTGACCTAGAAAAGCAGAGTCTAGTTGTATCTCAGACTTCTAGTTGCCACATGGTAGTGGAATGGGCATGGTGAATTGGCTCCCCAGACTGATTCTAATAATTCTGCTATATTGCTGTTGAGAAACTGGCAAGGTCACTGAATGAGGTGTGAGAATTCATTCTGTTGGGGTGAGAACTGGGGAGAAGCATAAATGGTGTCAATCATTGATTTTGTGTCGGCTGAGTGGGTATATGCACAGCAGGTGTGATTCCACTTCCACGTCCAGAAATAGCCAAGACAGTCCTAAGCATGGATCCTTAGATATAGAGAAACTTTTTCTTCTTTTCTCTCCCCAATATGACCTAAGTCTGTATAATCGAACAAGAGAACCCTCAGGGAGAAACCAGCAGATCCAGAGTTTAGAGAGTGCTTGACAATAGTGTGTCTGGGTGTCCAACAGTTGCTGCCGGGGTTATCTGCATATTATACCAATCTTTTATACATCTCAAAAGTCAAAAGAAAGCAAGGAAGCTGCCTTGCCTTAAAATTATGGTGATGTCATTGATTTAGTCCCTGAGGCAACACTACCTTGTGCTTACGTTTGTCATTTCACAACATGTGCTCCCAGGACTTAGACAGCATGGAGATGAGAATCTGAAGAAGGACTTTTAGAACAGAACAACCTTATTTTTTTAATTAGATTTTTTATTTTTAGTTTACAACACTTAGTTTTACGTGTTCTTGAGTTTCAAATTTTCTTCCCTTCCCTCCCTTCCCCCTTCCCACCCAAGACAGCATGCAGTCCGATATAGATTCTACATAAACCTTTGCATTAAACTTATTTACACAATAGTCAAGTTGCAAAGAAGATTTATGACCAATGGAATGAATCATGAGAGAGAAGAAACACAACCAAAAAAGAAAAGAGAGAGCAAATAGTTTGCCTCAATCTGCATTCAGACTCCAGTTCTTTCTCTGGATGTAGCTAGCTTTTTCCATAATGAGTCCTTGGGAGCTGTCTTTGAGCCTTGTATTGCTGAGGAGAGCCAAGTCTATCAAAGTTAGTCATCACAGAATCAATATGTCTGTGGTTGTGTATAATATTCTCCTGGTTCTGCTCCTCTCACTCAGCATCAGATCATGTAGGTCAACCTTATTTTTTTTTAAATGCCTAACAAGTATGCTAAAATTCTGTCCCTGTATTGATAAAAGAAGCTTAGACAGCATAACCATCAAAAGCTGATACCTGTTGCCCCTGATCATGACACTACCCAGCCAGGAGACTCAAGTCCAAATAAAAGGGAGCCTACAATGTATTCAACCAGTGGATAAATGGAGAACTACATTTCATACTCCATATGGGAATCTGGGATTCTTTGTGACATCTTTTGGATGTGTTACTGTGCTTGAACACATTCAGGAGCTAATAAGTTGTACTTTGTGGAATGTGTGGGGCATCTTTGTGGTTGTCTGGATGACATTCATATAGCACAGATTGTAGTAGCGGATGTGGCTACATTGCAGAATTATAGGAGGGAACATGTTCTTGGCTCTCAACTTTTTTCCTTCCTTCCTTCCTTCTCTTCCATCCTTCCTTCCTTCTTTTCTGTCTCTCACTTTCTTTCTTCCTTCCTTTCTTCTCTCTCTCTCTCTCTCTCTCTCTCTCTCTCTCTCTCTCTCTCTCTCTCTCCTCTATCCCTCTCTTTCTCTCTTTCCCTCTCCTTCTCCTCCTCCCTTCCTCTCCCATTTTCTTCCCTTCCCACTGAAGTTTCAACCTGTTCTATTTCTAATCTGGGCCAAGTTTGCCCCTCTTCAGGCAGCCTGATGGCCATCTGCTCCCAGTGCCCCCTGAGGCTCACCATATTGGCGATGGACTTAGTTCAGGCACCCAAGTAACCTCAGCCTTACTGTTGCTCAGAAGTCCCAAGCTCAAGAACTTTACCACCTCAGCCTCCTAAATATCAAGGATTTACAGGCATTCACTACCACACCCCACTAGCTCATGGATTTTTCAAAGATATTGGGGAAGGAGTAATGACCTTGGAGTGTGAGCCACTTCTTCTTGTTCTAATCATGGCTGTCTACCCTTAGGATAGCCAAGCAATGCTACCTCCCTGTGGAGAAATCTAACAAACTTTGTTTGAGTATAAAAGGGACAGAGGTTATAAATCACTGCCCAAGACTGATCTCAAACAAAGGAGATTACCAACCAAAGGAGAGCCAGGGTGAGAGACAAAATGGGAAGTCTATTCCTCATCCCACACCAATATATGCAATGTCTTCCTTTGAATAAAGGAATCTAACCTATTCTATAAACTAAAGATGTTCACATGTTACTAGAAAATAATGCCTTTTTTGTCACCCTACCACAAGAGTGTAGATAGATAAAAACAAGGTAATTGCTATATTGAAATGGTTAGCTTTCACCTCAGTAAAAATTCCAAGATTTATTTTTTTTCTTTAGGAAGTTTATGGATCAATTCTCTATCCCCAAAGACACTCATGGATGGAGAGATAATTTTGTATGTTAAAAATGCTATACTTGAAGTGGGCAGTGAAGGGCATGGGTGTGGTATATTTTTCCAGATTTTTTTCCAACGAATTGATTGGTTCACTGAATTTTTGCTTTATCTTCCTATTTATCTTTTTTCTTTTTTTCTTTAAAAAAGTCTTTTTCTTTTTCTTTTTTTTAAACAACGGAAGGCTCTCTGGGTGGAAGAGGGGAGGGATATTGGGAAATAGATGATATAAAAACCAAAGACATCAACAAGATATATTTTTAAAAGATGCAAAAAAATGCTATGGTTGTGGACATATGTATCTGTGTTGCTTATAAGAAATCAAAGTATTTCCAATTCTCCAGCTAACTGTGACCTTTAGTTTACAGTATTTTAAAGCCAGATTCTGTGTGGTACTATCTTCCCCCTCTCTGCCACGTAGCACTAATAGACAGCAACAGAAATGTGTTCATGGCTTCTTTAAGACATATTCAAATAAGAAACCACAGTCCCCAGAAACAAGAGAGCTACTAGATTCTTTGCCAAGAATTATTTTCTCATTGAATAAGAACATATATGGAGAGGAAAGGAAGTAAAAAATCTGCTATGTTTTACAATTAGCTTGAAGTGAAATGAGCTGAAAGGAAGCAGATTCCAGCTCTTTATTTAAATGAGTGACAATACAGAAAGCAGAACCAGGAGATCAATATACACAAAAAAATCAAATGAGATAATATATGTAATGCCCTTTGCAAATCTTAAAGTAATATATAAATGTCACATTATTATTACATAATTAAAAAGAATACTAATAGGAAGCTGAACTCAAGCTAAAGGCAATGAGTAATATTTTCCCCAGAGATATATGATGAAACATACAAACCTTTCCCTTGGTAGAGAAGTAGGAAACTATAGGTACTGAATGGTGCATACGCAGCAACTGTGTCAAATAGTTTAACCTAATTGTTTTTTCCTTTGTGATATGTATGAATTCTAAGGGGGAAGGAAAGCAGTGGGAAATTTTTGTGGTATTAAAAAATACTAGAGTGAAAAAAATGGCAGTTGAATGACAATTTCAAGCATGAACCATGATTGACTTATGCTTTAAAATAAGTTTTGCTTCTTAATAAAGAATGGATTCAGATGGAGTATCATCAGACAGGACCTACAGAAGCAGGAAGAGATCTTAGAGATAATGTAATCTAACCCATGTGCAAGGGAAGAAGGAAGGGAATAAGCATTTATTAACTACTTACTATGTACCAGGCACTGTGCTAAATGCTTTTACAAATATTACTTGATTTGATTCTCACAACAACCCTGTGAGGTAAGCACTATTAATTACGTAATAAGTACATGAGGTTAGATTGAAATTCAAGGATTCCTGCTTCTATGTCCCTCACTCTTTCTACTGTAGTACCTAGCTGCCTTAATAGACTTCTATAAAGGCAGGAACTGTCTCATTTAAAATTTTTTAAATCTCCCCAGGTACTTAGCACAATGTTTTGCTCATAGTAGACATTTCATAAATATGTGAATGAATGACTTTTTTAAAATGAAGAAATTGAGATCTAGAGAGAAATTACTTTTTCACTTCCACATATCCTACATTGGATAGTTATTAGAGAAAATCTAGTGTAACTTGTGACCCAGAACACTAAGTTCTAGACTTATACTAAAAGGGGCTTCACCAAAAGATTACTTTCTTTGATTATTATCCCACTCAATTTCCAGGAAATTTCTGAACATCGCTCATGTCTAAGTGTTCACAGAAGTAAATAAAAAGGTGTCCCAGCTCCCATACAAGCACTCAAAGTAACTGTATATATTAAGAGGACAGCCATTATTTCTCCCAACAGACAATGCAAAACAAAACAAAACAAAACCCATGTACAAGAACTCAGAATAGCCTGTAAACAATGCACAAAACATATAAAGCTTCCCAGTAGTCAATAAATGATCAACATAATTCTCCTCCCTCTTCCCTCAATCTCTCAGGAGTATGAGTGCTGCCTGAGAACTACCCCTTCTCTGATAAAAGTCTAGATTCTGGAACTCTGAAATTTGGGTTTAGTAGAAAGATGACTCTGGAGGAAGAATTCTCAATATTCCAGAAAAACTAGAACACGACAACACTTATCACTCAAACAGTGAAATTCCACATTTCACAACTGAGTGAGAGCACATGTCATTGACTCTCCAGGTCTGGAGGTAGGTCTCAGTCCAGTGAACTCTGTTTCCCTGGCTGCTATCAGCTCTTGGGCTAGAAGACTGCCATCTTTGGGCACTTAATCATGTGGTTCCTGGTTGTTATATATGCCTTTCCCCAAAGCAGCCATTAATGGCTCCTAGTGGGGATTACACACAAGTCTCTAGGACTGCAGTCTGATCCTAGTTTTGCTAAAAGGTAAAAGTGTCTGTTGACTTTCATAGGCCAATAGAAAGGATGGATCCTCCACATTACTTGTCCAGTGTGTGTGGGCCTATCTATTCATCTTGGGTGCTACTTCAATCAGCCAAACCCAACCTCCAGTAGAGGTCAATGGGTGTGTGCATAGGCACCATAAGAAGATAGAATCAAAGTCCCAATAAAGGTTTATCTCCTTGTCAGCTCAATGAGTTGAAAAGGGAATTATCTTTTTTTTGTATTGTAACATTTATTGAAATAATGCTATAGGTTAATAGAAACAGCAAAGAACCAAAGAATTAAAATGCAAGCTATGTAAAATCCCAGCTAAAACCCAACGTATCTAATGTATTCATTCAAAAAGGGAACTATCTTGATAAACTCTTCAATGCTAAAAAAAAGTATACAGTTAGAATATTTGAATTTATTGTTTATTTTGAAAATGTCAATCAGATTGTATCTCAGAACAGTATTTGTTCATAACTAGTTATAAATTACATGCTTTGTTAAACAGCTTATTCCCTTTGAAATAATATGTCTGTATCTTTGTAGTTTTACAAATTAGATATTTAAAGAGCAAAGCTGCTAAACATCCCTTCCTCCTCAATAAACAAACAGCCATATTATTCCAGCGCAAAATAAAAGAAGTATATTAAGCTAGTGTTGATGTTAGATAGGTATAACTATTCATTTACTCACATATATGAGGCCCTGCAATTTCAAGGAACACTCCCTTATACAGTACACCACAGACTCATGATTTCCAGAGGCACTACAAACTGAGACCTGGGAAAAACCTTAACTCAAAAAGGCCAAGATCTCCCACTGCCTCTGGGGCCATCTCCAGCAGTACTGATCTATATCTTGCCACTGGACCCAGATGGCTCTGGAGGAGAAAGTGAGACTGATGACTTTGCGCAGCCCTCCGTTGCCTAAATCCAATTCACTTGCAAGTCATGGCATCACCTCGCTGATGCTGTGGTCCTCTTCGAGAGCAAAGGACAAACAACAGCAATGGTGCAGTGGAAAGAACTACCTATGTCACTCATTCCCTGCCTTGTACCAGGTTTGAACCTCTATATACCTCAAATTTCCCTTCTGTAAAATAAGAGAGTTGGACTCTCTTAAGATCCATTCCGGTTCTGAATCTATGCTCTGTGCCAAATAATCTTAGGGCATTTGATAATTATGTTCATTCATTCAACAACTTTTTAGTTTTTTTAGTACTTACTCTGGGCAAAGAACTGTGTTAGGTTTTGGGGGCGATACAAAGATAATTAAGACATGGTCTATTAATAAATTAGAGCAATTTGTCACATATTGCCACATCTGTGAGAGAAAAGAACAGATACTTATACAGAGTTTAGAGTAAGAGGAAGGATTCAAATCTCCAAAGAACATTTTTTTTTCTATGGCAACCATATTTTAGTATCTCAAATCATTGGTGTAATTCATTGTAGGATTCAGAACTGGACAGGACATCAGGGATCATCTAATCCACCTTCCTGATGAGGAAACTGAGGCCCAGAGAAGTGAATGGACATGTTCAATGTCAGACTTGTGTTTGTCCTTCACTTTTGAAGAGGACCATGGCATCAGGGAAATCATGATATGACTTGCAGTTGACTTTGATTTGAGTGAGCAAGGGCTGTGCAAGGTCACCAGCCTCACTTTCTCCTCCAGAGCCATCTGGATCCAGTGACCAGATATTCATCAGGATGACTGGAGATGACCCAGGATGCAATGGGAGACGCTGGCCGTTTTAGGCTAAGGCCTTTTCATGTATTCACTTAGAGTGAGGTAATGCCCATTCAGTGAATAGGCCTCTTTAACAAATGAGTCAAGGGATGGCCCTTTTAATTAGAAAAAGAAAAAAAAATCAAGCTGGGAGGGGAAGACTCTCAGGGTTGCTGTTCCAAAGAGAAATAGTTACCATTGACATTCACTCTAAGCCAGGAGGGACCAAAATACAGCCAATGTCAGACAGTTAGTAAGTAGCGAAGCTCTGATTCGAATCCAGGTCTAATGACCTCAAATATGAAGTTTTTTCAACTACACTACTGCTACTTCAAATGTGGCCTTATTTGCTGTATAGAGGCCTAAAGAAAACAGAGAAAGAGTTCCAAGTCCCTTCCTCATTGCATTTGCTAAAACTACTCTGCTACTTTAATAGATCTGTGATCAGTGGGGGCACTCCTTCCACAGGAGCAAATCACAACCTAGTCAAGCCTCTCAGCTTGGACATTTCTTGTCCATTCCCTTTCATAAATCCTCTGTAGAAGATCAACCCAATACACTAGATGTCTTCCTCGGGCTCCTTTCAAACTTTGTGGCTATCAGCACAATGCTTGAAGCTGTCCATGTATTGTCTACTTCTCATGTGCAGGTCATTGTTGATAATGTGTTTTAACCTTCTTACACCCATCATACATTTTTCCACTGCCCTTTGGTCCCCTTGCAATTTTTATTTTTCTAAGGTTATGTTATTCCATGTTTTGCTATTGCCACGAATATTCCTATTGAGGAGCTTGTCACTGGCATCAAGGAGCAGTTTAGGGTTATTGAGACTCCACGCAATTTTCCAAATGTGTTCCAGCCCACTCCTCCGACTATTAATTCATTGTCTGTCCACAGTGTCTATCCAAGATATTTGTGCTTTTAGGCTGCCTCAGTGGTCTTCCAATCTACAGGACTGACCCCTCAGCAAGCTTTAAAGTCATTGAATGTAAGCTCAGAAAAGGATTTTAGTAAAGCTTTAATCTACCCCCATTATTTTACTGTTATGGAAATATTTTTCAGAAAAGTTGAGTTACTTGCCCAGCATCATATATTTCACTGATTTAAGAGCAGGGATTAGAGCTCAGGTCTGATAGCTCCCAGCCCAATAATCTTTCCATTATCCCTGTTATGAATTCTTTTTCAGATGCGGATCAGTTTCTGGGAATGAAAACCTCCATTAATGCCATTTCGGTAACTGTCAGATTTGAAATTCTAAAAGATGGATACTCATCATAGTATTATGACAACAGTAGGCTTTTAATTAATGAAACATAATAGACATTTAATAAATGCTTGCGGATCAGTTGTGATCAAATCATTAGTCCTTCCTACAGAATTAAAATATATTAAAATGTTCCCAATTTTTAATTGTATTAATATACATATTCTACTCAATAACCATTGATCAAGTGTGTCTTAGGATAATATAATCATAGATTTAGAGCTGGAAGGAACATTACAAGCCATTAAGTCCAGCTTCTCCATTTTAAAGATAAAGAAACTGAGGCACAGAGTAGTTAAGTGACATTACAGGGTTACATGTTAGTAAAGTCCTCCTGACTTCAAGTCCAATGTTTTATCTCTCTGAGCTTCAGTTTCCTTGTCTCTAAAATAGGGAAAAGAATACTTGTACTCCCTACCCAAAAGGGCTGTCAGGAGAGTGATAATCAACAATAAAGTGTATATAAGTATATAAACTGAAAAGTGATATATATATATATATATATATATATATATATATATATATATATATATATATATGGGTTATTGTTCTCTCTCTCTCTCTCTCTCTCACACACACACACACACACACACACACACATGCGCACGCGCGCACACACACATTCTCTTCCATTGTATTCCTTCTTCTTCTAGTTACTTCCTACCACTGCCCAGCATTGCTTTATCTATCCTTATTATTGCCTTGGTCCATTCATTCCTTCTTTTTCTTTTATTTTTGAGTCTCAAACAATGTCTTTTATCAAGTTAAAAGGTATTCATCCATACCCAAGTGGATCTGGGATGTTATCAAAGGGACTATTTCCTTTCACAACGAAGATCATAATCCATCTATGACTGTTCACCTAACATGATGGGGACCAGTGCAACACATAGACTGTCCAACAGACATCCCCTCTTACCACATGAGGAACCCATTCATCAATAACAGGTAAGTTAGCTGGAAGAAGAGCCTCCTCTTGTCTTTTAGGTTTTACTATGGCCTTTGGGTAATTTTTTTGTTGTTGATTTAGCAAGAAATTTCACAGACAGTTCTTTTGTTCTTGGCAGTTTCTGCAATTGTGTTTTGTTCTACATCTCTGTTCATTTCAAGGAGTGGTCTCTTCTCTTAAGGAACATAAAATCTAGTTGGAAAGATGAAATATGTCACAACTGCAGTACACATTAAAAAGCCACATGCTGACAAGTGTAAATTGACATACAGCATGGTACATAACTCCTTAAGAAATGCAGAGGAAAGCTAGAAAGTAAACTCTTTCTGGGTAAATGCGAGACACCTATAAGTCATAGAATTGTCATTTAGAAGAGAAAGGGGTATTAAAGATCTTTTGATTCAAGGGTTTCTAACATGGGGTCCATAAACTTTAAAGAATATATGGATACATAGATAGATAACTATATTTCAGGATAATTAATTTTTGTACCTAATTTTATGCATTTTAAAAAATTATTCTGAGAAGGGGTCCATAGCTTTGTTTTGTTTTTTTTTTTTGTTTTTTACCAAAAAATGTCATTTAGTCCAAACCCTTCATTTAACGGACAAGGAAACAGAGGCCCAAAGGGATGAAGGGATTTTCTCAAGATCACAGAACTAGTAAGCAGCAGAGCCAGGATCTGAAATGTAGATTCTCAGACTCTTAAATCCCAGCCTTCTTTCTACTACACCTTTCTCCTTTATTCACCTCCTTTGCCTTTAGAAAACAACTAAGATAGGAGGAATGATGTGTTGCCTTGGAGATTAGGGAATCTGATGGACTGTGCTGCCAAGTCAGACTGTACTGAGTGTGCATGCTGAAAAACACACTGCCTGAAGAGTCCCGGGCTGTCTGAGCCTCCACCCTCCCACCCAAATGAGAGATGCTGGCAGGGCCATCTGTTCAGTCAGGCAGTGGCCCGATGGCTGTGGGAGGATTGACAACTGTACCACAGTGGATTCAAGTCCTGAAGAGTAAATATTTAAACATGTGTTTGTTTCTGTACATGAGCCTCAGGGCTCAGTGATGGGCCCATTGGAAAGATCTAAATAATAATAATCGGGTTGATGCTGACAGCCCTAGTACTACTGCAGAACCTGAACTTTTCCTGAAGAATAGTTGTGATCATTTTGCCAAGGAAATACTCTTTCTCTCTGACTCCTTTACTCTTTCATACCTAGCCACTACCATTTCATTCATTTTCTCTCATCCACTAAGGAATGCACCTTCTGCCATCTGGATCCCTGCCCTCTTTTGTGTATGTATGTGTGTATTTATGTGTTCTTGTGGATTCTATAATGATTAGATTCTCTCCTGGGAGATGCCTACAGTTCTAGAGGTTTTATCCATGGAAATGTATTAACATATGATTTGGTACTTCCTCTCACCTCTTCAATGAGTTCTGTTTTAATGTAGAAATCAAACACTGATTGAATACCTATTAAATAGAAAGCATTGTATCAGCACAGAAAATGAAGATATAGCCCCTTCCCTTAAGGAATTCAAAATATAGTTGGAAAGACAAAATATGATCCAGCTTAAGGGCACTTAAAAAGTACTAAGTGCAAAATAATATGCATGTAACACATATATTAAGGGAGGACAGGTAGACCAGATTCATTCTGGACAAAATCAATAACATCATAATGTGGTAAGTGACAACAGATAGCCTGGATTCAGTCTGGGGAACATCAGCATCATACTCTGTGGATTGTGGCCTCACACAGAGTTCTCTGGGGAGTATTTAATTTGACTTGTTTTTTACTCTTATCTAGGTATATTTAGTATTCTTACCAGAACCAAGCTAAGAAATAAAGGCATGGGCAGAAGAATAAATTTATGACATACAACAAAGAATACAAAAAGGACTCATACCCAGGTCAATAGACAGTCAAGAAAACGTTTCCCTTTGGTGAATATGACCTTCCTCGAGGACCTACATAATTGTTCCAAATTATGTCATCCTGGTTGTGAATCCTCTCCAAATAGGGAAAGAATTTGGGGTTGAGCACAGGAATCCTGCTTTTGTGTTTGTCCTTCAAAATCTACACAGTCCACATGACTTACAATACTAATGAAGATTCAGGTTTGTTTCTATACCTCATGGTTCTGTACTTAACAGCTCCTTGGCTCTTCCTCAAGCTCGTGCTGCCCTTCCCAGGATCTGCTTCTGTTAAGGATTAGAAATACTACCTCAATGCATGCCATCTCAGTGACCACCATCTGCTTTCCACTGCTGCTGCCACTATCACTGCTTCCTCAAAGAGGAAGCTCTAGCTCTAGAACGACTAAGCCATTTTGACTATTATAAATACCCAAATTAACTACAAAGGACATATGAAGGAAGACTCCATCCGCCTCTGGAGAAAGACCTGATAAATAGGAATATGTATAGAATGATTTTACACATATATGTATTATATATACACACATATACATATACATACATACAATCATACATATACACACACACACACACATATTTGTGTCTAATGATAGCCATCTCTAGGGTAGAGGGGGAAGAGAGGGAAGGGAAAAAAGAAATTTACTTGATAAAGTTATTATATGTTTAAAAGGAATAACAAGTTTTACATAATAAATTTACAGTTTCATGTGGAATCATCTTTTTATTATTCTACTGTATTATGGAAGTACTTGTTTTATTTCATAAATTAAAAATAAAATTTTTAAAAGACTGACTACCAAAGCCAATCTGCCTTGTGGCTAGTCAGCCCATTTCCAGCTCTATTGTTACTCAAGGCTATAGCCCCACTTGGTTAGCTCACAAAGGAAATCCTTAGTCAGCTGACAAGATCTCTGGACCCAACAAAATGGTTCCAACTCCTACATCTAGGTGAGTTAGAGAAATTGAATTTCATTCACCTCTTCTCTGCCTCAGGTTGCAATCCTGTGATCAGCTAATTTTTTTTTCAAAATGGGGATCAATACTTGTGTCTTGTTTTTCCATTTATATTTCCAACTCTATTTCACTTGAAGCTGAGCTCAGCTTCCCAAAAGGCACTAGAAGCCTAAAGGGGAAATGACAAAATAGGTGGCCCTTGCCAGCGTCCCTGTCACCATGACAAAAGCCCACGTCCCCATTATATACCAATTGGTATCTCCTCAAGGAGAGACTGCAGAATAAAGTCATTTGAGGTTAGTCAAGTAAAATTTTCCAGAAGAGATGATTTTGACATTATGTTTCAAAGGAGATAATGGATATAGGTTGGTAGAAAAGTTGGTGAATGACTTGGTGAGTAATATGCTAATAATAGGTAACATTTGAATTGGCTTTTGCTTTCCTCACAACAACCCTGTGAGGGAGGTAGCACAAACAATGTTATCCTTGTTTTATAGACAAAGAAGCAGAGCCTCAGAAATGTTAAAAGACTGGCCCACGATTATGTAGCAGGCAACTAAGTATCAGCCCTGGGATTCAAACCTAATTCTTTTCTAATTCTGGCCTTGGAGTTCTGAAGATCTGAGTTCAAATCCTACCTCTGACATGCACTGGCTGTGCGACCACAGGCAAGTCACTTAACTGCTACGTGCCCCAGAAAACTCTAAGACTATAGACTACTGAAAGGTTGCTGACCTGTATTGGTGGAGAGTTTCCCCAGTGGGAGTTCCCTGCAACAATGAGATCACAAGTCTATTTTTAAAAAGAAATTTGTATTTATCACTTGGAACTCAAGAGACATAAAAAAAGGTAAATATCAATAAAAAGCAATAGATGACAATTTGAATGAGTGATACACAGTTTCAACTGACATTTATTGGCCATAAGATATGAAGGCATTTCTGGAAATGGACTCCACGTTCTCTGTGAAACTACATTCTCCAGGAAACCATGTCTTAATTTACAATGTCAGGCACTTCCAAGTACAGAAGATTTGAAAAGTGCAGTGGAAAGTCTAGAGACAGATACAGGAAGAGTGAATCATGGAGGTGAGCCAAGGAGAGCTGGGAGAAGAAATGGCACCTGTGTCCTGAGTTAGCATCATAAATCTTGATTTTGATGGTGAGAGTCACAGTAGCCTAGGGGTTTAGTGATTATTCAGTATCCATTCCAAAAAAGCCTATGTTTCCTAATCTATAGTGCAATGGCAGGAAACTCTAGTGCCATTTTCTATCCTATGGTTCCCATGCCCAAAACAAAACAAAACAGTTTTCCCTAGAGTTTTTCTAACACCTTTCTATGACTGACTGATATATTCCCCTCCTATTGGATCAAGAAGACAGAGAAGTTAATTAGGAACTAATATTACTACATCTTAAGAGATACTTGAAAATGGCCTCCATCTGGGAATAGGTACTAAGAATATTTAATGCCTGATTCAATTCTTTGTTATTGCCTGATTATTCTGTTTCACTAAATGACTTTGCCTTGAATCGACGGTCAGATGACTCTGCTTGATCAAAGTAATATGAATGAGGACCTATGCACTGTGGATTTAAATCATTTTGGTTTCTCTGCCTCTCTTTAGCTCCTACCCATGGCCTCTAATCCTGGACTAAGCAGAAAAAATCTAATCCCTCTTCTGTGTGACAGCCCTTCAAAAATATTATCACTTCCCCACCTAAATCTTTTCTTCAGGAGAAGTGTTCCTAACTCCCTTAATGTATCCTCATGAAGCATGGTTTTTCTCCTCTGGTTATATTCCAGGTTTTCAATGTGCTTTCTAAAATGTAGTGTCCAGAACTAAATAGAACACTCCAGATGTCATCTGATTAGGAGATAGTGGAACAGGACTAACTACCCCCTCCTTCACTCTGGGTAGTATATGTTAATTTTGACTAAGATCAAATCATTTGTTAGAAGTGTCCCTGAAGTTTGCATGTTCTGGGTAGTCTTTTGAGAACTACGAGTTTCAGTTTAATGATGAAGCATGAAGGAGAGGTGAGGGAAAAAAGGACAGAGAGGGGGGAAGGAAGGAGAGAGAGGGGAAAGATAGAGACACAGAGGGAGACAGAAAAAGACAGAGACAGAGACAGAGACAAGAGACAAAGAAAGAGACAGAGACAGAGAATATTTATTAAGCATCTATTATGTGCCAGTTACTGGGCAAGCATAAGCAAGCAATACAGTCCCTAATCTCGGAGAATTTATATTCTAACGGGGAGGTTGACACATAAAGGAGAGATGGGAAGGGTGGGGAGAGAAGTGACTAGAGAAGTAGGCTTCATGGTTTGGAATTGGCCAGGAAGTGAAGTAGAGTTCTGCTTTTGGGCAAGATAAGGATTTCCCTATTAGAGCCCAGACTGATTCCAGGGACACAATCCAAGTTAGCTTTGCATGTTGGGGGAGGGGCATAGGAGGGAAAGGTAGAGAGAACAGCAGTAGTAGGCTTGGAAATGAGATGGAAAGGTAGAATATTTGAATAATGCTTTTTCATCCATTCATTCTGAATGCATTTGCAGAGTTTGAGAAAGGGAGAATCCAATGACATGCTACAAGTAAGATAGGATGATGGACCATTCCTTTGTTGTTATTCATTTGTTTTTCAATCATGTCAGACTCTCTGTGACCCCTTTTGAGGTTTTCTTGGCAAAGATATTGGAGTGGTTTGCCATTTCCTTCTCCAGCTCAATTACAGATGAGGAAACTGAGGCAAATAGGGTTAAGTGACTTGCCCAGGGTCACATAGCTAGGAAGTATCTGAGGTCAGGTTTGAACTCATGAAGATGAATCTTTCTGCTTAGGAACCTCTTAAGTTCTACATAAAGATATAGCTAGAAATTAAGCTTTTCAGATTGATTGAGCATTATTTCTTGAAAAATAAAAATTTTTAAAAAGAGTTCTTGCTCACAGCTGGAAATGGTGAAATTCATTTTCCCCAAAGAAAGGACAACAGAAAAGTTCTGAGTCCCAATATAATCCACGGAAGAGAAAGACTATCTGCTTAGAGCTTAAGCTTTGGAGTTCAGGAGTCAAACTATTCCGACCTTTCTTTTTCCTTCTTCTTTTGTAAATTTATTGACAAATAATAACATTATTATATTTATATAACTAAGTAACTTGTTTATGAATAAAACATGCTTTATAAAATAGTGGACATTTCCCTACAAGCATCCAAACAAATTCCCACTACAACGTATATTCTCTCTCACCTCCAAATGGTTTATTGATTTTTGTTTGTTTTTTTGAGGGGGGAAGGCAAAGTAATTGGAGTAAAGTGACTTGCCCAAGGTCACACAGCTAGTAAGTGTGTCAAGTGTCTGAGAACAAATTTGAACTCAGGTCCTCCTGACTCCAGGGCTAGCATTCTATTCACTGCATGACCTAGCTGCCCCAAGTTTATTGATTTTTAACAGAAAAGAGAAGTGTGTCCTTTAAATCTCATAGCATAGTTGCTTAAGCCTATGATTCCTGCTACCAGGGGAGGCTGAGATAGGTAGGTTGCTTGAGCTCAGGAGCTCTGAGCGACAATGGGACTAAGCCAATCAGGTACCCATGATAAATCTGGCATCAATATGATGAATCTTTGGAGGAAGGTGGGGTATCAGGATATCTGGGGAGGGAGGCACCAGCCCAGGTTGGAAATGGGGCTGGTTAAAGCTTCTGCTGATTAGTGGTAGTATTAGATCTATGAGTGACTGCTGCACTTCCAACCTAGGTGAGAAAGAAGAACCAGTTAAAAAAAATAATTCCCTACCATTGCTCACTGCATTTGGCCAAAGTTATTTTTGGCTTTAAATGTTGACTTAATATAGCTGTATCTGACATCTTTTTTTCAAGAAATTAGAGTATAGCAACTAATGGGGACAAGAACTTGTAATGTACTAAAGTTAGACTAAAGGTTTACAAAATTTCAAGATTGTTTTTGTTTTTTCTTTTATGTTCTGAAAGTGGGTGGAGCAATTAACCTTAGCCCCCTTTGTTGTGAATGGGGCTGTTCCTGATAAAGGCAGCCCCTTTGTCAGTGAATTGTTGGTACTCTCTGGGATATTTAACAAGAGTGAGGAATAAATATACTCAAAATGAGTACCAGAGTTGAGCTGAGTTGGACTTCAATGATTTGCCAAGAGATTTCATCGAGAGACTCCCAAATTGATGCTGGAATTTGGTGATGACATTTTTTGAACAATGTTGTCAAGTGACATGGGTCAGGGAAACAATGTGGTATTATGTTATTTACATATGTAGTTATTTACATGTTCACTGAGTCAGAGATGTGGGAACCATTGCATAGTCAGGACCCTACATATGTGGCTGACATACCAGAGCTCTGCCTAGTCCTGCCCCAAAGCCCTGTCATTTTTCCCTACCAGATCCTTATGTAGGATTATGATTTCTCCAGTATCTTTTGGTTTCACATACATACTTCCTTACCTTGTATTGTTCCATTTATCACCTTCACTCAAAGTCTGAATGCATGGTTTAATTAATTGTTTAATTAATGGTTTAATTAATTAATTGGACATGTAGTGTCCAGAGCTAAACACAGTACTCCAGATGTTATGATAGCAAAAGGAAAAGCATTCATTGGAAGTAACGTAGATTGTATATTCCATCAGATTTGTCTTTGTTTTCTTGAGCAAAAAGCTTTTCCTCCCAACCCTTCAATCAGGAGTCCACTTAAATGCCTCTTCCTTGTCTCTATCATATGCTGTGTGCAGAGAGTGCCCAAATACTAGCTGAAGGCAAACTATCCCAAAGCTATGCCCCAGAAATAAATAAAGCCCTGAAGCTTCATCAATCATCTAGCTTCATCTGCATTTTGTTCCAGCTAGAAATGTACATAAACACATTGTAGCTCCTCCTTGTCTTATCTCCAGCTAGGTGGTCCAGTGGATAGAGTGCTAGGCCCAGAGTCCTGAAAACCTAAGCTCAAATTCAACCTGAGACACTTACTTGAAGGTGTCCCCGGGAAAGCCACTGAATTTCCATCTGCCCCAGTTTTCTTATCTGTAAAATGAAGATAAAATAGCACCTGTCTCCCAGGATTATTGTAAGGATAAAATGAAATCATATTTATAGTGTTTTGTAAACCTTAAAGTGCTATGTAAATGTTAACTATTATAAATGCTAGCAATTGCTAGAATGTAAGCTTCTTGAGGAAAGGAGTTTGTCTTACTCATCTTTGTATCCTTCATCAGTTCAGTTCAGTCATTTTGGTTGTGTCCAACTCTCTGTGACCCATTTGGGGTTTTCTTGGCAAGGGTACTGGAATGGTTTGCCATTTCCTTCTCCAGCTCATTTTACAGATGAGGAAACTGAGGCAAACAGGGTTAAGTGACTTGCCCAGGGTCACATAGTCAGTAGGTGTCTGAGGCTAGATCTGAATTCAGAAAGAGCTCCTGACTTCAGGCCTGGCACTCTGTCCACTGCACCACCTCACCACCTCTATGCTTCATTGCATTTAGTAACGTTCCTTTCACATGGCAGATGCTTAATGAATGTCTGCTGAATTGAATTTATTTTCTATTCCCCTCCCGGATCTCTTCCTGATGGACGTTTTAACCTGCATTCTCAGCCAAATGTTTTTCCAACAGACTAACACAGAGGGGTCTGGAAACCTGTGCAACATATTGTTCATGTCCCACTACCCAGAGCTCTTGCTTCCAGACCGCAGACGGATCCCAGGAAACACGGAACTTGGAAATGGAAGGGTAGATACATATAGTATAAGCAAATAGGTGGTACGGTGCCCTGGACTTAGAGTCAGGATGACCTGAGTTCAAATCCAGATTCAGCCTGCTTGAATTCCCCGGGCAAGTCATTTAATAGCTCTCAACCTCAGTTTCTTTATCTATAAACTGGGGGTAATAACAATACCTGCATTAGGGGGTTGTTGTGAAGATAAAATGATAGAACATGTAAACCATTTTGTAAACCTTAAAGCATTCTGTAAAAGCTAGCTATTATTATCGTACATATGCAGGAGAAGAGAATCTTGTGAGTGCAACTGCCCCTGATCCTCCCAGTAATGTGTATTTTTGAGTCACACCAGAGGAAAGACTTTGAACCTACTCCCTCCTGGATTCTTGGCTCTCTTTTGGGCTCATATACCAATGCAAAGATGAAACATCCCTAACGTCAGCCAATTGCCCACTTGTAGAAACAATGCTGATGTTCCTGGGCAGGGCGTCTGTCTCTGAGAATCTACAAAAGCAGTATATGAGCCATTAGGGACCTCTACTCTCTGAGACATTCCCAGGGGCATTAAGTACACTTAATTTAAGACTAAAAAGAAACTTGCCTCAATATGATTAATTATAGCTACAAATATTTCTTCAATAGAAAACAGGCATCATAGTCTTGGGAGACCATTCTAAGGAAAGAGATGGAGGACGGAAAAGAGAAAAATTTTTTTCTTTTGAAGATAGAACCATTCACAATGTTTTCAAACTATGGTGACCTCAGTAGCCTCCTTACTACATTTGCATCTTTGCTTGTCTGTGAAATTTTGACTTTAAATTCATTAAGAAAAGAGTTAGCTTCATTTTTGCATCCTATTTGAGTCTTACTTCATTGTTAATATTATTGTAATACTTAAGTAGGAAAAAAGAGCATTATGGGAAAATCCTGGGTGAATCAAAATGCTTGAGGAATGAATTTTTCTAAACTATCTAATTTCCTGGTAACTGAGTTACACCCCCCCCCAAAAAAACTTTGTTGTTGATGTATGCAGCTAACAACAACTCATATCTAGTTAAATTGAACTTTAAGGCTTCCAAATGGTTTTTTTCCCCCGTAACAGTTCTATGAGATAATATAAGTCTTATTGCTCCCATTTGACTGTGAAGAGCCTGAGCATCAGAGAGATTAAATGATAGGGCTCAATTCTCTGCATTAGTGAATAAAGTCAGTGGTTAAAAGAACACAAAATCTCTTTAAAGAAGCTGGATACCCATCTCTCTGCTGATTTAATTAAATTTAACAAAGATTTATTAAGTGTCTATGACACTTTGCGAGGTACTAGGAAGACAAAGATAAACATTAAATAGTTCCTGACTTCAAGAGGCTTATAGTCTCACTGGAGGAAACAGCTACACAGGTAAGTAAATGCAAAGTATATACAATTTAATACAAATCTGTTTCAGTTGTGGTTATTGTTATCAGTTATCTTGTTCTCATTTTTCTTAGAGATATGCTCTGAGAATGTTTTTCAATCCTCTTTTTCCTTTTTGACAAGGAAGTATTAGTCTTTAGAGTCATGGGTCTTATGTTTAATTAAAATTAGAGAACTCTCTTCCCTGGACAGTACTGGCAAAACAGTGACAGATGATAGATTCTCACTCTCCAAATGTCTTTTTCTCTAAAATCCACCCTCTTGTTTGCATTTATCATTCTATCACCTAGCATGTGACCTGTTACTATTTCCATGGTTACATCTTATGTTGCATTACTTGTGTTTAAGGACAGAAGCTCCTTACATGACATATGTTCATCTATTTACCTTCATTCATTTTGAAAATCTTCCTATTATCTTAATTATAAAAAGTCACTCTTTGCAGAAGTGGATGTCTCATCTTCTTCCTTACCTCTTAGAAAGTAATGAGTCCAGGCAAGAAACAGGATCAGAACCAAACCCAGACCCAACTTTACTTGCATTTCGTTGACTCTTTGAAGCATTAACTATAGGCTAGGGTGAAGACCTCGGCTGATATCCTACCATTGGCACTTGCTACCTGTTTGATCATGAGAAAGTGACTTAATCTCTCTAAGTCTCAGTTTTCCTCCTCATAGGAAATAAGAATAATACTGCTTGTAGAATTTAATTCACAGGGCTACTGTAAGATCAAATCAGAAACTATATGTAAACTATACTTGAAAATTTTAAATGACTGCTATGGTATTGGACACCACCCCATTCCTTGAATGCCTCCCTAGAATTCAAAGCTATAGCTTGGTAAGATAACACTGGTGGGAGGTCTTTATACCAGCCCCAGGGCATGTCTATTGCATGCTGCCCGCTGGGTCTTAACCTTGGGCCATAACCTTGCCAGTCTATGATGGGTACTAGAGGTAGTCTTATCTTTTCTATGAGTCCAAGAGCTCCTATACCAGGGGTGGGGAACCCTGTGGTCTCAAAGCCCCAGCTTCCCCACCCCTGTCCTATATTATAAACTGTTCTCATCTATCCATAATAAGCAGGGGGGGAGCAAGAATTTGATGGAAGTAGCTGGGAGAGAAGATCAAAGAATCAAATGAGATAATGTATGTACAGGCGTATTTGCGGGTTTGGTTCCAGATCACCACAATAAAGTGAATATCACAATAAAGCAGGTCACACGAATTTTTTTGGTTTCCCAGTGCATACAAAAGTTATGTTCACATTCTAATTTAATGAATTAAGTGTGCAATATTATTATGTCTAAAAATCTACATACCTTAATTTTAAAATATTTTATTGCTAAAAAAAAATGCTAATCATCATCTAAGCCTTCAGTGAGTTGTAATCTTTTTGCTAGTGGAGGGTCTTACCTTGAGGCTGATGGTTGCTGACTGATAAGGGTAATGGTTGCTGAAGGCTGATGTGGCTGTGGCAATTTTAAAAAATAAGACAATAATGAAGTTTGCCACTTCAATTGACTTCCCTTCATGAAAGATTTCTTTGTAGCATGCAATGCTGTTTTATGGCATTTACCCATAGTAGAACTTCTTTGAAAAAAATTGGAGTCAATCCTCTTCAACCCTGCTTTCTGCTTTATTAATGAATTCTATGTAATATTCTTCAATATTGTTGTATCTCAGAGAATAGAGAGTACCAAGGAGAAGGAGAGAGATGGCTGATGGGTGGAGCAGTGAGAATACTCACAAAATTTATTGTTTGCCATCTGAAATGGGCATGGTTCATGGTGACCCAAAACAATTACAAACAGTAACATCAAAGATCACTGATGATCAAAGATCAACATAACAGATATAATAATACTGAAAAAGTTTGCAATATCGCAAGAATAACCAAAATGTGACACAGAGATGCAGGGTGAGCACACACTACTGGAAAAAATGGTGCCAATAGAGTCGCTTGACACAGGGTTGCCATAAACCTTTCGTCTGTAAAAACAACACCAGCAACAAAACAAAGATGCAATATCTGTGAAGCGCAATAAAGCAAAGTGCAATAAAACAAGCTAGGCCTGCACAGTGTTTTGTGTATCTTAAAGCACTGTATAAATGCTAGCTAGCTACTACTACAACTATTCTTGTTGGTGTTGCTGCCGCTGCTGTTGTTGATTGAGCTGGAAGAAAACTTGGACTTTATCTAGTCAAATCCCTGAATTTGAAAGTGAGCCCCAGAGAAGTTAATGAGTTGTCCATGTTCACATAGATAGTGAGTGGCAGAGCTGGTATTTGAACCTACATCCCTTAACTCAGGGGTGGGGCACCTGTGGCCTTGAGGCCACACGTGGCCCTCTAGGTCCTCAAGTATGGCCCTTTGACTGAATCCAAATTTCACAGTTCTGCAGATTCAGTCAAAGGGCCATACTTGAGGACCTAGAGGGCCATGTGTGGCCTCAAGGCCTCAGGTTCCCCACCCCTGCCCTAACTCCTAATCTAGCACTCTTTCTGCTACACCAGACCATAAACTGATCATAACAAGGAGTGGTAGAACATAAGGTGAATGGACAGTGAGGAGGATAATTCCAACCAATAGGCCTTGGGACTTTCCACTTAAGTGATATCACTGAGTCAAAGGGTATGCACAGGTTAGCTGAAACTACTAAAAAAAATTGCTTGGTAGTTCTAGCATCTGTTGTATTGCTAGGTTATACGAAGGTGTTCTGGGTTCTAACGGTCGACACTGAAGATGATGGAGTATAATTTCCTCAAGGTAATAGCTCCATAATTCCAGCCAGGTTTTGACTGTGAATAGCAACTTCTCCTGGATGGTGTAGTTCCTTTCTGAGTCAGTCAGAGAATGTATATTATAGGGCTGGAGTGTAGGGAAAATTCTGTGGTCCCCACGGTAATGTTGGATACACGTGTCATAAGGCAGATCAAGATAGAGATCGGGATAAGTAGAGTCTTTACATTGTTAAATATGACTTTCACCAGCAGTGTCCCACCACAGACAGACTTGGGGTGTTTCAGCAAATTGACGAGAGGTGCTGCCAGCAGGATGGAAAGGCTGGAGGTGAAGGGGTGATGGTATTTCACAAAACACTGCCCACATAAAGTTCTCCTGCAGTGTGGCTTCTACCCCAGGCAGGTCCCTATGGAATCCCTCTTAACCAGTTACATGCCCCAAGAATTCTATTTACTTGAATTGTCATCTCTCCAACTTGGCAAATAGTCAGTGTTGGTTTCTATCCCGAGTTACCATTTCCCATTGCCTATTGCACATTTGGAACTAAATGTCCCATGGACATTTCAAACCCAATATATCCCGAGTAGAACTCATTATCTTCCCCTTCCCACCCCAACCAAACCACCTCTTTTCTGAACTTCCCTCAATTTGAAGGCTTCTAATCACCCATGTCTACAACCTCAGTGTCATCCTTGACTCCTCACTCTTACTCATCCTACAGATCCAATAAGTTGCCATCTTTTCTTGTTTCTACCCCTGTAACATCTCATATACATCCTTTTTTCTCTGCCTTAGTTCAAATCCTCATTAACTTTCTCCTGGGCTACTATAATAGCCTCCTAATTTACCTTTCTTTCTCAAGTATCTCTCTACTCCAATCTACCATCCACACCACTGCCAAAATGATTTTTCTAAAACAAAGTTCTGACCATGTCACTATATTTCCCAATAAACTCAAGTGGCTCTATTATTTCTTGGATCAAATATAAACTGCTCTGGCATTTAAAGTCCTTCATATCCTGTTATAACAGTAAGGCAAGATTCATGATCTCAAGGATGACCATGAACATGCGTGAATGGTTTGGAATTGTGAAGTATAAGAAATTCTCTAGGTAGAAGGTGGAGGAAGTATAACATTTATTTAGACATGAGAGAATCTAATCCCAGGACCAGTAATTCCAATTCCATATAGTAGCAATAATATTACAAAGCCAGTAAGCCCAACTCAGTGTAGCAACAAGGAAATTGTAACACAATATTGTAGCAAGGAGCGGAGTCATCCTGTAACCTTCCCCCTTGCTAGTGCTTTTCTGTAAACAATCACTCATGAATCTTAACTCTCTGCTCAGCACCCTCTTCTGCAGTTCTATAGACTCTGAGTTCCTGCTTCTTCTCCTTGGGCTGAATTCTGATTCCTGTAGCTCTCACTGCCTCAATGTCCTCTTGATGGCTGCTTCTGAATCCTGCCACTCTCACTTCTGCTTCTCTGTTGCTCTTAGTTCTGCTGCTCTCAGTTTTGGGCTGTCTTTTTATATAGTCTTAGCTGGCATCTGATTGACTAGAACTCAGTGCACATACCATTGGCTCTGGTTTTACCAACTCACCTTAGGGCCCTGAGGGCTTCACACCCACATGGGCTTAACTAGCAAAAGGATGTGGGCCTGGGGCCTCACAACTAGTTAGTGAAAGGGTGTGGGCCTACCTCTAATCAGGCCTCCCTTTGTTGGCCCCACCTGAGGCCTATTCAATGGGCAGGAAAGATCTTTCACTTACTGATTGGCCTTACATTGGTCTTAGCCAACCTTTCCATCCTTTTTCTATGTTAATCCCCTTCATTATAATATATTATTCTCACTTTGGTCCAATCAAAATGGCTTTCATACTGTTCCTCTATTTCCCATCTCTGAACCTTTGCATGGGCTGTTCCTCATGTTTGTTCTTCTAATTTCTATCTCTTAGAATTATTAGCCTTCTTCAAGATAGCTCAAAAGTCACCTTCTATATAAGGTCTTTCTTGATCTCACCCCTTAATAGTGCCACTCCCCTCAATTACCTTATATCCATTTTCCATCATTTTATAAGATATCTATATAATAAGACTTTGAGAAATGATTGGCATTCTGAAATTTGTAGTTTAGATGGATAAGAATTCCCTCATCTCTAAGAGCAATTAGGAATTTTCTGATCTTGGAGCCATAAGATAGATTAAAGCCTCTCCTAGAACTTTTGAAGAAGTTGATACATAGTCTACAAGAGAACACAATGAGGGTAAGCAGGGGGCAGATGGTATCCTCAGCTATGCTGGGTACTTCATAAGCCAAGGTGTAAAGCACTGATGGTACTGGTGTGACAAGTGACAGAAGAAATTGAAAGGAAAACCTAAAAGAACAGAGCTATGGCAAAAAAGAGAGATATTGTGGTAGGCTATCTAACCCTACAAAACAGAGGACTCTGGCTAAAGCTGCTAGTTATACTCACCCCTTCAAGGACTGAAATTCCGAAAAAGGATCTGCTTTTTCTCAAACCTTCCTTCCCTAAGACTGTCCAGTAACAAACTATAATATGCTGTACTTGCTTCTTTTAGTTAAATGTTTCCACTATCTTATTCTTACTTAAACTATAAGGAAGAAAAAGATTAACTGGAGACAAAAATTTGAATTAGGACAAAGAGTCAAACCTCTGATTTAATGTTAGGAATTGTCTGAACTTGTCACCTTAAGCTATTATGTATATAATAATCATGTTCACCTAATTTGCACTCCATAAAATGATAGAGGAGGGTACCTCATAGACCTGAGTACCATCCTCACTGCTCCTTTTCTAATAAGTGAGCTAACTGTTGCATAAGGGTATTCCCAGCATCTACTACTAGAAAGAAAGAAGGTGGGGCTGGGGTGCAGAGGAGGATGGAAGCAGGTAGGCCTGGGTAAGATTCGGATCCACTCTTTCCAGAAAGGAGGAAGGAACAGAAGGAGGAAGGAACATTTCACAGCTGTATCTACTAGTGTTACATCAATGCATGGAAATCTTTTCTCAAAAGACATAAATTGTATATGAATGTAATGGAATACTGTTGTGCAATAAGAAATGAGGAACAGACGGACTTCATTACAACCTGGAAAGACTTATATGAACTGATGCTGAGTGAGGGGAGCAGAACCAGGAGATCATTATACACGATTACGGACACACGGGTATTTGTAAGGACTAACTTTGATAGACTTGACTCCTCTCGTCAATGCAAGGTTCAAAGACAGCTCCAAAAAACTCATGATGGAAAAAGCTACGCACATCCAGAGAAAGAATTATGGAGTCTGAATGCAGATTGAGGCAAACTATTTGCTCTCTTTTTTTTCCTTCTTTTTTGGTTTCGTTTCTCCTCTCTCATGGTTCACTCCATTGGTTATAATTCTTCTTTACAACTGGACTATTACATAAATAAGTTCAATGTGAAGGTAAATGTAGAACCTACATTGGATTACATGCTGTCTTGGGGTGGGGAGGGGTGAGAAGAGGGAGGGAGAGAAAATTTGGAACCCAAAAACCTGCGGAATTAAATGTTATAAACTAAAAATAAAAAATAAATTTTTAAAAAGAGAGAGAAATGTTGTAAAAGAAAAGATACAGAATGTAAGCTCCTTAGGGACAGAGACTATTTGTCTTTATAAACCTTGAACTTAGTACAGTACCTGGCACACAGTAGGTACTTAATAAATGCTTGTTGATTAGCTGATTGAGTTTGTGGTGAAGAACAAAGGAGGAAAATATAGATATTGCTTTGCAAATCAAAGCACTATGTAAATGTCAGCTATCAGACCATTCCCTCCCTCACTGTGAGTTCAGGAAATCTTGGGGTACTGTCAGAATCTCTAAAAAAAAAACTACAAGGACATAGCAAAATCCAAATGACATGATCTGCCCATAAAGTATGTACCAAGTCTGGAATGCTGCCTTCCACTAAGTACCTTCCTGAATGTGGATCAGAGTGTATATCCACACCCCATCCCTCCCACCCCAACAGAAGTCCAGTTTAGTAAATACCACCACCCTTGTCATTAGAGCAGTGGTATGATATAATCTTTAATATCAGTCCCAAATGGTGATGACATTCAGGGCTCTATTGCTGTGACAGAAGAGTGATCCTGTGCTTATCTCAAACAGCAGAAAGGCATAGAACTCAATACCTTGCACTTATTTTTTTAATTATTGATGTTTTTTGTTCTTACATCACTTTGATTCCCCCTATGTCTCTCCCTTCTGATCCTTTCCAGAGAGCTATCCCTTATAACCAAGAATTTTTGTAAAAGAAAAAGAGGAAGGGAGGCGGAGCCAAGATGGCGGCTGGAAAGCAGGGACTAGCATAAGCTCCCTGCCAAGTCACTCCAAAAACCTATAAAAAATGGCTCTGAACCAATTCTAGAACTGCAGAACCCACAAAATAGCAAAGGGAAGCAGGGCCCCAGCCCAGGACAGCCTGGATGGTCACTGGGTGAGGTCTTTCGTGCATGGAGAAAGATGGACAAAGAAGATAAAAAAAGGGGGGATGATAGAAGGGAGGACAGATGGGGATGGAGGGAATCAAAAACAAACACTTTCAAAAAGGGACAGGGTCAAGGGAGAAAATTCAATAAAAGGGGATAGGTTAGGAAGAAGCAAAATATAGTTAGTCTTTCACAACACGAGTATTGTGGAAGGGTTATACATAATGATACGCTTGTGGCCCACTTTGATTTGCTTGACTTCTTAGGGAGGGTGGGTGAGAAGGGAAGAGGGGAGAGAATTTGGAACTCAAAGTTTTAAAAACAGATGTTCAAAAACAAAAAAAAAAGTTTTTGCATGCAACTAGAAAATAAGATACACAGGCAATGAGGTGTAGAAATTTATCTTGCCCTACAAGAGAGGAAGGGAAAAGGGGATGGGAGGAGAGTGGGGTGACAGAAGGGAGGGCTGAATGGGGAACAGGGCAACCAGAATATATGCCATCTTGGAGTGGAGGGGGAGGGTAGAAATGGGGAGAAAATTTGTAATTCAAACTCTTGTGAAAATCAATGCTAAAAACTAAATATATTAAATAAAAAAAGAAAAAGAAAAAGAGGAAGAAGAAAAAATTCAGCAAAACCAATAAACATATTTTTAAAAAACATTGTAATGTTCCATAAATGTGGACTCCAATCTTTAGAAAGGCATGGAGAGAAGTGGCTTCCCATATCTCTTCTTTGAAACCAAGATTGTTATTTATAAGTTTGAAACATTCCATTTTGATTGTTTTATAGTTGTTCTTTGCATTTAGATTATTACAGTCATTGTGTATACTGTTTTCTTGGTTCTGCTTATTTCACTTTGTATCAGTTCATATAAGTCTTTCCATGCTCCTTTGCACTCATCATGTTTGTTGTTTCTTACAGGGCAGTGACACTCCATTTATGTATTTGTTTAGCCATTCTCCAATTGAGGGGAATATACATTTTTTTCCCAGTTCTTTACTCTCACCAAAAATTGCAGCTATAAATATTTTGGTATATACAGAGCCTCTCTTTTTGTCACTGACTTCCTTGGTAGTATATTCCTAGCAATGGAATCTCTGGGCCAAAGGGTATAGGCATTTTTGTCACTTCATTTGCATAATTCCAAATTTCATTCCAGAATGGTTATGCCAATTTACAATTCCACCAATAGCTCATTAGTGTATTAACTTTCCAAAACTCTCCCAACATTGACTCTTCCATCTTTTGTCATCTTTGCTAATTTGTTAGGTGTGAAGTGAATCTATGGATTTGTTTTGATTTGCATTTCTGTTATTATTAATGCTTTGGAGCATTCTTTCATATGATTGCTAAGAGTTTGTAATTTTTTTCAGAACTGTTTCTTCATATCATTTGACTTTCATTTGGGAAATGCTTCTTATGTTATATGTTTCTATTAGTTGCCTATATGTCTTGGAGATCAAACACTTATCAAAGCCATAATTTAAGATTTTACTTAGTCAACCACTTCCCTTCTTATCTGAAATGCATTAATTTAATTTATACAAAACCTTTTCAATTTCATATAATAGAAATTATCTATTTTATCTCTTGTAATTGTCTATCTCCCTTGTTTGGTTAAGAATTCACTCACTATCCAGAACTATGAAAGGTTTATGATTTGCTTCTCTTCTAATTTTTTATGATATGATCTTTAATATTCAGGTCACGTATCCATTTTGAATTTATTGTGGAATAAGATGTTAATTTCTGTCAGACTACTTTCCAGTTTTTCTGAGCACTTCTTGTCAATTAGGGAGTTCCTCCCTAGGTAATTTGTGTGTTCAGGTTTTTTGAACACTGGGTTATTGAGTTCAATTATTTATGATTCTTTTGTCTAGTCTGTTCCATCGATTTACTTTTCTATTTTTAGACTAGTCCCAAGTAATTTTTATGACTGCTGCTTTATAATATTGTTTGATGTCTGGAAGTACCATTTCTTCTTTTTTCCTAACTCTTTTTCCATTGTTTCCCTTGGTATTCTAGACCCTTTGTTTCTTCAAATGAATTTTTGCTATTATTTTGTCTGTCTCTATGAAATATCCCTTTGGTAGATTGATTGAATTAGCATCAAATCTATAAATTAACTTCAGTAGTATTGTCATTTTTATTGCATTGACACAGACTAGCCATGAGCACTGAATAATCCTCCAAATATTTAAATTGTTCTTTGTTTCTCTAAGGAGAATTTTATACTTAAATCTATATTATTTTTAGTGTGATTTTGTATATTGACTCCCTAATGTTTTATACATTTTATAGTTATTTTTAATAAGATTTCCTTTTCTATTATTACCTCCTGGATTTTGTTATTATCGTACACAGATATTAGTTTTGTGGGTTTATTTTTGTGACCAGCATCTTTGATGAACCTACTAACTGCCTCAATTGGTTTCTTTGCCGATTCCCAGGATTTTCTAAATAAACTAGCATATCTTTAGCAAATATGGATAATTTTGTCTCCTCTTTGCTTATCTTTATGCCTTTAATTTCTTCCTCTCATCCTATCATCATTGAAAGCATTTCTAGTGATATCAAGTAACAGCAGGGTAAAGATACCTCCTTGCTTTGGTTCTATGTTTATCAGGAATGTTTCTATTGTATCCTCTCTGCATGCAATTCTTGCTTTTGGCTTTAGATAGATCATTTAAATTACATTTTAAAAGATCCCTCTGCAGCTATACTTTTTAGCATAAATGTATTCATTTGTCAAAAGCTTTTTCTGCATCTGTTGAGATAATCACGTGATAGGGGTAGCTAGGTGGCACAGGGTAAAGAGCACCTGAGTTCAAATCTGGCCTCAGACACTTGACACTTACTAGCTGTATGACCCTATGCGAGTTACTTAACCTTGATTGCCTCACATACACACACACAAAAAAAAGATAATCATGTGATTTGCCATATTTTTATTTTTAATAAAATTGGTTACATTGACCATTTTCCAAAAGTGAAATTGCCATTTCTTTTTTAGAGGCTTCTATTGTCTGCAGATTTAGCTTGGTGGATTTTGTACTTCCAGATCTAAGTTAATCCCTCAACTGTGTGGCCTATATGAAGGTAAACAAGACCAAAAATGTCCTGACAATGCTGGTTCTAAAAGGCAAACTCTAACTCAGGGGTCTGGTAGAGTATTCTAAAAAAAGAGATCTAGTGGTGCTAGAAAAACAACACATCCTTCCCTGCCTCCTAGCATGTGGTATTATGAGGTTCCAAGCAATGGATGTCCAGCACCAGGCCTCATTCAACACAGGATAGGCATATCTAGCTTTTCCTAAATTTTATCACCAGGGTATGGGTATTTTATAACAAATCCAAACAGGGTTTGGAAGCAGCTGACAAATTCTACCAATTAAAACATGCTACATGCTTTATGTCTGAAGGAGTTTTACCTATAATGTAACTGATTCTATTCCTCAACTGACTCTTTGTCTGAGTTTATGCACCTCTTCTGGGTCAACATTCCATCTTTGTGATTCTAGAAGAGCTGAAACATCTGGGAGAACTCTAGAGACACTAGCCTGTGCCTCTCTGCGAATGGGTTGGAAGATGTTGGGGGACTGGCTTGAGCAGACCAGGTTTGTGAAGGGCTATGGCTTTTGATGAGGAGTGACCCCAGACTGAGTTAATTAAACTCTTTTCTGACAGTAGAGCTTTGAGGCCTCCACATCCCCATCATCAAGGAAGGACTTTTGGGGAAGAAGTCAGTCCCCTCCCGTCCACATAAGACTTGGCATCTCTCCTTCATTTGGTCCAGCATCAGAGCTTTTCTGTTTTTCTTTGAGTGTGCCTATTCACAGAATCATAGACTCAGATTTGAAAGGGACCTTGGAAGCCATCTAGTCTAAACCTTTCAATTTGTAAATGAAAAACTGAGGCCCAGAGAGCTGAAGTGACTTTCCTATAGTCACGCAGGTAGGAGAAAATGGCAGAGGGGGAAATTGAACTTAGCAGCACTGACTTCAGTAGTCAACTAGTTGGTTAATAAACATTTAATAAGTGTCTACTATGTGCCAGGCACTGTGCTAACCACTGGGAGTACAAAGAAAGAAGAAACCAATCCCTGCTCTCAAGAAGCTCACAGTCTAGTGCAGCATGCAAACAACTACATAACAACCAAAAAATACATATAGGATAAATTGGAAATAAAATCTCAGAGGGAAGACACTGAGGGAAGAAGGGCTGAGAAAGACTTCTTGCAGAGCAGAAGACCTATCCTCTCCTTCTGTTCCAAGGAAATGCTCAACTTATTTGGTATTTGTTAAATTCAGAAAGAAAGAAAAAACACTAATTTTGAACCACTGGCTTCAAAGTAGGTTAATCCAGTTCTTGTCTAAGACTCTTACTCTGAGGTTATACCTGGGGGAGAAGACTGTCTTACATCCACAGTGGCCCCACTAAGGAGCAACAATTCCGTAAGACTCAGCCTGAAACAACCAGGCAGCCTTTCTGATTGTCTTTATTATACTAAGTGCTCTCCAGTGAACAGAAAATAATGTCTCTTTGATGACCAAGGACCTTGTAACACTTCAGAGTCATTATTCAGAATGGCTTCTGAGGTTGTACAGGATTGTCAATGGAGTAGTACATGAGACATTAGACTTTATCTGTATTGACTCCAGAATATTTCTTGAAGTTTTTTTTTTCAAAATAAATTCCTGATGTCTGATTTTTTTAAACAAGCATTTACTAAGCACCTACTATGTATCAGACAATGTACTAAAGTACTTTACAAATATTATCTCTTTTTATCCACACAACGACCCTGGGAAGTAAGTGCTCTTATTATCCCCACTTTACAGATGAAGATATGGAAGAAGACAGACATTAGGTGACATACCCAGGGTCACAGAGCTAGTAATCTGAGGTCAGATTTGAACTCAAGTCTTGCTGACTCCAAGTACAGGGCTCTATCCACTGTGCCCTTAGCTTTTAGTAATGTGTGTCTGGTTCCTGACAGACCACGAGTGCCTTTAAGAAATGAACCAGGAGTCAGTGGCAAGCACATAAAGTGAAGTAGCATGCTCCATAGGATGGACCATTGGCCTTAGAGACCATCTAGTCCAGAGGTGGGGAACCTGAGGCCTCAACGTCACATGTGGTCTTCTAGGTCCTCAAGTGCAGCCCTTCGACTGAATCCAAACTTCACAGAACAAATCCCCTTAATAAAAGGATTTGTTCTGTAAAACTTGGACTCAGTCAAAAGGCTGCACCCAAGAACCTAGGAGGTCACGTGGCCTCAAGGTTGCAGGGTCCCCACTCTTGTCCTAGTCCAACCCTCTCTTTTTTACAGAGGAGGAAACTTAGGTCCTACTTGCCTAGTAGGAATTTGAATCCAAGCTCTCTGACTTTAAATGCAGTGCTTTGTCAGCTGCCAGAGGACCTCAGAGGTTAAGTGACCTGCCCATTCATGGGCTAACATCTGGTAAGTGCCAGAGTTAGGACCTGAACCCAGGCCTTCCTACGTCTAAGCCCAGAACTCTGCCATATAACTATGCCATAGTTATTCCTTTTTCTTTCCTAAGTGGTGATTAAAATTTAAATAATTACAGTCCTAACAATGGTTTTTTCCAACCAATCAACTGCTTCATAAATGTTCAACAAACTTAAGACAAAATGGCAGAATATGGTTAATTCTCTCAGCTGTTAAGTGATGGGTTTCTTTTTTTAATGATGACATGGGGTAGAGGTTTGTTATGATATAGGTAAATTCTATCTATTGCTTAGAGGTTAAGATTGAGCTCTTTTATAAGGTATAAATATAAAAATTTCACATTATTGACCACAAAAAATGCTGTTCCTTGTTTTTGAGCAAAGCCATTCCTAATTCTTTTTGTATGATTCTGCCTGACTTGGCCTGTTTTCCTTTGATTAGCTCTTAGACACCTTCAAATCAAATCAGTTTGGTTGGATTCAGCACTTACTATTTGCCAGACACTATGTTGGATGAAACGGACACAGAGATTAAGGTGGAAGCAGTTCATGCTTTCAAGGAGCTTACATCTCCCTTGGAGGAAGGACTGAGGGATGCTCATTGACCTCCATGACTTCCTGTCCCTCTGCCATCCTCAGAACTCTAGCTTCCTTCTGGCAGTGGTTTTTTCCTCCAGCTCTCAGGCACCCCGGCTAGCCAGAACCCCTGCCTGTTCTTGGGCTCTTACTATCAGCACTCTTCCAGTGGCTCTGCCTCCACTACCCCAATATTCCACAGATCTCCTTAGTGAGGCCTGGGACACTTCGCTCTCCTCACTTCAGCTATTTAGCTTTTTTTCCCCTAAAAGTACTGCACAACAGAAAAAAAAATTAAAGTACAAGTTCCATTAGTTGAATGTTCCCATATTTTATAGCATAGGTCTTACTGTAATAACCATAAGAAGGATATAAATGTAACACAGACTACCCTGGCCCCCACTGCCTGAAGGCTACATATGTTACATTTCACCCCTCCCCTGGAATTTCCTGGGGGAACCCGCTTAAGGGGGTTGAAAATGTCTAGGCTCTCTGAAAATGGCTCCAGACCTGCCCAATGGTGTTCCCAAATAAAGCAGGTGATCCCTGTTTTACCACTAACAGTCAGATTAACTTTTACAAAGGAACATTTTCAAAACATACACTCATAAATATACAAATGTCTCCTCCCATGCACTACTTCATACTCTGGGAAGGAGAAGGGGCTTAGGTTCACCATTTAGTTCAATTCCTTTGGAGCACACAGTCTCAGTTCCAAGCACAGAAACCTTCCCTTGGACTTGAGTCCCAGGCACTCTTGCTTCTCTGGGCTTCCCTGCCAGCCTAGCTGCACTAACTTGCCAATAATACTGGTGCTAACATCTCTGTGATGTAAACTCTCACTCTTGTGGGTCTGATGAGGTACCTGAAACTGAGGACTAACTACACAGAAAAGAAACAAAAACCTCCAGCCCCAATTCTTGGAACTGGAGTAAAAGAGGGAGAACAGGGGAAGGAAATCCTTTTCCTCTGCCAGGTTTAGTTCCTGGAGCCCAAAATGAAGTTGAATTTTGATGTTCACCTTCTGGATCAATAGGAAGCAATATACAGGAAAGAGGGTGACTGTCTCAGTGTCTTTAATTTTAGAGATGCAGTCCATTCGCAGCAAACCAAAGTGGTAAGGGAGGAAGAATGCCTCCATCTTAGGAGTTCTGGGAATGGCCAAGAATTCTTAGGGGTGCCTCCACATTAGGTGATCTGGGTATGCTCCAAAGCTTATTTTACATAAATAATATATTTTAAGAGAAAATGTTTATATATAAAATATTAGCTATTATCCTAACTCTCAGTGTGTCTTAGGGAGATAAGAATTTTTTTGTCTTGCATTTGATTTTCCCACACTGTAGAAGAATTGTAGGGAACTTTCATTCTCATTTTTTCATCAGGATTATAATTTTCTTGTTTATGCCACACTCTAATGAAAGGACCATTATATATAAAATTATTATGAGTTATTATTGCTGTTAGCAAAAAAGAACAACAGCATAAAGAAATTTGAAAAAGGAATGAGGCATTAGCCAGGCAGGGAAGGGTGGGGTGGTACAGCTAATTACTCTGCATAGTAGGAGAGACCCCATTATGCATGTGGTTGAGAAAGAGGAGAACACAGGGTCCATTTCCATCTTCACAATATCGATGTTTCCTCTTAATTTTCTATTTACTCTATAGCTTTCCATCCAGAAGGAAGATTTCTACTTGGCATGGTATTTACTACCTGGAGGAATCAAAAATGAAAACCCATACACCCTTTGTTTTAGTGAGTAATAGATGGGTCCAAAGGAGATGGGCAGGTTATTAATGGCAAGGGCGAGGAGGAATCTCTCTTCAGAATGGTGCTGAAGGGATGTTGACTATGGGCAACTGGGAAAAAAGAAGACAAGCCCCCTGACAAATCAAGCTCATTGCTTCGGAAGACCTCTCTCACAAATAAACCCATATGGGGTTGCGTAACTGAATGTGGGAGTCACAAAAAATTTGGCAACAGTAAAAGGTTTCTAAACATGCAATGACCAAAAATTAATCTAAAATCAAACATAATGAATCCAAGGTGCTTCTGGCAGTTGCATCGCCTAACTTCACTGCAGCCTTGGTTCCGAACCCAGCATTGACATTTATAAAATCAAAATACCAATCAACTCTGAAAAAAGTTGAAGATGCTCTATGTCCTGCAGTATCAGATATTCCACCAAGATTTAATTCTTTATGAAAAAGTAAACAAGCACATCCACCTCAGTGTGCAAATTTGCTTTCATCTTTAATAAATGGCACAATTATATGTATACCAAAGAATTGTTTTAAAATAAATTTCTTTATGATTTATTATCAGCAAATGTTTGATTTGTATACCTATTTTTAATATATCTATAAACCCAAGATTGGGTAAAAATGTCTCCAGAGAAAAGGGGTTGCAAGTAGAAAAAGTTTAAGAAGCCCTATGCCTACGTACTGTTTAGGAAAGGACTAGAAAGAGAGGTCAAGCATAGAGAAAGCCTCCAGTCATCTGCTGGGACTTTAGGAGTTTCTGTACAACGCTTCAAAACAGTCGCCAGTCTGCTTGATTATACCCTTCCCTCTATGTAGTGTTCCCCACATTCTCCTCACTTCTGAGTCCTTGCTTTCTTCTATATTTGGGTCCCAAGTGTCATATGAATTCCTAGTGGTACATTTTCCATGGCAAATCAAGTTCCTCATAGTCAGTAAGAATCACAGAATCACAGAACTGAAGAGCTGATAGGGACCTGAGAGGTCGTTCAGTAGGCAATGTCTACACAACAGGCACTAAGTGAATCATGAGTTTTGGTCATAATTGCCTGCCAATTTACATGATGTCATTTCCATGCTGGCAAATGAGCAGCTTGGTTAGAACAACATTTGTGTGGGTAGCCTCCTTTCCAGACTTTGTCTGGCCAATTCATTGAGAGCAATACAACTGCTTCTTGGGGCTGTCACAATAGCACTTTCCTCTCAATTAAATTCATTAAACTTCTTCTATGTGTGAGGCTTTTTGCTGGGCTCTGATCATATTACCACCAGTGTACTGGAGCCAGCTCATACCAGAGCAAGAAAGTCAATTGTTAAATTTTCAACATGAGCATTTACACCTCTGAAATTGGCAAATGCTACAAATCAGGACCTATTTATAGTTTTGTTGATTTCTAGACTTAAGAAAGTGATGGAGAAAATAATAATTTAAATTAAACATAAAAATGAGTCCTGAGCACATTTTTTCTCCACACAGACTCTCCATTTAAGGAGGGCACCCATCTCATCTTTTCCCACCTGGCTATACTTTTCCGAACTTCATCACCCCTCCCACCATGTGTCCACTTCCCCACCCCACTTTCATCTTCTTTTTATGTGTCATCTTCCTTTGTGCTCCTTGAGGGTAGGGTCTTTTGCCTTTCTTTGTATCCCTAGAAATTAGCACAGTGGCTAGCAGATGGTATGCTTTCTTTTTGTTAAATATTTACAGAACAGCCTTAGCTGGGGATGGGGGAGGAGGGTGTAAAAGTATATATGGCAGTGCTTGACCTCAAGAAGTTATTTCAGCTGCCATTATCTTTCTTATTTTGGGGGCTGCCCCTTTCTTCTTCACCTTTCTTGGCTCAGGCTAGTCTGATCACATGGTCAGTGGACCAGCTATTTGACTGGCTTTGGGGATTTTTCCCCCCCATTCCTTTCTATGGAAGGCTTATTACGTGGATTCTCTTAAGAGTGAGACGGGCATTGACCTCAGTTATTTCCTCCCCCACCACCCCAATCAGTGCTGTCCCTGAAAATCCAGGATGTACAGCCACAGTACCTGGAAATGACTCATGAAAACCCAGGTTATGTCAGGCATGGTTTGAGAACCATTGATCTATAACATCATCCTCCTCCCCCTCCTCTCTCAGATTTCTGGGAAAGAACCAACTGTCATTAGATGCAACATACCTCAAACAAATTTGGCCACAGAACATTTTGTGGCTTGACTTATATTAATGCTATCTCTAAATGCTTGGGATGAGGGTGGCAGTAACTCAAGGTTACGGAAATACCCACAGGATAGTCAGTCAATAAATACTTATTAAGTGCTAATACTACTATTAATTAACATTATATATGTGATACTATTAATTAATATTAAGTTCTTAATAGTACTAAGTGCTAATCACTGGGGATACAAAGAAAGGCAAAAGACTCTGCCCTCAAGGAGCATGGGGTGGGGGGAATAACAGAAAAAAGAAGCTGAAGGGGTGTGTGTGTGTGAATGGGGGATGATGAGGTCCAGAGGATTATAGACAGGTGGGAAGTGATGAAATGGCTACATTAGGTGCCCTTCTTAAATGGAGGGTCTGGGCAGAACTCTCCATTGCCACCCTCTACCCTCTTCAGTCTGAAGGATGGAGGGGCCCTGGAACAGTGGGTACTGAGAGAGGTATGAGTTTCAAGTTGATTCAGGATAGAATAAGTTTGCTGCAAATTTAGAGCAAAATAGAGGAAATTAAGCCTATTTTCACATCCTCCAAAATGGTCATATGTAATAAGCATTTTTGATACTTAATTTCATATTTCCTAAAAAAACTTTGCCAGCATTGATATTTTCTCATGGAATTCCTATTCACGTCATACGGAATACCACAATTTTATGGGACACAGTTGGGGAAATTCTGCTAAAGTGGAAATAGCTCTCTGAAGAACTTTAGCATCAACTGTGAGATATGAGAGATGCTGGCATAGAACCACCCAGCATAGTATGCCTGCATCAAAGAAGGGTCTGATATTTAGTGGAAAGGGAGTCAGGCCTTAGATACGAAGCTTGCCCCTCTTTCTTTATTAAGAAATAGCAATTAGAATGGAATAAATAGGGAGCAGGATAGGATGGAGGGTTAATTTAGTTAGTCTTTCACAACATGACTATTATGGAAGTGTTTTTCATAACTACACATGTATAACCTATATTGAATTGCTTGCCTTCTTAATGAGGGTGGGTGGGGAGGGAAGGAAGGAGAGAATTTGGAACTAAAAGTTTTAAAAATGAGTATTAAAATTGTTTTTACATGCAACTGGGAAATAAGATATACAGGCAATGGGGTATAGAAATCTATCTTGTCCTACAGGAAAATAGAAGGAAAGGGGGTAACAGAAGAGGTGCAGTGATAGAAGGAAGAGAAGGATAGGGGAAGGGGTAATCAGAATGCATGCCGTCTTGGGGTGGGGGAGAGAAGACATGGGGAGAAAATTTGGAACTCAAAATATTGAAAACTAAAAATAAATTAATTAATTAAAAAAGAAATAACAATTAGGAGTTTAACTTGAGCCTAAATATTGTATCTCTTAGACTAACATTATTTAAGGGAGCAGATAGATATAATTCTATCCCTTCTCTCTAAGGAGAGCAGAGTAGTGGCCTCTGGCCCCAAACTCCTGCTTCCCCTCCTAGCAGGAATCAAAATTTCCCTTGTAGAAGGATGGGGGTAGGAGATGCTAGAGATGTATCCTTGCCTCCCTTCAAGACAATTCAAGACAGCCCTTGCTATAAAAAGAATGAACAGACAAATGAATGAATAAAAAAAATTATTGTATTTATGCTGTGCTATTTTTCACAAACATAAAAGCAAAGAGCACTGGACTTGGAGTCAGAAGACCTGGGTTTGAGTTTTGGTGCTTTCATTTCTTTGCCACCTGACCCTAAGCAAGTCATCTCAAGTTTCTGAGCCTCAATTTCTTTATCTGTAAAAAGGATAATAATACTGGCCTTGCTGACTTCACAGGGTACTTCTGCAAACCACAATAAAGTCCATGTAGATGAGATTATTATGCAAGTCAGAGCATCCTGAGAATAAATACAGTGTGTAGAGGACATATAGTGAAGAGAGGAGTGGAAAAGAGGGAAAGAAGTTCCATCCATGACTCATTCCTTCTCACCAGTTCAGCTACGACCCTGTTTCATTGACATCTATAAATTCATCTCAGATGCCCCCACTCTTACTCGCTTCACAGAGTGGAACAGGGCTCATGAAGGCATCCTGAGTATTGTCATTCAAGAGGACCAAGGTACAGGGAAGAGTGTTGAACTCAAGCTTAGCATGCAACATCTTAATCTCTAATCTATTAAAGACTTCTTGCAAGCTTGGTGCCTGAGGAAGAGGAAAGCCCCTAGGGTACTTCTCATTCAGGAGGGTCAGCCTATCATTGATCCAGGAATCTTGCAGATGCTGCCTGCAGTGGACTCTGGTGTGTAACAGGGGAAAGGTAAGAAGAAGAGGCTCTTGACTTTCTTTCAGAGCAGCTGTATCCAGATTAACTAGGGTGAGGACACAGTTTGGGATCAAGAAAACAGAATCCAAACCAAGAAGCGAGGAAGCAATTGGGAAACAAAGTTAGGGGTTAGTTATTGACACTGTATAAAAAACATGAGAGGTCAGGGTATGAAAGAGGAGGGGGGCAAGAACTAGGATGAGAGATAAATAATGCAATAGCAAGTCAGAAGAGGTAGAATATGAAAGGCATAGAGGGCGTTACCCTCTATAAACGTGGCTCTAGAAGCATTTCCTCAGCCTTATGTATTCATTGGATCATTTGTTTCCCTACCAGGAAATAATAATAATTTATATTGAAATTGTGGGTGTGTGTGCATAAAATACCATTTCATAACCAAAACACCCTCATAAAGTAGGTAATATAACATCATCAATCATAGTCATCATCATTATTACTCCTTTTTACTGATGGGGAAACTGAGGATCACAGAGGTTATATGACCAGAGCAGGTCACCCAAGTCAAAGAGTGGTAGAGCCATGAGGACTTGCACCCAAGTGTTCTGCCTCCAAATTCAGCTCTTTTATTGAGTCAGAATGGAGAACTAGAAAAAACACAGGATTTGCAATCAAAGCACTGTAGTCTGAATCCTACACCTGCCGCTTACTGGTGACATGACCTTGAGAACATCTTTTAACTTCTTTGATACTGAGTTTCCTCGTCTGTAAAATGAAAGGATTACACTTGTTGACCTCAAAGGTCCCTTCCAAATAAATCTATGATCCCTTCTACTACCCACTGCTACCTTTCAAAAGAGTAAGGGAACTCCTCACTGCCATTCTTTTGGGCTTTTCAGTTTTGCTCCTTTGGAAAACTACTCAGATTTATAGAGCTTTTAAAAAAAGCCCTCTCTGGTGTATGGAGTGGCTTAGTAAGTAGTTCAGGAGATGGTGGTGTTTGAGCCCTGATAGCTCACCTCTCTCTCTCTCTCTCTCTTTCTCTCTCTCTCTCTCTCTCTCTCTCTCTCGCCCCCATCACCATCCCAGTTTTAACCATGCCGAGCTAGACCTCTCTGCATAGCAGCAGAGGGTGTACTCAGCTCTCCCATCCAATGACTGACATGCCCGCAGCAATCCCTGTGGTGGCAGGGCTGTGACTCAGACTTCAGAGCATATTTGGAGGGTATTGCTTCTCAGTTGCCAGGGAAAGCATTTTGCTAGCTGACTAGCATCCTGTGGTCACTTTCCTGATTGTTTATTCTCTCCTACCTACCTCCTCTCCCACTTGCTTCCATCACTCCCCATCCACCTATCCTTTCATTCACCTTCCCATTAAGCGATTTATCTTCTTACCTCTCCACCCACACACTCTTTTGAGTGAGTGTCTATTTCTGTATACTGTATCTGGATATGTGCTTATCTATCTGTATCCATGGATGCTTTAACTGTATTTTGTTTTCTCCTGAGGGGGAATATAAATCTTAGTGATTGCATCTACCTTGGGTAATCACAGATTAGATAGGTCCCCTAAAGCTATAGTGTCTACACCAATAGGTTAGTCAAAAGATGAACACTAAAGGTTCCCCTTGGGAGAGAAATGGATTCTTGTCCACCTTGCAGCTACAAATACACTGTCTTTGTCCCAGCTTTCCATTTTCCAGAGCCAGACCTGAACTCAAAGGTTCAGGACAGTGGAATCCCTCAATGTTCTAGATTGCTTGGTTATATTTCAGGAGGAAAGGAAAGCCTAGGTTCTGTGCCCCACAAAAAAGTAATGTACTCCTGGGGGATAGTCTATGGTCAGTTCAGGTCATTTGGGGGGTTAATACATAGGACATCTGCTTTTTATGGATTGTCCAATGACCATTTTAATAGCCAAAGCCAATGGCCTTTTCTCAATGCTCAAATGGAGCATTTGGCCCTGATGACCATTTTCCATTCTTGATAGCATCCTGCCACTGGTTTCCATGACACTATTTTCCCATATTTTTACTCCTTCTTAGTTAGTCTTCTTCACCGATATAGATACACACATGTACATATATGCACATATGTGTATGTGAATATATATATTTACACATTTATATATACTTCTCTCCCACTTCCAAGTGTGAATATGCCCCAAGGCCCTAGACTCAATTACCTTGTCTCACTCAATACTCTCTTCTTTGATGGTCTCTATAGAAATGATTCCTCAAATCTATATTATCAAGCCCTTCTATTTCCTTTGAAGAGCAGCCCTGCATTTCAGACTCTCTATCTGATATCTCCCCTGGGATGTTCTATTGGCAGCTCAAATTCAACACGTCTTCAACGGTGACTTATCACTTCCCCACCTCACCTACCTCCAGAGACCTTTTTCTAAACTTTCCTGTTTCTGTGGGTGGCAGCAGTTACCCAGGCTAATAAACTCAGCTCTAATTCTGCTCTTAACCCCACTCCCACATCCAATGAGATGCCAGATCCTATTGATCATATACCACCACAATTTTTCCAGTACCCATCCATTCTTTCCCACTTGCATGGCCACTACCTTAAATCAAGCCCACATTTCCTCCCCCTTAGTTTATTGTAGTAGACTCCTAACTGGTCATCCTGTCATCAGTCTGTTCCCTCTCCATTTAAATTTGATCCAACCTAACAAAAATATATCAATTGCCAACAATATGCAATGTCCTTTCTTAAGGGCTAGGGATAAAAAAGACAAAATTTTTAAAAACTCAGCCTCTGCCCTTGATGGCCTTGTATTTTACTGGTAGAATACTACATACAAATAAGTAAGTATATTAGTCAGTCAGTCAACAAGAATTTTTTAGGTACTTACTACATGATAAACACTAGGCTAACTACTAGAGATACAAAAAAAGGCAAAACCATGGTCTCTATCCAAGATCACATGTAAAAACTTACACAGACAAGATATATACAGCATGAATAGAAGGTAATTTCAGAAGGAAGACATTAACAGTGGGAGAGCAGAGACTGGAAAAGGCTTCTTGCAGAAGATGGGGTTTGAGCTGAATCTGAAGAAAGCCAGAGAAGCCTGGAGGCAGAGATGAGGGGTAAAAACATTCAAGATATGGGGAACAATCAGTGACAATTCACAGCTAGGGAGATGCAGCCTTGTGGGTTTGGAACATCAAGAGGTCCAGTGTTGCTGGATCATAGAGTATGTGGATTGGGTAAAGTATAAGAAGATTGCACGTGTAGGGAGGGGCCAGGTTGTGAAGGGCTTTAAAAGCAAATGGAGTGCTTTATACATGATCCTAGAGGTAATGAGGAGTCACCAAAGTGTATATATACATTAATTTGAGGAGGACGGAGTGAGGATTTATAATCAAAGGAATTAGGAAAGACTTTCCAAAGAAGATACAAGCATGCTGATTCTTGAAAGAAACTATAGATTTTAAAAGGTGGAGGTGAAGAGGAAGTACATCATGGGAAGACAGTACATGCAAAAGCATGGGAGTTGGTACATGGTGAGCTGAGTTAAAAAAAATAGAAGACAGACAAGGTTGGCTGGAATGTAAAGTGTGTGAGGGACACTACTGTGCATTAATCCTGAAGAGGCATGATAGTATGGAACCATACTATCAGTGTCTTCAAGTGCCAACCTGAGGAGTTTGTACTTAATCTTGGAGGCAATTAGGGGACAGTAATGCTTCTTGAGTAGGGGAGTAACTTGGTCAGGGTTGTACTTTGCAAAGATTAATTTGGCAATTATGTAAAGGAAGGGTTGGAGAGGGAATAGACTGGAAGCTGCAATAGGACAAAGGGGCAGGGGATCTGAGAGCTGAGGACAGTGTATTCTTGAATTGGTTAACTACAGTGTCAAGATAGGGGCAGAAGGGAGGAAGGTGAGCCAGAGCAGAAGTGACGGCTTGTGCAAATTAACAGAGGTGGGGGAGGTGGTGGTGGAGTGTGTTAAGAGAATGAAGAGGTTTGGGAAAACCAACCACTATTCCAGAAGATGGATGATGAAGCAAACTATTCACCTCCTGACAGAGAAATGATTGACTTAGGATGCAAAATCAGATATACATTATAGACGTGGCCAATGCAGAAATTAGTTTTGTTTGATTAAGCATATTTGTTACAAGGGTATTAATTCTCTATTTTCTTTTTTTTTTCCAATAGGGAGAGGGAAGGAAAAAAAGTCTTGTTAATTCTCCGCCCAAAAAATTAAATTAATTTAAAAGAATAAGATTAGGAGGAGTGAGGCCAAGAGAGATATGGAAAGATAAGAAGTTATAATTAGATAGAGGAATTTTCAAATTCTATCTCCTGGATGATGGCAAGGGAATACTTGTGGGTGATGACTGAAAGGGAATGACATGTAGGTGAAAGAAGTTCAGTTTGAGGAACTGTGAAGCCAGGGAACATCAATGCAAGGATGTATACTGCAGACTGTATGTATGCTTATAAATCACTATGTGTATGTGTTTTTATCTTTGTATATTTGGGGAAGGGCAGGAAGCTACATAGGGCAGTGGATAGAGTGCTGGGCCTGGAGTCAGGAAGATCTGAGTTCAAATCCAGCCTCAAACACTTACTAGCTGTGTGACCCTGGGTAAGTCACTTGATCCTATTGGCCCTCTGTTTTCTAATCTGTCAGATGAATTGGAGAGGGCAATAACAAACCATTCCAGTATTGTCACAAAGAAAACCCCAAATGGGATCACAGAGAGTAAGACACGAGTGAAATGACCGAACAACAACAATATTTGTGCGTAATGATTTCTGTGTATCTAGATATAAATGCATGGATAAGACAAGAGCGTATAAATGAATGAGTTTGTGTATTGTGTGTATGTGCATATGCACAGTAGGGGATCAGAGGATCATAGAGTTGGAGCTGGAAGGGACCTTAGAAGTCACTGAGTCCAGCCCACTCATTATACAGATGAGGAAACAGGCACAATAAGGTCAAGTGACTCGCTCATGATCACATAGCTGGTTAAGTGTCTCAGTGGAACTTGAACCCAAGTCTTTCTGACTCTCGCTCCAATACTGTATCCTCTATTACATGCAGCCTCCAAACCATATAAATTGATATTTCTCTGTATTTGCATATGGTGGCAATGAGGAATCTATATTCTATTGAGAGTCACCAACTCTTTTATAAAAAGGCTAAAAAGTAGTTTGTCTGAAATAAGATCTAAAGTTGTGTGTTTTGCTGTTGTTGTTTCTAAGCAGTCAATGGTTTAATATGGCATCCAAGAAAGCTAATGTAATCTTGGGCCGCAATAAGAGAGACATAGTACTTGGAATAATGAAGAGAGAGTGCTGTTGTGCTCTGCTATGGTCAGACCACTTAAAATGCTGTGTTTAGTTGTGGCATTGTAAGAGGGGTGTTTGTTACTGGTGCACTAACCAGGGGACACGCATGCCTAGCAAAGTGAACCTTTGCGAGGGATGTCACAGGTGTGTGGGCCTTTAAGGTTAGGAGGGGAAAATGCCAATCAGTGGGAGCAGTTTGCTTCTCTTTCTACTCATCCTCCCTCAGGTATCTCCCCACCAGGACATTTTGTTTTGAAAAGAACTCTAATAGTGGATTATATATACCATTTTTTATGAGGAAGTCCAAAAGACTTCTCTCCAGAACTTAAAAGGACAGAGTTAGAGGGAGAATATCAAAGCACAGCTAGGTCTTGAAAGACAAGGTTGATGTCCCTGGGCAGAGATGTGGAGGGAGGGCATTTCAGGCACTGGGGCTCACTTGTGTGAAAATAACAAAGGCAATGGAGGGCAGAACAAAATGGAACAACAGATAATAGTCTAGTTTGGCTGGAATGTAGAGTGCATAAAAGGATGAAATAAGCTGGAAGGAAAGTAAGACCCCTTCTCCCCACACCCCGCCCATTGCAATCCTTTTTCTTTAAGACTTGCTCGGGTTCCACATCTGCCATTTGAGTGCACTTTTGGTGTGCACCCACTTGTGCAATCCATGGTGCAGTTAGGAAAGACTCTTAATGTTTCCTTCATTGCATCAAAGGGAAATCTAGCTGCCAGTTGTACAGACTGTGTGAGCGGGAAAAACAAATAATCATACCAAAAATGTCACTTTTATTCTGCTCCTGATTGGGAACAGTGGAGAAGCGAACTTCTGGATTACCTCTGGTCCTGAACTGGGGGAAAAACGTAGAAAGATGGATTTTAGTAATGAAAGAGTTTCCACCTTTAACAGGGCCTGGGTCTAGGAACCAGATGGAATATGTAGTATGTGTCTATGTTACCAATGAGTAAACTTCTGCTTTTAACATATGCTAAGTCTGTAGTCAGAGGTCTTGACTTTGAATCCTAGCTCAACTGTTGTTTGTCTTTCATTTTCAAAGAGGACCAATGACATCACAGGTGATACCTTGACTTGCTCATGGATTTAAGTGAGGCAGAGTTGTGCAAAGTTGTCAGTCTCACTCTTCGAGTCATCGAAGTCCAGTGATATGACAAAAGTCAAGATGACTGGAGATGGTCCAGGGCATCTTCTATGTCTTACCAAATTTTAAGTGTTCCACAATGGACCACCTTCATGGCCATGGGAATAAATTATTCTCAGCAGCCCATTCCACTGGAGAAAGTCTTCACATGCTTGACTAGTAACCTAATTGTGCAACCTTGGGCAAGTTACTTAATTTTCAGGGCCCTCATTTTCCTCATGTATATGATAGAAAGAGGGTTGAGCTATGTGATTCTTTATTTTCCTTCCTGCTCTAAATCTATTATTTTAGTACCTGTTATTTAACACAATTAAGTGCTTTTACTTTAGCAACCCAGGAAAAAAGGAATTGATGAAGCACAAAGTGGGGATGAAATGAAGGGAAGGAATTTCACTAAGTAGAATGGGGGCTGAGCCATGATGTAGTTGATGGAAATACCATCAATGATATGGTTGGTGGGAAAAGAAACTCCACAACCTTGATAGATAAGTATATGCACATCTCATAAAGGAGGTGGAGTGAAGGGTGGAGTGGCAGTCAGTTGCTATGAAAACTGAACAAAAGCACAGGGACCTTGATATTCAGGTTACCCAGAGTATCCTCTAGTGTTGAGTGACGCACATGATGAGTGACACTGTGCACTTGATTGACAGCCACATGTCTGGATCCTAGATACTGGTTATAAAGCCCCACTACTATAATGCCTTATGTTGAAAAGCTGGAGAGAATCCAGAAGAAGGCAACCAAGATATGGAAGAGCCTGAAGTTCATGCGTATGAAAGAACTGGGAATATTTTGGCTGGAGAGAAGACTTGGGCTGGATATGGTAGCTATCTTGAAGAATTTGAAAGACAATCAAGTGGGAAAGGGATTAAATTTCTTCTTCTTGGCCCCAAAGGGTACCTACAGGTTGAATGTGTAGACAGAAATTGAGATTGAATGTAAGGAAAATCTTTCTAACAATTAAAACCATCCCCAAATAGAATGGTCTGCTTCTGGACATAGCATGTTCCCTCTTGTTGATTATCTTCAAGCAAAGATCGAATGACCTTTTGAATATGCTATAGGGAGGATTCTTTTTCAAGTAAGGTTTGAATTAGATGAACACTGGTATTAATTCAAATTCTAATATTCTATGATTTTGTGAAGTACAAGGGGCAAAAATCATTTGGGGACCACATAAGTTAAAAGCAACTTAATGTAAAGGTTTGCTTTTTATTTCTTTAAGTAAACAATAGTATGTTTGTGTGTGAGATTGAGGATAGAGATAGGAAGTGAAGGGGACCAATGGAAGACTTCATGGAAAATGTAACATCTGGCCATTTCCTCCAGGAAGGCATCCTTCTGTCCCCTCTGTCCCCACTCCCAATCCCACCCTGGGAAGCCATTTCTCTTTTGAATTCTCTAAATAATTTGCCTTTAACTAACACTTACTACATGTTACCTTGTATTTTAGCTATTTTTATATATCTTCTAAGAGGCAGGATTCGTATCTTATTTTTTAATTTGCCAGTCCTCAATGATTAGAATAGTTACTTTTCCTTAATAAAATAAAAGAAGCCAACAGAGTGAATGCATAAATCAAGGGCCTACTCAGGCCTAGTACATTCTTTTAACTTATCTTCTGTATCTCCATAATGGGAACCAATAGTCTTTGGTCTTCTGGTTTGTTTTTTCATGGTGTTTTTTTTTAATAGTACTCCTTGGAGCTACCAGAGACACCAGCACAGAGCCCGTGGTGGCAGGAGCACCTACCCCTGAGGCCTCCAGCCCTCAGTCTAAATTCCTTCTTGAACTTCTGGGAGGCATGTTGACCAGGTAAAATAGCTTTCATTCCTCCCTTCCTTACCCAGATAATACTCCCTCGGGAAGAACCCTGAAATATAGGAGCCAGAAATGGGACTTCAGGAGCCTTGTAGCTCAGGAAGCTGGGGAGTCCCCCTCTTGTGGTGGTAGAAGTTGACTAGTACAGGAAGAGAAGTGTTCCAGCAGGCCCCACCTCAGCAGAACAGGAGGAGTTTCTGAGTCCCATTGGGGTGGAGCCAGCAATCATCAAAATCAGGACCCCAAATGTGCCTTTGCACAGGTAGGGGAAGTGGCAGACACCAGCTCAGACAATTCTTGAGACCACCTAAGCTGTAGAACAAGCCTAGAGGAAGAGGAGACTTCCAGCAGACAGACCACCCCTCTCCCACACCTCACAATTCTAGAGGCCACAACACACAAAGCCAGTGATCTCCAGAAGCAAAGATCCACTTTAGAAGCCAGGGGGGAAAAACAAACATCATGAAAAAACAAACCAGAAGACCAAAGACTATTGATTCCCATTATGGAGATATGGAAGATAAAAATACCAATTCAGAAGAGGACAGCATTGACACTATACCCACATCTGAAACCTCAAAAGGGAATGTGAGCTGGTCTCCAGCCCAAAAAGCATCCCTGGAATAGCTCAAAATGGATTTTAAAAACCAAATTAAAGAGGTAAAAGAAGAGAACAAATCTTTAAAGAGTAAAATTGGTGAAATGGTTAAGGAGGTTCAGAGTATATTTGGAGAGAATAACTCCCTAAAAAGTAAAATTAATCAAATGGAAAAGGAGACACAGAAGCTAAATGAAGAAAACAATGTGTTAAAAAATAGAATTAGGCAAGTAGAAGCTAATGACTCTATAAGACACCAAGAATCAGTCAAACAAAATCTAAAGAATGAAAAAAGAGAAGAAAATGTGAAATATCAGATTGAGAAAACAATTGACCCAGAAAATAGATTCAGGAGAGATCATCTAAGAATAATCGGTCTACCAGAAAGCCATGATGAAAAAAAGAGCATGGACAGTATCTTCCAAGAAATCATCAAGGAAAACTACCCCAAGGTCCTAGAACCAGAAGGTAAAATAGTCATTGAAAGAATCCACTGATCACCCCCTAAAAGAGATCCCAAATCGAAAACTCCAAGGAATATTGTAGCCAAATTCCAGAATTATCAGGTCAAGGAGAAAATACCACAAGCAGCCAGAAAGAAACAATTCAAATATCGTGGAACTACAGTCAGGATCATGCAGGATCTTGCAACTTCTACAATAAAAGACAGAAAAAATTGGAATATGATATTCTGAAAGGTAAAGGAGCTTGAACTACAACCAAGGACCAACTACCCAGCAAAATTGAGCATAATTTTTCAGGCAAGGGGATGGATATTCAATGAAATGAGGGAATTTCAGAACTTCCTGATGAAAAGCCCAGAGCTCAATGGAAAATTTGATCTTCAAATACAAAACTCAAGAGAGACATAAAAAGGTAAACAGGGGGGAAAAACAGCCAAAACTCAATAAGCCAAAATTCAATAAGGGAAAATTGTTTACATCCTTGTATAGGATTATATTGATTTATATATGTTATGTGTATATACGTATATGTCAACCTTGAGAATGGTACAGTTATGACAATTTAAAGGGAGATATATATATATATATATATATATATATATATATATATATATATATACAGAGAGAGAGAGAGAGAGAGAGAGAGAGAGAGAGAGACTGAAGGTATCAGTATAAAGTAACTGATGTGATGATAAAAGCATAATTAAGGGGTACAAAGGGATTGTTCTGGGAGAAGAGGAGGAGGAGGTAGAAAAGAGTAAATTAAGTCACATGAAGAGGCACAAAAACATAGAGGGAAAAAAAGGGAAGCAGAAAAGCAGTGTTTGAGCTTTACTCTAATCAGATTTGGTTCAAGGAGGGAATAACATACTCTAATAAGTATAGAAATCAAACTTGTCCTACAGGCAGTAGGAGGGGAAAGGGGAAAGAAAAGGGGGGGGTGGATAGAAGGGAGGGAAGAAGTAGCAAGGGAAAAAGGGTAAGATAAGGGAGGGGTGTCATTAGGGAGGGAAAATTGAGGAAGATGGTGGTCAAAAGCAAAACTCTTTTGAGGAGTGGAAGGGAGAAGGGAGAAATAAAAGCATAAACGGGGGGGGGGGGGAATAGGATGAAGAAAAAGACACAGATAGTAATCATAACTGTGAATGTGAATGGGATGAACTCTCCCATAAAATGGAAGCAGAGAGCAGAATGGATTAAAAGCCATAATACTACAATATGTTGTTTACAAGAAACACATATGAAACAGGGGGATACACAAAGGGTAAAGGTAAACGGCTGGAATACAATATATTGTGCTTCAGCTAAAGTAAAAAAAAAAGCAGGGGTAGCAATCCTAATCTCAGACAAAGCAAAAGCAAAGGTAGATCTGATTAAAAAAGATAAGAAAGGACACTATATCCTGCTAAAAGGCACCATCAACAATGAAGCAATATCATTACTTAACGTATATGTACCAAGTGGTATAGAATACAAATTCTTAGAGGAGAAGCAAAGGTAGTTACAGGAAGAAACAGACAGCAAAACCATACTAGTGGGGGACCTCAACCTCCCCCTCTCTGAACTGGATAAATCTAACCTCAAAATAAAACAGAAAGAAGTTAAGGAGGTGAATAGAATTTTAGAAAAGGCAGATATGACAGATCTCTGGAGAAAACTGAATGGAGATAAAAAGGAAGATACTTTTTTCTCAACAGTACATGGCACATGCTCAAAAATTGATCATGTACTAGGGCATAAAAACCTTACAATCCAGGGCAGAAAGGCTGAAATAGTCAATGCATCCTCAGATCATGACGCAATAAAAATTATTTGTGATAAAGGACCATGGAAAGATAAACTAAAAATTAATTGGAAACTAAATAATCTAATCCTAAAGAATGAGTGGGCCAAAGAACAGATCATAGAAACAATTAATAGCTTCATTCAAGAGAATGACAATAATGAGACAACATACCAAAACTAATAGGATGCAGCAAAAGCAGTTCTTAGGGGAAGTTTTATATCTCTAAATGCTTACATGAATAAAATACAGAAAAAGGAGATCAATGAATTGGGCATGCAACTGAAAAAACTAGAAAAAGAACAAATTGAAAATCCCCAATTAGATACCAAATTAGAAAGACTGAAAATCAAGAGAGAGATTAATAAAAATGAAATCAAGAACACTATTGAACTAATAAATAAAAGCTGGTTTTATGAAAAAAAAAAACAATAAAATTGATAAACCCTTGGTCAATTTGGTTAACAAAAAGAAAGAAGAAAACCAAATTACCAGTATCAAAAATGAAAATGGTGAATTCACCTCCAATGAAGAGGAAATTAAAACAATAGTTAGGAATTATTTTGCCCAGGGAAATGGATGAATATTTACAAAAATACAAATTGCCCCAGTTAACAGAAGAGGAAATAAATTACCTAAATAACCCCATCTCAGGAAAAGAAATTGAGCAAACCATCAATGAACTCCCTAGGAAAAAATCTCCAGGGTCAGATGGTTTTACATGTGAATTCTATCAAACATTTAAAGAACAATTAATTCCTATACTTTATAGACTATGTGGGAAAATAGGCGAAGAAGGAGTCCTACAAAATTCTTTTTATGACACAAATATGGTACTAATGCCTAAACCAGGAAAAGTCAAAACAGAGAAAGAAAATTATAGACCCATTTCCCTAATGAATATTGATGCAAAAATTTTAAACAAAATATTAGCAAAAAATTGCAGCAACTTATTAGGAGAATAATACACTATGACCAGGTAGGATTGATTTCAGGAAAACTATCAGCATAATTGATCATATCAATAACAAAGCTAGCAGAAACCATATGATTATCTCAATAGATGCAGAAAAACCTTTTGACAAAATACAACACCCATTCCTATTAAAAATGTTAGAAAGCATAAGAATAAATGGAGTCTTCCTTAAAATTATAAATAGCATCTACCTAAAACCATCAGCAAGCATTATATGTAATGAGGATAAGCTAGATGCATTCCCAGTAAGATCCGGGGTGAAACAAGGATGTCCATTATCACCCCTATTATTCAACTGGGTACTAGAAATGTTAGCTTTAGCATTAAGAGAAGAAAAAGAAATTGAAGGAATTAGAGTAGGCAAAGAAGAAATTAAATTATCACTTTTTGCAGGTGATATGATGATTTACTTAGAGAACCCTAGAGATTCAAGTAAAAAACTACTTGAAATAATAAACAACTTTAGCAAATTTGCAGGATATGAAATAAGCCCACATAAATCTTTGGCATTCCTATATACTAGTAACAAAGCCCAACAGCAAGAGACAGAAAGAGAAATTCCATTTAAAGTTACTGTAGACACTATAAAATATTTGGGAGTCTACCTGCCAAGACAAATGCAGGGCCTATATGAATGCAATTATGAAACACTTCTTTCACAAATAAAGTCAGATCTAACTAAATGGAATAACATCAGTTGCTCGTGGTTAGGCTGAGCTAATATAATAAAAATGATAATTTTACCCTAATTAATTTACTTATTCAGTGCCATACCAATTGAACTACCAAAAAATTATTTTACAGAGCTGGATAAAATAATAACAAAATTCATCTGGAAGAACAAAAGGTCCAGAATATCAAGGGAATTAATGAAAAGAAATGCTAGGGAACGTGGCCTAGCCATACCAGATATCAAAGTGTATTACAAAGCAACAGTCCTCAAAACTACCTGGTACTGGCTAAGAAACAGAGTGGTAGACAGGTGGAATAGGTTAGGTACAAAAGACGTAGAAGTCACTGACTATAGCAATCTACTCTTTGATAAACCCAAAGAATCCAGCTTCTGGGTTAAGAACTCACTATTTCACAAAAACTGCTCAGAAAATTGGAAAATAGTATGGCAGAAACTGGGTATAGACCCATATCTTACACCATATACCAAAATAAAGTCAAAATGGGTACATGATTTAGGAATAAAGGCTGATACTATAAGTAATTTGGGAGAGCAAGTAATAGTTTACCTGTCAGATTTATGGGAAAGGGAAGAATTCATGACCCAACAATAGACAGAGAGCATTATAAAATGCAAAATGGATAATTTTTATTATGCTAAATTGAAAGGTTTTTGTATAAACAAAGCCAATGCAACAAGGATTAGGAGGGAAGCAGAAAATTGGGAGAAAATCTTTACAACCGATGTCTCTGATAAAGGCCTCATCTCTAAAATATACAGGGAACTGAGCCAAATTTATAGGAATAAAAGTCATTTCCCATTTGAGAAATGGTCAAAGGATATGAACAGGCAGTTTTCAGAGGAAGAAATTAAAGATATCTACAGGCATATGAAAAAATGCTCTAAATCACTATTGATTAGAGAAATGCAAATCAAAACAACTCTTAGGTACCACATCTCTCCTGTCAGATTGGCTAACATGACAAAACAGGAAAATGATAAATGCTGGAGAGGATGTGGGAAAATTGGAAAATTATTACATTGTTGATAGAGTCATGAACTGATCCAGCCATTCTGGAGAGCAACATGGATCTATGTCCAAAGGGCTATAAAAATATGCATACCCTTTGACCTAGCAATACCACTTCTAGGGCTATAACACAAAGAGATTATACAGGTGGAAAGGAGCCTGTAGGTAAAAAAACATTTATAGCAGCTCTTTTTGTGGTGGCAAAGAATTGGAAATTAAGGGATGCCCATCAATTGGGGAATGGCTAAACAAATTGTGGTATATGAATGTATTGGAATACTATTGTGCTATAAGAAATGAGGAGCAGACAGACTTCATTATAACCTGGAATGACTTATACAAACTGATGCTGAGTGAGGGGAGCAGAACCAGGAGATAGTTATACACTATTACAGACACATGGTATCTGTAAAGACTAACTTTGATAAACTTGATTCCTCTCATCAATGCAAGGTTCAAAGACAGCTGCAAAAGACTCATGATGGAAAAAGCTATGCACATCCAGAGAAAGAATTATGGAGTCTGAATACAGATTGAGGCAAACTTTTTGCTCTCTCTTTTTTTTTACCTTTTTTTGTTTTTTTTTTCTCCTTTCTCATGATTCATTCCATTGGTTATAATTCTTCATTATAACTGGACTATTGTGTAAATAAGTTCAATGTAAAAGTATATGCAGAACCTACATTGGATTACATGCTGTCTTGTGGGGTTGGAGGGAGGAGTGGGAGGGAGAGAAAATTTGGAACCCAAAAACTTGGAACCCAAAAACTGTAAACTAAAAATAAAAAAATTAAATAATAATAATAATAAAACAGTACTCCTCATAAAAAGTTCTGGGTCTTATGTTTTATTGTCTCTGATGAACTAATTGGTGTTGATATTGTAGATTACAATGTTATTTCTCCATAAATTTGTATTTTTGTATAGGTCTAATGATAATACTTTAAACAAAGAATGTTATTTGAATTGCAAATTTCTGGTGTCATAATAAATATAGAGTGAAATATCTGGGAGAATAAGACCATTTCCTTGCTCCCCAAATGATATTATTTACGGTGGACACTGAAGAGAAGGGTGGATAGAAAGTGAATGACGCTGTGTGTGACATGTGGGTGGGTATTAAAAAGGAGGATTGCTTGTTTTTCCCTGACATCTTTGGTTTAATCCCAACATAGAGGAAGGCTCCAGTTTATTTCCACCATTCCAGACTCATGTTTCCCTATCACACTAGCTTTTTTCTCACCTAGCAGACACTGAATTTTAGAACATTTTGTGCAGCAGAAGAACGACAGCCTGATCTATGCATATCTTGTCTTGGGAAAGACATCCTTGGGAAAAAGTCTATTGCATTTGACATTCTAACTTCTTTGAGACTGGTCCAGAAGAAACTGCAAGCACTCAGGGTTTTTTTTTCTACATTGAAGATTCAATAGGATAGAAGTAAAGCCTCAACAAGAATTTTTCCAGGCCAGACCCCATTCTCCTTGTTCTCTTTTGTTTTCCATGAAAAATCTTCTTGGCGGTATTTTTCTCCCTGAAGGCTCCTGAACACAGGATGTTTCAAGTCAAGTCAATAAGCATGAACTAAGCACCTACCATTTGCCAAGCACTATGCTAAGCACTGGGGATATAAAGGCAAAACAAACAAACAAAACCAGCCCCTGCCCTCACAGAGGTCACAGTCTAATGGGGGAGAAAACATATAAACAACTATATACAAACAAGATATAGACAGGACAAATTGGAGATAATCCCAGAGGAAACGATGTCCTCGGCCTAATTGATAAATTGGAAATGAGAATCATGAGGACCACTATGTCCACTCCCTCCCCAGGAGATTTGAAGGGGCTAAAAGGAGAAGCTTTTAGAACTGCTAACTGATTCATACAAGTTGAAACTTGTCATTACAAAAAGGCTGCTAGTGGAGTACCAGGTGACCCAATTATCAACAAAAGAGGGGACCCTGGAATTACTCATACCAACAAGTCTCACTTACATAATTGGCAGTAGCATAATCCGTACCAAAAGTAGGATTAATGATCAGATAAAGAAAAGGCAAAATGATTTCCCACAAAACGGTGATGAGTGTTTTGGTGGTAGGTTGGAGAGGGTATTATTAGAAGAATAGAAAGAAGTCAGCAATTGAGTTGTTTTTTACCAAGAACTTCAGATTTTAGTCTTTTTCCAGAAAAAGAAAATTGGTTTAGATTATGAATTTCTTTTTAGAATGATAAAGAGCATATTCAGGATAAAGTGTTTATAGCCATTTGGCACAGTTATTTCTTCTTCAAAATGTGTTCAATAGGAACATTTTAGAAAGTAAGTTATGCACACTATTGAGTCATCATAATTCATAAGGACAATTAGCACAGCACAAGGCCCAAATGCAATGGAGCAAGAGACATTTCTGCCTCTAAGGGGGAAGGAGCGGGGAGGCACTGCCATTTTCACAGGAACCAGCAAGCTATCTCTTGTCGGTTTGTTTTCTTTTTTAATCTCAAGGTTGGTGGAAGGGTGTTCTTTCTTCTTTCAAGACCTGTGAGTAGAGTGTATGTTGGAAATAATGTTTAAGTCTTCCTGTAGAAGTTAGGAACAAATGAGCTGTTTGTCCTACTACTCAAAGGGCTCAAAAAGAAAGGAGTGAAATGAAATGAGTTGAGAGGAATACAATATGTGTAACAATAGTTTGGCTAGCAGCTGCTGTAGGGGTGTAAAACCCAAGACCAGCAAGGAGAGCTGCTGCTAGCACAGGTTCTTTTGATCTGCTTTTCTAAGGAAAGCAACTTCAAGGGGTTAACAATCTTACTTTAATTAAACATACATACATCGTTCACTTAGTTCAAGGGGAAAAGCCAGCACCCTGAACTTCAGAGCAAATACAAACAGAAATTACAAACAGAGACAATACCAACAGAGCAAACAACACAAACCAGTCTATCCGTAGCAATACATAGTTACCAAGGAAGCATCGACATCTGGGTTTCTTCAAAGCTGGCGGGGGCAAGGGGGACTCCAGCCGCGACCCAGAGTCTCCACACCAACACTCTTCCAGTGAGTGAGAGCCCAAGAGCAAACCGCCAACCTCTGAATTTATATACCCTATAAAGGGTCAAAGGGCATCACAACATGCAATTCAAACCCATATAAATTAGGCTTTCCCTTAAGGTAAGCAGTCATCAAAGACTCCTGATTTAACCAAAGAAACAAAGCCCACACTCATCAAGGGCATTTGATTAAATAAGTGCTCCAAAAGATAAAACAGTAAAAAAAAAAAAAAAAAAGTCCCACCTTAATTACCAATACAGTATGCAGCATGGTATAGGATGAAAGGTGGTGACTTTGCAGCCAGAGATCTTGAGTTGAGTTCTGACTGCCATTTGCATGACCTTGACTAAGTTACTTTACCACTGTGGGCCTCAGTTTCCTTATCCATACAATTGGAAAAGGGTTCTTGTGGTGCTACAATCTACAAAGAATATTTGTTAATTAAAGGGTAAGAATTCAGAACACTGAACTGCATTTTGGTCATATGAACATATTTTCTATGCAAATTCCTGTTGAAGTCCAATGTTCTGTGGCAAAATCATCTATCTAGTCTCAGCAATGAGGTGAGAACTGCAGGCCTTGGAAGCTGTTTATGGTAAACCCCAAGGGGATGCCATTACTAAATTTGTGCCTGCTGTGACTTAGCATTTATGCACAAGCTAGCCAGATAGCAATATTTTTTTCCCTCTCAACAAAATGATGAGATCGCCTCTTACCATTTATTCATGGCAAGTTATTCGAAGAAAGAAGAAAAACAGACATGATTTACAAACAGCATCAAATAAAATATGTATTTTAAAATGCTCCCCCTCTTACTCTGCTCATTTGTACAGACTGTCACAATTTTTAGAAAACTTTCACAAACGTATGATTCTCCAACAACCTTTTGAAGTAGACAGGGCAAGCATTACCATCTCTCCTTTGTAGACGAGGAATCTGAGACTAAGAGAGGCTAAATAAATTATGATGTGTCCCCTACATTGGGCTCAGTCCTCCAACTTACACTCACACTGACAAGGTGAATGCACAGAAATGCAATTACTACCTTGTGTTCTAGAGGTAATCCTGTACTCAACTATACTATAACCCTGTAGCTCATGACCCCACCAGTGTGCTTCTGATTCACAGTCAGCTAATACACTCAATTAACTCTTAGAAAGGTAATTTACTGAAATGGAGTGGCAAAAACAGAAGTTACAAAACATTCCCCTGAAAACCCTGGGGAACACTCTCCCCCAAATATGCTCAGAGTCTGTGGGAGGTGGGAAAGTGGGCACAATTTAAAGTACCATGGTAGTGAGGCATACATGTAGGTAGCATATGTGTCCAAGGCAATTCACAACTCTGGAGCTACAGGGTTTCAATGTCCTTCCTCTCTGGAGAGTCCTCACCACATTAGCTATGGGGTGAGATGTCAGTGCTGGAAAGGTTGCTCTGCTGCTAGGCATGGCCGTCCCTTTGTAAGGCATAACATCTCTACTGGATAGGTTGAGCTGATTCTGGGCTCTTGGCCTCTGGACTGGCTACTCATGGGCAGAACGTCTATGTTGGATAGAGTGATCTGCTGGATTTAGACTCATTTTCTGATGGACATGTCTCTAAGACCTCCATCCATAAACTTGCCTGCATGCCCCAGTGTTCTTTTGGCTTAGATATAACTACACTCTTTCAGAAAGGGCAGAGAGACTGTTATCAACTAGGCCTCTCTGGTGCTATTACATCATTGCCTTGGCCCTGAGGTTTATCACCTCCCAGGCAGGCAAAGACATAGTAGCAAAGACATAGCCTTTTTTCTACAATGACTTTTCCTGGTTTGAAAATGAATTCCCTTAGACAACTTAGATGGTTCTAGGCCTAAAATCTAGGCATTCTTGTAAGGAGTGTCTTATGGGCACGAAAAATATTTCATTGGTATAACTCCATGGTATTAAACTCAAATAGAAATAGATTGTATTTTTACTTGTCTTGTTAAACATTTCTCGATTACAGTTTAGTCTGGTTCCAGCCATAGCCCTGGTGAGTTTGACACTTCTGATGTAAATGAAGAGGGTCACAATGAAAAAAAAGACAAGTGGACCATTTTTGAGTTCTCCACTCAAAAGTCTTGCTGTTACTTCTTCAACTTCAGAATCATCAGAAAAGGTTGTCTAATCAGCATCCTCAAGTAACCAAATACTGTTAAAAAATAAGAAACCCCCAAACCTCTTGGTGGTTTTATTTATAGACCAGATGACACTTCCTGTCCAGTTGAGCTTGCACCTAATCTCTTCCAGAAGCAGGCCTCCACACTCCCTCCCAACCATCTCCACATCTTGCTTCCTACGCAACAACCATCATGGTCATCTCTCCCTAGCCACCCCCCTCCCCAAATCTTTGACTTCTCCTTTGAGATATTTGGCTTTGATGAGTGAGCTTCTGGCTTGTATAGAACCAGGAGTCCACATTACCGTTTCCTGACCATCTCCAAGAACACCTCCCCTCCCCCTTCTAGCTCTCCTATATGTGCTGTCCTCTTCCATTTGAATGCAAGGTCCTTAAGAAAAGAGGGGGCAGCTAGGTGGTGCTGTGAGTGGAGCACTGGCCCTAGAGTCAGGAGGACCTGAGTTCAAATCTGGCCTCAGACACTTGACACACTTACTAACTGTGTGACCTTGGGCAAATCACTTAATTCCAATTACCTTGCATTCCCCCCTCAAAAAAAAACTGTCCTCCTCCATTTGAATGCAAGGTCCTTAAGGGCCATGACTATCATGTTTGCTTATATTTTTACTCCCAGCCTTTAGCAGTGCTGTACCCATAGTAAGCACTTCATCCATCTATAGAAATAATTAGCCATATTTCCAAAAGAAGTACATGCTTCTGAATGCTATTTTGAGCATTTCTAATTACCAAATTACTACTAATAATAAATTACTAAATAATAATTTAAATTTATAAATATAAATTTATAAACAAGAAATAATAATAAATTACTAAAATACTAATTACTAAAAATGTAGCCAGGGAAAATAAACAGCAAATTATAAGCTCCTTGAGGGCAGAGACTATTTTGCTTTTGTCTTTGTATTCCTGACACCTAGCATAACAGCTGGTACTTAATAAATGGTTATTGAATTCAGTTGAAAGGAAATGAGAAATGAAGACGATTAGAGGCACTGGATAGAGTGCTGGATCTGGAATCAGGAAGACCTGAGTTCAAATTCTGCCTCAGACTTACTGTGTGACCCTAAGTCACTTAACCTCTGTTTGCCCCAGTTTTCACAACTGTAAAATGGGGATAATAATAGCACCTAGCTTTCAGGGTTGTTGGGAGGGTCAAATGAGATGATATTTGTTAAATGGCTTAGCACAGGCACATAGTACATAGCACATGCTACAAAAGGGCTTCCTCCCTTCCCTTCGCTCCATCTTACCCCTTGGCTAATAGAGATTCTCCAAGCTAGTCTCTGAGACTCAAACTGATTGGGAATGTATTCCGGTTAAGGGGGAATCAGGGCAGTACAGCGTCTAACTGCTTATGGGAGAATGGACAAATGTGCAAGGAAAAGGAACCGTGACCTCTGTAACAGTACCTGAACTAGTTGGGTTTTTTTCAACTAGCATTGAAACAGGCAAAAGCTGTCACACAACAGAGTATATAGCAGTCACTCTAAAATACATGGAGTCTTATAGAAGAAAGGATACAGTATTTATTTTGTTGATACAGCAAGAACATGATGAACCTGAAAGCAGTGGAAGAGAAATTAATGGAGAGGTTCTCACGCATTAATCCAATGAGATCCACAGATATCACAGCCTAAAATTGCTTTTTAATAACATCATGGAGTTTGACCCTTTCCCCAAGACCTGTGAAGATGCAAAATACCTTGTAAAGTATGGGCAAGCTACTCCTGTTGCCTTCACAAAGAAATAATGCAAAAAAAATGAAAGATGACCTTGAAACTTTGGAGAAAAACTCAATGGGCTAGTGTTGATATTTTTGAGCGTTTAGTAGAAAGCAAAGAAGTTCATTCCAAGATGATAAAAGCTGAGGAAATTAAAGCACCCCAATGTGTAAGCTATATTCTTATATGGTGATGTCTTCTAGGTTCAACTGCAGAGCTCTCTGAAGACCAGCAACCTCCAGTTCTGAGTCAGACCTTGGCTAGATATTCCTTACCTAGAGAAAGCTGATTTTCAAAGTCAAAATGCATGCTTACTTACAAGTACAGAATAAAGCAAATTGAAAAAAATTAAACAAGAAATAGGAAGGATTACAGAATAAAGCAAATAGAAAAAATTAAACAAGAAATAGGAAGGATTCTCTTAACTAATTCATGACGCTCAAAATATAACAAATGATATGTTATTTGTCATTTCATAGATGTGAGAAGTGCCAGATGAAGAAACTCCCTCTATCAATGCAGTAGTCTTTCGGTGTGTGTGTGTGTGTGTGTGTGTGTCTCTGTCTCTCTGCCTCTCTATTTCTGTCTCTCTCTGTGTGTCTCTGTCTCTCTCTCTCTCTCTCTCTCTCTCTCTCTCCCTCTCTCTCTCTCTCTCTCTCTCCCTCTCTCCCTTCCTTCCTCTCTCCTCTCTCCCCTTTTCCCCCTCTCCCCTCTTGCAAACATTCTGGTTGATATTTTACTATCTTTAAAGGCAGAAATGTCAGTGATGCTAGCTGCATTTAATTCAATAACACCTTAAAAATATTCTCAAATGCCTACGACCTAGTCTGCAATCTTCTTGAAGATGAGATTAATTTCTTACATACATCTGTACCTTCTCCTAGTGACTTGCACATAGTAGGCACTTAATAAGTGATTATTGGATTTTAAAATAAGCAGCATACCTTAGGATCTGGTGGTGGAAAGTAGAATACAGAACATCTTCAGGAGTCTGGGCCAGAAAGGCCACCTGGGAATCTGCCCAGTAGATCCATCCTACAACATCATAGGAAGGTTTTCCCATGGCACAGCCTCTGATGCTCTTTGCTTTAAGCGTACATTTTAAATGCCTGCATCTTCTACAACATGGGAAGGGGATCAGGCCATGTTTGGAAATATTCACACCACCTCAAGAAATAAACCAACATGAAAAAGTAGAGGTTTGTTTCAGTTTGGGCAAAGCTTCAACTTCTGAAAGTCTGTAAAGATGATACAAATGAAACATCAGAAGCCAAGAGCTGGAATCTCATTAGATCGAATGGGAACCGTCGACATCATTTCAACTATTGATTTCTGTAAAGGTTGTTGGCAAATAGCCTGGGATAAGAGTCCAAGCCTCAAAAACTGCATTTGTAACTACAGATTGAGTATATGAGTTCACTACCTTGCCCTTTAAATTGGACTCACCAATTCCTTTCCAAAGATTGATTAATGGTTTGTTATGTTGACTAGAGGCATTTGCCTTCCTCACAAAGGTGACAAAGCTACATTCGGCCAGAGAACATCATCTCAGGTTAGAACTAAGCATAGTCTAGTTGGCTTGTCTTAGAAAGAAGTTGAACAAATGCCAATTTGAACTTCCAGAGGACACATATAGGGCGCGATATGGAAGATGGGAACATAATTCCTTTGCTTTATAAACTGGAATGACTGAGGTAGCAGGGAAAGAGTTATCATGCTGTTGTCATAAATGGATGCCTTCTCAGTTGGGGATTTTGCATGAAACAAACTCTAATTCTCTAATGCCTTCTGGTAAGGATGAAGATCTGTTCTGCCCTGATTATGCCAATAGTAAGGTCGCAGATCCTCCAAGACAGTACCGAGATACAGAAGGAAAAATGGCAGTCCGCACCTGCATGAGTATATATGTATGTAGATTTATTAGGGTTTATTGGGTTAGTTGGGGGAGTTTAGAGAGTTTACTCATGAGACCAGTCTTTGGCAACAGGAAGACTGAATAGTGGATCCCTGCACCATCCTTAGGTCAGGTCAGATATTATATAGAAATAGAACAAAGAAGGCATAGTGCCCAGAATGACCCAGGGTCATGTGTAAGTTAGAGCTTCTTTTGCTGTTTACATTCTTTCAAGGTAGCTTACATTAACTGTGTTGTTATAGGCCACATTCTCAGACTCTGGTTCCCATTGCACACTTCCATAGTGTCATCTCATTCTGAGTTGATGTTATAATGTCATAGAATTGGAGCTAGAACAAGCCTTCTAGGTTATTAGCATGTAAAATGCAAGGAGTGATAGATTTAGACATGGAGACCCTGGCTTAAATCCTGGTCCTGCCATTTGTAACCTTCCTTCAGTTTTTATTAGCTGTAAAATTAGGGCACCAGACTAGATGACCTCTTAAGTCCTTCCCAGCTTTAAACCTAGAATCCTCCAATAACTTAATTTTATAGGCGAGAAAACAGAGCAAGTTGACCTGTCCTCTCCTCAGATTTGGGTCACTATGACTCTTGTCTGGTTCTCTGGCTTTGTTTACTCAGGTGAATTTTTTGTTCTTGTTGGACCTCAGCACAACATTTTCATTATCAGGGATGTAACTACGGTAAAGCAATCAGAGCTTTGCCCCAGGATGCTGAATTTAGAAGGCATTAACAGCACTATCCTAGGTCATGTCTTTTCCCTGTTGTGACCATCCTCCTAAACCTTCTACTCCCTTCCCCACGCATCCCTCCTCCCCGGCAAGAGCTAGTCCTTCAGTAATGTAACAACTTCTTGATATCCTGGGGTATGATTTCTCCCCCTGTTGACCACATCCCTAGCTGAGTTCCCTCAAACTTCCTGCAGAAAAATTTCTACTAATAAACCTTCCTGTTTCTCTTTTAGGTCATGCCTTAGACCATGCCCTTTTCTCCTCAGGCATGGCCTCTCTCTCTAAGCCAATCAATTTGGAATCTGTTGACTCCATTCTTCTAGTGAACAGGGACCTGACTAACAAGTTTTCATATTTTAGAGACCATTTACAAGGAAAAAGCAAGTCAGGTCATTTTGAGAACTGGCAAATTGTTACAGAAGTTTTGTACCTCGTTTTGGGACCATAGCTACTCTGCTGATTGACACACAAAGGAAACACTGATAAAGTTATCTGGAATCCAAACTGTCAAGAAGCCTTTAAAAATTAGAAGTAGGAATCTTATTCCTTTACCAGTTTGGAGAGCCCCGGGCATTCTAAAACTCTCTGTGGTAGAAACAGTTATGACTTACAGGGGCTGATGGGCTATTTTATTTTTGTATCATCACATAATCTTATAATTTATCCTACTAGAAAATATTTGCAAAAGAAAGAAATTATTTCTTCTATTACAAAAGAATGTTTAGCAGTTCTCTAAACATTATAGGAGATGAACTAGATATCCTCTTATATTTCTTCTCACTCAAGCATTCTGTGATTCTTTGAAACTCAGGCCTTATATTTTTGGACAAGAGTTTAAGGGTAGCTTGGTGGTTTGATAGATAGACAGTTGGACCTGTAGTCAGGAAGACTTGAGTTCAAATCCAGCCACAGATACTGTGCAACCCTGGGTAAATCACTTAATGTCTGTCTGCCTCAGTTTCCTCAACTGTAAGATGGGTATAATAATAGCACCAACTTCCAGGTTGTTGTGAAGATAAAAGATAATATTTCTAAAGTGCTTAACATGGTTGGAACATAGTAGGTGCTTAATAAATGGTCGTTTCTTTCCTTCCTTTATAGACTAATCATGAATCTGACTTAGATCATAGGATTAGAGATTTAGATCTACAAGGGATATGAGACACCATATAGTCTAACACTCTCATTTTAGAGATGAGAAAAATGAGGCCCAGAGAGATTAAATAACTATCTGGAGAACACACAGTAAATGGCAGAGCTGGCATATGAACCTGGGTCCTCCGAATCCAGAGTCAGTATTCTCCATTATACCATGCTGCTTGGTTCAATGTTTTCCAGGACAGAATCATAGAATTGGAGACCTTGATCTGGAAGGAACTTCAGAAGCCATCCAGACCAACACTTTTTTCACAGATGAGAAACCGAAGCTCAAGACGGTTTACTAGTTTGTCCAAGGTCCTATATATGGAGTAAATATTGGAGGTGAAATTTGAATCCAGATTCTCTCATCCCAAAGCCAATGCTCTTTCCAATGTACCTTATTTTCTTTCTATACTAATAACAAATTGCAAAGGTATGTTAAGATGTTTGGATGAGCAGTCACTATATTCCTAGCATTTATATGACAGGGTATTCTTAACCTTTTGTTGTTCAGTCATTTCAGTCATGTCCAACTTCTTTGTGACCCCATTTGGGGTTTTCTTGGCAAAGATACTAGAGTGATTTGTCATTTTCTTCTCTAGCTCATTTGACAGATGAGGAAACTGAGGCAAACAGGGTGAAGTGACTTGCCCAGTATCACACAACTAGTAAGTGTTTGAGGTCAGATTTGAACTCAGGAAGATGAGTCTTCCTGACTCTGAGGCTGGTGCTCTATCCACTGTGCCACCTAGCTGCCTTCTTCTTAACCTAGACCCATTAATTTAATTTTTAAAAATGTTTTGACAAATATATTTCAATCTAGCTGGTTTCCTCTATAATTCTAAATATTTTATTTTATGCAATTAAAAACATCCCAGGAAAGGAATCTATAGGCTTTACCAGGTTGCCAGATAAGTCCACATCCTCCCCCTCCCTCCCAAAAATAGTTAGAGAGTTCCTGATACCATGATCTAAGTACAGGGGTGAGGAACCTGAGGCCTCAAGGCCACATGTGGCCTTCTAGGTCCTTGGGTACAGACTTTTGACTGAGTCCAAGTTTTACAGGACAAATCCTTTCATTAAGGGGATTTGTTCTGTAAAGTTTGGATTCAGTCAAAGGGCAGCAGTTGAGGACCTAGAAGGCCACATGTGGTCTCGAGGCTTCAGGTTCCTCACCCCTGATCTAAGGCAAGCATTTGATAGGTGCCTTCTCATTAAAAAGAAGAACAGAGAGTCTGAAAGTTGCACCCCCTGGACTTTCCCTAACTAGATAACAATAGAAACTTATTACTAAATTTAATTGTTCTATTTTGGAGCGGGAGTGGGGCTCTGGGCAAAGAAAGCCTGTTAATGATTGCTCCTAATCTACTACAGTCTTCTGTTTCACTTAGAAGAAATTTTAACCATAGTGTTTTCACCCATAGTATTTAGCATTTAATTATATTCTATTTTGTATTGTTTGCCATTTCCTGGGTGTTAATCTACTCTTTTCAAGGAGTGGTTCAGAAACCACTTTGGGATGTTCTGTAGCAGTGGTGTCAAACTTAAATAGGAACAGGCATCCCTGCAGGTGGCACATTGAAAGTCAGACATTAACACTATCTGTGTTCTGTTGTGTTTTTATTTATCTTGTTAAATATTTCACAATTATGTTTTAATCTGACTCCCCCAGAAGTATTGCAGGCTGGGATAGGGACTCTGGTCCCTATGTTTGACACCTCTGTTCTATAGTATATACAGTGTGAGTATACAGTAGCCACTCAGCGAACATTTCATTGTTTAATTGATTTTAGAATTCATTTCATAGGATCATAGATTTAAAACTGGGAAGGGACCTTAGAAGTCTTATAGAACCAGAGGTAGACAAACTATAGCCTTCCAAATCTGTCCCAATACCTGCTGGAGAGCTAAGAATGGATTTTACATTTTAAAATAAAGTTTCATTGCACTTCAAAATGTGAAGACCATTCTTAGTTTCAGGCTGGTCAAAAACTGGCAGGCAGGAGAGGGCTGCAGTTTGTTAACTCCTAGCTAGGGCAGCTAGGTGGTGCCATAGTGCACAGAGTGCCAGGCCTGGAGTCAAGAAGACTCGTCTTCCTGAGTTCAAATCTGGCCTCCGACATTTACTAGCTGTGTGACCCTGGGCAAGTCACTTCACTCTGTTTGCCTCAGTCTCCTCATTTGTCAAATGAACTAGAGAAGGAAATGGTAAACCACTCCAGCACTCTAATATCTTTACTGAGAAAATCCCAGATGGGGTCACGAAGAGTTGGACACATTTGAAAGGACTCAACTATAAAGCTAACCCAACAACCTCCCCTCAGTTTATAGATAAGGAATTTGAGGTCTTGAGGGGTTAAGTGACTTGGTCACCCATGTATTAAATGGCAAAGTCTTGGTTTGAACTCAGGTCTAGGTGATGACTGTTCTGGAGCAATTTTTATAAATTCACTATTAGATATCCATAATAAGATAGTATGTTCGAGATATGTAGGCTAACCTTTGTAGACTGAAGTCAGAAGCAATAGCTCCAGAAACTAGTCTTCATGGAACAGATCTTACCTGGCAAGACAGTTCTATTTTTTTAAACCTAAGTTTTCCTTATGCCTTTTGTTTTTAAATCATAGTCACTCCTAGATATGCCACTGTAATGTTAATGGGATAGGAAGATCTTCCCCATGCATTAATAGGCCTATGTGACCTGCTTTGAGCTCTGGCCCAGCTCACAGCTGTAATACATCCTGAGTCACAGAGCCCATTGGGGGAGGGAAGCTTGCTTGCAGGAAGGCTTTTGCCCCTTTCGTTAATTTATAATTAGTCACTGAGTCACGAGGGTTGTGATGCCTTCTGGCTCTGAGAAGTGTATATATACTCTGAGTTGGTATTCTGCTTTGGGGGTTAGCTTATGAGAAGGATCTTGTGATTCCCTGGTTGAGACTCTGAATAGCTGTATGTTCAGACCCCCACCCGCTCAGAGATAAAGGTTCCCTCAATCCAGTGGTGTATGTAAAGTATGTGGCAATATTGCTTTGATTCAGGCAGTCACAGCCCTGTCTGTTGGTCTAATTTCTCTCCTTTTATTTTCTCTGCCTGTGTTTTCTCAGACATTCAGGGGGCTGACTTTTCCCCTGAACTAATGCATGTAATTAAAGAAGATTGTTGACCCCTAAAAAGCTATCTTTCCTAGTAAAGCAGATTAAAGAACCTGCATTAGCAGGCTATCCTGGGTATGCTAGGGTGCTTGCTGTTACAGCCCCTTCCCCAGGAACTGAACTGTGAAAACAACAACAGATATGATAGGCCAAACCCGTTGGCTCTGGTTACTAGGTGTGACGACTCAGACAATATTTTGCCTTTATAGCCCCCAGCCTCTATGCCAAGAAGGAGGAAGCATGTTCCATGATCTTTTCTTTAGGTTTTTCATATACTCAAGACTTTAGCTTCTTTTTTTATGATCTTTTCATTGTTGTAGCCACATTTCTTGTTCTTTCTAGTTCTGCTTATTCAATCATACATTAGTTCATACAAAATGCCCAAGTTTCCCTAAATTTCCCACATTATCTTTTCTTACTATGTAAGAATGTTATCTTACATGTGTATTTGCAAGGGAAATAGAAGCAGGATGGTGCAATGAAAAGAAGGTTGGATTTGGATCAAAGGACCTGGATTCAAATCCTGACTCTGCCACTTATTACCCCTGTGAACTGGGATAAGTCATTTAACTTCCCCGGGCTTCAGTTTCCTTAACTGCAAAATGAGAAGGAATGGATGAGGTGACCTCAAAGATCCCTTACAATTCTAAAATTTGTAGTTGTCCAAGTTCTAAACTTAGGGCACCATCATTATCTTACATACAACATTTTGTTCAGTCATTCCCTAGTGGATAGATCCATACTTTGTTGCCAGTATTTCTACAAGGAAATTCCTTCAAAAAGTATAGTGTCTAGTATTGCTTAAACAACTGTTGTGGGTTACTGTTACTTGCAAATCTTGAGTACAGTATCACTGTGTAAAGCAAAGAGGTACAAAATCTCCTAACGAGAATTGGCCTTCCACATACAGATAACCTCAGTATATGGCCATTCCCAGTGTAAATCAGTGGCTTCTCACCAAATAAATATTGCCATCCTGGGGCAGCTAGGTGGCCCGATGGATAGAGTGCCAGGCCTGGAGTTAGGAAGAATCTTCTACCTGAGTTCAAATGTGGCCTCAGACACTTACTAGCTCTGTGACCCTGGGCAAGTCACTTAACTCTGTTTGCCTCAGTGTTTCAACAATCTGGCTAGCAGCTGCTGTGGGGGGTGTAAAATCAACAACAACTAGCTCACAGAAAGCTGCAAAAGCCCAGATTCTTTTGATATGCTTTACTAAGGAAAGCAACATTAAGGGGTTAACAAGCTTACTTTAATTCAGCAGACAAATACCATTCACTTAGCTCAGGGGAAAAAGCCAGCACCCTGAACTTCAGAGCAAATACAAACAAATTACAAACATTGACAGACAGATCAAATACAATTCATAGTTAGCAACATCTAAGTTCAGCCTGGGGGGCTCATAACAAGGGCTGGCCCAGAGTCGTGCACCACCACTGCTTGTGGGTTAGAGCTCCAAAAAAGAGAAAGCCAACCCCTGGTTTTATATCTTTTTCAGGGTCAAGGGTGAGTCACACATGTGACTCACCCACGTGACCTAAAGTCATCACAAAGAGGCGACTTAAACCCATGTGGTCTAAAAGCCTCTGATGTCCCAAACATGCCACTCAAACCCATGTAAACTAGGCCCTCTCCTGAGGCAAGGAGGTCACCAAGGACTCCCAATCTAATCAAGGAAACAAAGGCCAAACTCTTCAAGGGCACTTGGTTGAACCGAGTGCTAAGAGCCCATTTTGATTGCCAACACACTCATTTCCTCATCTGTTAAATGAGCTGGAGAACAAAATGGCAAAACATTCCAGAAAGTGTCAAGAAAACCTCAAATGGGGTCATGGAAAGTAGGACGCAACTGAACAATTCTGGGGTGAGCTTGGGGCACAGAAGCCCCTCTCCCACTGCTTCAGGACATATGTTAGACTCCCTAAGCTAAGGGATATTTTGGTGACACAGTAATCCAAATGTGGATGATAGTCCAACCCTCCTCTTCCTCCGGAGTAAATTGAACAGTTTCTTTTCTTTCTCAGCTTTGTGAAGATTAAAATAAGACTGCTTGGCAGAGGAAGCTGGCCATGGGAGTGGGAGGGTCTAACATCTGTTCTTCCCAAGAGCAAATCTTCCAGGAGTCATCACAGCTCTGTCTCCCAGAATTCTTCTTTCATCTTGTTCTTCTGGAGGTTGCGACACTGCGTGTAAATGTATATGCATATGCATATGCACATGTATAGATGCACACAGTACATGTATATGTATATATATGCATATGAGATATGTAGTACACTTATGTATTACTCGGTATCCCAAAAACCTTAGAGCAGCTTTAATCTTTTAAAGCTTAAAACTTTTAAAACTTAAAAAAAAAAAGCTTTTAAGCTATTAAAGCTTAAAATTGCTTTTTGGGATACCCACATGTATGTATGTGTGTGCACATATACATACATATATACATATATAATATTGACAAATATTTTACTTTCTACTATCACATATTTCGTTATCTCTAGATTCAGTTATCATAAGGCATATTATCATAGAACATATTATCATAGAATCACAAATCACTGAATCTGTCTTAACTAAGGAAGAAACACCTTGCTAATGAATGAGGCCGATCTTGAACAAATTTGATTACCTTTATGGTCTGAGAACTCATATGGCTACAGGTCTGCTCAGAGTCAGGATAGCAGGAGCAGAGACCAAACATAAATTCAAGATTCATACTTAAAGACTGGTCTCCAAGATAGCCTGAGATAGTATGGCTGAAGGTAGGACAGCTGGACTGCATAAGAGTGTACAGGGCACCTGTCCTAGACACAAATTAGAAGGGAGCACAGATGGTGGCAGGATTCAAATGAATTAACAGCTGGTTTGCCACGGAACCGAGCTGAGGTGTCACTGCCACCACCACCGCTGACGTGGTGGGTGCAGGCCCCACCCCCGCTAACAACTGGTTTGCAGAACTCAACCTAAAATTAGGTACCGGTTCTACCAAATTAGTGCAAACCGGCTGAATCCCACCATTGGGCACAGATCTCCAATTTGACTCCAATAATCAACTCAAATGACTGTTGACTCAATGACTAGATCCATTCACAAAATATGTCTACTAGGCAAAGTCACACAGATAAAACCATATTTTCCTTCAGACTTATGTTTACAAAATGGAGGTCAAAGTCAAGTTGAATCAATGTGTATTTATTAAGTGCTTGCTAGGTAGGTATCAGGCACTGTGCTAGGTGATGGGAATACAAATATAAGCAGAAATCTCCTGCCCTCAAAGAGCTTATATTCTAATGGAAAAAGATAACACACAAAAGGAAACTGAAAAGAGAAGGTATCCATATAGGGACATAATGGCTATTAAAGTCCAAAGAATTTGAAGCCTAAAGAGGAAGGAAGACATAAGTGGCCTGAATACCCTTCTCAAAATGTGCGACTGGGGAGGAACCAATCAATAGGAAGAAGGAGCTACAGGGTCAGAGTGTACTTCCAGTATGAAAAGGTCAGAGATGAAATAAACTTCCAGCATGAGGAGATTGTTGTAGTATGGTGGAGTGAGTCCAGAACTAATCATGGTCAACGGGTCAGAAGTAGAGCCTATAAAGGAATGAAAGTACCTTTAGAGAGAAAAAACGTTTGGTTCTGGAATGTACAGTCTAGCTAGCTCACTTATTAGGAAACTACAAAAGTGACAATATACCACTATGCTGCCTGATCTGAGAGCAATTTTCTTGGAAGGTGGCGGGTGTCCTGTACCCCTCAAACGATCAGTTCATTTCAGACTGTAGAAAGCAAGCTTCTCAAGGGTAGGGACTATTCACTTCTTTATTTGTGTCCCCAACACCTACTATAGTACCCAATCTATTGTTTGTTCTCAATAAATACTTGTTGATTGATTCCTAGGTTGTGAATTCCTACATTTGTACAGTATTGCTTTGGAAATGGTTTACCTCACGACCCTCCTGTGAGAGATGGTGAGATAATAATTTTAATTTTCACTTCAACAGGAAATATCACATAAATCTTGAGATTATAATTAAAAATAGGATTTCCCTTTAATACTTCACAGATCTGTGATTTCATCAGTGTGGATGCTTTCTCTACTGACGCAGATCGCAACCTCTCAATGCCCGAGTGGGTGATTCTTTGTGAGTTGTCATGGACCAAAAAAGGCATGCATCATCAGGTGGCTGAGCACTAAGTTTTGGTGAGGAGCTTCTCATCACTTAACGAGGAAAGTAAAACTAAATAATGAGTCTTCTCTTAGCTAGAAACAGTCCCCAGAGTGTTTATAGTCCAGAGTTTCTTAATGATTATTTTTTGTGTGTCATGGACCCTTTTAGCAGTCTGGTGAAGCCTATGGACCCCTTCACAAATAATGTTTTTATATGCATAAAATAAATATATAAGATTACAACAGAAATTAATTATATTGAAATATAAGTATCAATTTTTTTAAGCTTATAGACCCATGAAAAATATATCCATCATGCTCCAATAGAGGGACCTTCTCTTTTCAGCTTCCTTTTATGTGTCATCTTCTTCCATTAGAATGCAACTCCCCAAGGGCAGGGGCTATCTTTCTTTCTGCTTATATTTGTATTCCTAGCACTTGGCACAGTGCCTTGTACCTAATAAGCACTTAATAAATATGTATTGACTTGACTTGAGATATGAAATAATACTTGTGTCTCCTCTTAATTTATTATTTTTTGAATAGTAATTTATTTTCCCCAGTTACACGTAAAGACAATTTTTAACATTCAGCTTCTTAAAATTTTGAGTTTCAAATTTTTCCCTCCCTCCCTCATTTTCTCTATCCCTGAGACAGTAAGCAATTTGGTATCAGTTATACATATGAAAACATATTAGCATATCAATCATATTGCAAAAGAAGACAGAAACCCAAAGAGGAAAAAAAATGAAAAAAAAATAAAGTGAAAAATAGTATGCTTCGATCTGAATTCAGACTCCATCAGATCCCCCTTCCTGCCCCCCCCCTCCAAGGTGGGTAGAATTTTTCATCATGAGTCCTTAGGAATTGTCTTGGATCATTGTATTGCTGATAATAGCTAAGTCATTCACCATTCATTATTGTACAATATTGCTGTTACTGCGTACATTGTTCTGGTTCTGCTCATTTCACTTTGCATCAGTTCATGTAAGTCTCTCCAGGTTTGAAATAACACTTGTAAAAGCACTTAGCACACTACCTGGCACATAGTAGGTGCCATATAAATGCTTATTCCTACCTTCTCCCTCCTCCCTTCCCTTCCCCAAATAAATTAAAAACCCCTGCCCGAGTTTATGTTCTTTGAGTATAGCTTTGAAAAATCCAGGTGAGTCATCAGAGTAGAGCTCTAGTAGAGCAAATATTTTAAAATGTGTTTATAATAAATTATTTTTTTAAATTGTGGTGACATACCCTTTAAAGGAAATGTAATATAATGGCTAGAGAGAGAGCGGACCTCAGCTAGGAAGGCCTGGATTTGAGTGATGCCTCTATCACATTCTGGGTAAAACTGGGCACGGATCTTAATCTCTCAGGGCCCACAGACAATTTTCTAAGGGTTGCATAGGTAGAGGGAGTTTCTTTACTAGGAGTCCCTTATATCAATGAGATCATAGGCCTGGTCTATAAAAATAACAAAAAAGGAAAGAAAAGAAAAGAAAGTTGTAGGATTTGTTTGTTGCTTTCTTTGTAAACCATGGTTTGGATCTGTAAATAAGAAACCAAGTTTTTAGGATTTATCCTGTTTGATGAAGAGTCTAGTTAGGTTTCTCAGTAGGGTTACTGGCAAGTATTTTCCTTTCTTCCTACCTCTACTTAACATTCTCTTCACTTCCCTCATTGCATAACTACTCTGAACCTAAAAGTGAGGGCCTAGGCATGAATCATGAAGCAAGAGAGACAAACGTAGTCAACCTATCTTTCCAGATTTATCTCATATTTCACTTTCTCACAAAGTACAACCAGTAGGATTATCCATGGTCCTTCAAGCATAACCTATTCTTTTCTACCTCCTCACTTTTGTTCTCATTGTTATCTGTGCCTGGAATGTCATCCTCCTATCTCTGCCTTTTGAGAGGCATTTTGATATGGTGGATAGAACTCTATAGTCAAGAAGTTGAAGTCAGGAAGATTTGGGTTCAAATCCTGCTTTAGATGTTTATAATCTGTGTGACCTTAGACAAGTCATTTAACAGCTCAGGACTTCACTTACCTCATCGACAAAAAAAGGGGGTTGGAACTGATATCCTCTAAGGTCCTATATGCCTAAGATCCTATGATTCTACCTCCAAGGCTCAGCACAAAGGCTGATCCTCCCAACTGAAGGTGATTCCTCTCTTGTCTGATCTCATGGCACTTTATACTTCTGTTATGTGTGAACCATATTCTAATTTGTATTATATTTGTTACTTCAATACCCTAATGGACATGTGATTTTGTTCATATAAGTGCTCCTTTCACCATAGTCCACCTTTTACCCCATTTTATCCTATGCGATTGGCATATAACATTCCTTTCAGCATGATTTTCCAAACTTACACTCAAATTGTAAGGCCTGATCTCCAAATTGAGGCTGCCATTTTCTCCCTTAGGTTTCTATCAAGCAACCTTGAAGGGGGGCAGAGCCAAGATGGCAGCTGGAAAGCATGGACTAGGGTGAGCTCCCTGCCGAGCCGCTCCAAAAACCTATAAAAAATGGCTCTGAACCAATTCTAGAACTGCAGAACCCACAAAACAGCAGAGGGAAGCAGGGCTCCAGCCCAGGACAGCCTGGATGGTCTCTGGGTGAGGTCTATCCCACACGGAGCTGGGAGCTGGGAACTGGGAGCTGGGAGCAGAGCCCAGCATGAGTGGCGCAGACCAACCAGATCAGGAGCCGGGCGGAGCAAGCCCTAGCACCCTGAATCAGTGAGCTGCAGCAGTTACTAGACTTCTCAACCCACAAACACCAAAGACTGCGGAGAAGGTTAGTGGGAAAAGCTGCAGGAGTGGAAGGAGTTCATGGTTCGGCCACCGCCCCGGGGGCAGCGGAGGTGGGGCAGCTACAGCTGCAGTTGCTTCAGGCCCCAGGCCCACCTGGTGGGAGGAATTAAGTGGTGGATCAGAGCAGGGGTGCACAGCCTGCTGAAGATCTAAGCCCAGTCCGGGTTGGGGGTTCTTGGGGAAGGAGGAGTGCTGGTGTGACAGAGCTAGTGCATCCCCCCCAAATGTGGAACATAGAACTCTCTAATCTACAAGCAGTCATACCCCGCTGAAAAACTCAAGGGTCAAGTTAGTTGTCTGGGAATATGGCCAGGCAGCGAAAACGCACCCAGATTCAGTCTCAGACTTTGGATTCTTTCTTTGGTAACAAAGAAGACCAAAACATACAGACAGAAGAAGTTAACAAAGTCAAAGATCCTACAACAGAAGCCTCCAAGAAAAACACGAACTGGTCCCAGGCCATTGAAGAGCTCAAAAAGGATTTGGAAAAGCAAGTTAGAGAAGTAGAGGAAAAATTGGAAAGAGAAATGAGAAGGATGCGAGAAAACCATGAAAAACAAGTCAATGACTTGCTAAAGGAGACCCAAAAAAATACTGAAAAATACACTGAAGAAAACAACATCTTAAAAAATAGACTAACTCAAATGGCAAAAGAGCTCCAAAAAGCCAGTGAGGAGAAGAATGCCTTGAAAGGCAGAATTAGCCAAATGGAAAAGGAGGTCCAATGGACCACTGAAGAAAATACTACCTTAAAAATTAGAATGGAGCAAGTGGAAGCTAGTGACTTGATGAGAAATCAAGATATTATAAAACAGAACCAAAGGAATGAAAAAATGGAAGACAATGTGAAATATCTCCTTGGAAAAACCACTGACCTGGAAAATAGATCCAGGAGAGATAATTTAAAAATTATTGGACTACCTGAAAGCCATGATCAAAAAAAGAGCCTAGATATCATCTTTCAAGAAATTATCAAGGAAAACTTCCCTGATATTCTAGAGCCACAGGGCAAAATAGAAATTGAAAGAATCCATCGATCACCTCCTCAAATAGATCCCAAAAAGAAATTTCCTAGGAATATTGTTGCCAAATTCCAGAGCTCCCAGATCAAGGAGAAAATACTGCAAGCAGCCAGAAAGAAACAATTTGAGTGTTGTGGAAACACAATCAGAATAACACAAGATCTACCAGCTTCTACTTTAAGAGATCGAAGGGCTTGGAATACGATATTCTGGAGGTCAATGGAGCTAGGATTAAAACCTAGAATCACCTACCCAGCAAAACTGAGTATCATGCTCCAAGGCAAAATATGGATTTTCAATAAAATAGAGGACTTTCAAGCTTTCTCAGTGAAAAGAGCAGAGCTGAATAGAAAATTTGACTTTCAAACACAAGAATCAAGAGAAGCATGAAAAGTTAATCAAGAAAAAGAACAAGAAAAAGAAATTGCAAGGGACTTACTAATGTTGAACTGTTTTGTTTAAATTCCTACATGGAAAGATGATGTGTAGGATTCATGAGACCTCAGTATTAGGGTAGCTGAAGGGAATATGCATATATATATATGTTTATGTATATATATATATATATGTTTATGTATATATATATGTTTATGTATATATATGAGTGAATGTGCATGTATATATGTATCTATGTGTGTGTGTGTATATATATATATATATATATATATATATATATATATATATATACAGAGAGAGAGAGAGAGAGAGAGAGAGAGAGAGAGAGAGTGGACACAGGGTAAGTTGAAGATGAAGGAAAGATATCTAAAAGAAATAAAATCAAATTAAGGAATGAGAGAGGAATTTATTGAGAGAGGGAGATAGGGAGAGATAGAATGGGGTGGATTATCTCGCATAAAGGTGGCAAGAGGAAGCAGTTCTGTGGGAGGAGGGGAGAGGGCAGGTGAGGGGGGAATGAGTGAATCTTGCTCTTATCAGATTTGGCCTGAGGAGGGAATACCATACATACTCAATTGGGTATCTTACCCCACAGGAAAGAAGAGAGAAGAAGAAAAAAAAAAGGGGGGGATGATGGAGGGGAGGGCAGATGGGGGTGGAGGTAATCAAAAACAAACACTTTCGAAAGGGGACAGGGTCAAGGGAGAAAATTCAATAAAGTGGAATGGGTTGGGAAGGAGCAAAATATAGTTAGTCTTTCACAACATGAGTATTGTGGAAGGGTTATACATAATGATACACATGTGGCCTATGTTGAATTGCCTGACTTCTTGGGGAGAGTGGGTGGGAAGGGAAGAGGGGAGAGAATTTGGAACTCAAAGTTTTAAAAACAGATGTTCAAAAACAAAAACAAAAAAAGGTTTTGCATGCAACTAGAAAATAAGATGCACAGGCAATGGGGCGTAGAAATTTATCTTGCCCTACAAGAAAGGAAGGGAAAAGGTGATGGGAGGGGAGTAGGGTGACAGAAGGGAGGGCTGACTGGGGAAGAGGGCAACCAGAATGTATGCCATCTTGGAGTGGGGGGGAGGGTAGAAATGGGGAGAAAATTTGTAATTCAAACTCTTGTGAAAATCCATGCTGAAAACTAAAGATGTTAAATACATAAATTTATAAAAAAACAATCTTCAAGAACTGGGATTCATAGTACTATTACTCCTGAGCCCCCACCTATGTGTTTCCCGTTGATTTTTCATTCAGATTTAATTAGCTTTTACAAAAGGTTTTTAAAAAGTATTTGTAGAGAGACCAATTGATAGAAAACATTACCCCAAATGGAAGCAAAGTCTCCCATACTACACACACACACACACACACACACACACACACACACACACACACACACGTTTCTTAGGAAAATGGACTCAGAGTCCAATGGTAGACCAAAGTTCCTTACTCCTCTCAAATTGATAAAGGGCCTGTCCACAATTAGTTTATACTTTGATTAGGCTCTGAGCCCCATTTACTGCATTAATTGGAGTGGAAGTGGAAACCTCTATCCTTGCAGATGTCCATATCTTTCCATAAACAGTCTCCAGAGGTTCCAACAACCCTAGGAGGTAGGTCTATCATTATTTCCATTTTACAGCTTTGGAAACTGAGGTAAACAGAGGTTAACGGACTTGCCCAAGAGCCCAGCAAGTAAGTGTCTGAAGTTGGGTTTGAACTCAAGTCTTCCTGACTCCAGGCCCAATGTTCACTGAGCCACCTACCTGGAAGTCAATTAAAACAGAACTAGTGCAAGATGAATTACACTTTTAAAAAAGGTGTGCTTCAATACGTTAAGGATCTGGGATTGCTTTGATATGGATATCTTTTCTCCAGATGTACATCATAACCTCTTTACGCTTTCTTAGATAGCCTTCTAGAGCTGCTGTAGCCAAAAAGCTCCTCGTGGCCAACCTTCTTGTGATGAGTGGGAAAATGTAACATGAGAAAATACTGTAGTAATAATGCTGATAATAGCATCTATATAGTGCTTTGAGGTTTGCAAAAGCGCTTTACAAATATCATTTCATTTGATCTTCACAATGACAGTATTGGTAGATGCTATTATTATTCGTATCTTACGCAAACCGAGGAAATTGAGACAAACACAGGTTAATCGACATGTCTAAGGTCATACAGCTAGTAAATTTATGAGGTTGCTTACGAACCCAGGTCTTCCTGACTTCAGGCCCAGCTCTCTATTCACTGCATCACTCAGCTGCCTCTATAACAAAACATCTTAGGCTCAAAATAAGTAAAAACTAGCAAAGAGAGCTATCCAAAAATGAAATGGGTTGTCTTGGAGGTTATAATGAATTGTGACAGGCTGTCAGTGGAGATCTTCAAGCAGAACCTGGAGGACCACTTCTTGGGAATACTTTTGATGGGATTGGGGAAGAGGTTTGACAGGATGGCTTCTGTGCTCCCTTCTCAAACAGCCAGTAAGAATTTATTAAGTGCTTACTGTATACCAGGTATTGTGCTAAGCACTGGAGAAAAAATACATGAAAGAAGATAGTCACTGTCCTCAAGAAGCTTATATCCTAATCAGGAAACATAAGACATAAATGCGCTAGTGGGGGGTTTATGATCTCATCAATGTAAGTATTTTCCTCCAAAGGTACAAATAGAACCCATCCATACTTTCTCATTCTTGTCTATACCCATAGGAGATCAACCCAATATGCTGTAGGTCTTTTAACACTCTGTGGTACTGGTGCAGTACTTGGGCTGTTCATCTATTTCTCCTTGATCTTGGTACATGATTGGTCCACCTTCTTTGCAGCCATGCATTTCATTGTTGTCATCTTTTATTCCACTTCTTTTTTGGGGGGGGGTTGTTTTTTAAATTTTATTTACTTTATTTTTAATTTATGAAATAAAATAATCATTTCCATCACATAGTATAATAAAAAAGATAATTGCACATGAAACTGCAAATCTGTTATGTGCAACTTGCTATTCCTTTGAAATATATAATAAAGTTACCATGTAAATTTCTTTTTTTTTCTCCTTTCCTTCCTTCTCTGCCCTAGAGATGTTATTATTGATAAGATTTTGCAGCTTCCCGGTGGCCACTCTGCATTTCTCTATTACCATTACATAGGAGTATGCTGGTAAATGTTTAACGACCAGTTCTTTAGGGAAAAAAAAAAGTAGGCACAGTACACTTTTAAGTTTAATCTGCATTACTAACATTTTCTCTACCATTTTATTAAGCCTAGACAATGAATAAAACAATAAATCAAGCCCCTTTTTAAAAGTGTTTGCTGATTTCTGAGGTATAAATGCTCACAAGGAAATTTAACTATTAGTAAGCCTGTTGGTTTCACCAAGTTCAGGCACACTGGCACCTGTAATTTTGATTGTTAGAAATAACAGTGTTTCATTTTTTTCAGTCACATAACACCACTGGGAAAATATTCTTGTTTTGAAAAAGTGGGACATGTATGTGAGAGGCAGGTGGAGGGAGAAAGAGACAGAGAGGCAGAGAGATAAAGAGAGAGACAGAGAGATAGAAATGGAGAGAGACAGAGAAAATGGGAAGGAAAGAAGGTAGAAAAAAAGGAGAGGGAAAGGGAGAAAGAGAGACAGAGCACTCATTTTCTACCCAAGATATATGGACTGATGACCAGTTTATTGGGTTGCCTATCCAATTGCATGTCGTATTTTGGGTAATAGGCATTACTCATTTGTTTGATTTTTTTTCTGTATGACTTGTTAGACTATTTTCTCTTGATTGGTCATGGATCTAACTGGGGAGTCTTGATAGTATTCTGGGGCTTGATGCAATATTCAAGATATCATTCTGCAACATGGATATTCCCAGAGGTCAATGAATCTATGGCTGATAAATACTGAAAAAGTAGTAAAGTAGTAAAGGAATTGTTAGAATCCGTGCAGCACTGTACATAGAAGAGAGTTGTTAGAAAGGTCTGTTCTTTTAGTAGACCAAGGATAATTCTTCATAATCTCCCACAGTCGGGGTGAAATCTCCCATAGGACCTTTCAATTCCCTTAGCTCTGCTTTCATGCTCACTAAGCAACCTTCTGATGATTAATTCAGCTATCTAAGTGCCAAGTAGGTGGTGCTCTGGATGTGAAATGCAAATACTGACAGTCTGATTTTTAAAACTTCTGATTTATAAATTATCTTTATGTTCAAACAGACAGTGGAATATCTAACTTCCCCAGATACCTCTTTTTCTTCTACCTCTTTCATTGTTGGGATATTTTTTATGATTCAGAGTACTTTGAAATAAGTGACTTAAATTTGGAGATGTTGGCTATTTATAATAGCTTATAGTCATGAACATTTGTCCACAATTTCTTGAGGTGTGGTTGAAGGGATAGACTGGACTAGCCCCAATATTCTATGATTCTGTCATGCTGTTATAGAGATGTAAAGAATTTTCTTCTCTTTTGCAAATGCTGAGAAACAAAAAATTATAAGTACTTAGGACCCAATTGCCCTGCCAAAAACAACAACAACAAAAAAAAAAACTAAAAAAAAAAAAATAAGTACTTAGGAGGCATTATCCTATACTCTGAGGATTTTTGTTGATATATCTACCCACAAGATCACTCCCAACATTCCCATCCTTTCTCCAACCTAACTTTCCCAGCTTGTTTTAGAGAAGTTATGGCATTTAGGTCAATGTTGGGAAACTTCCCAATTCCAATGATGGGACTCCAATTTATGGTGTTACAAGGTAGAAACCAGGATTTATTTTCCCGAAGAAATAATGTTATGGATGGCAGGGTGGTTCCCAGGCAAACCATAAAAGTCATTTAACTCTTAATGCCTCTTGGCAAATTGTCCTTTATCTACTATATCCAGTGGTGAAATTCAAATGAATGAACAACCTGTTGTCCATGGATGGGAGCCAAGGCGGTGTGAACTGGCTGAATCCCACCACTGATAGATCTAACTATCATGTTGAATATGGTTTTAATAGGAAAACACATTCTATACTATTAAAAGGGAAATAATCATCCGATTTTCCTAAACTATAAATTTCTTACTGGGAATATGTTACAAACATTGCAGAAATGGCATCAGTTATTTCAGGTAATTAGGAATTCACATAAGGTTTTGAAGTGTTAGTGGATAGTCCAAAAAATTATCTCTGATTTTTTTGGACCTTTCTGACTTGTAGCAGGTTGTCTCTGCTCTGGAAATAGTTCTTTTCTTCCTGCCCTTTTCTGGAAAATTACCTATTGCATGCTGGAAACTTTCATGTTTGTGTCTGAACAACTGAATCCTTCACTGGCTAGTCCCCAGTGTTTCCCTGCCTCTATCAGAAAGAGATAGGAAACCAATCAGACATGATACTAAGAAGAGAGCACTGAATCTGTAGTCAGAAAACCTGGGTTCAAATCCCACTTTTGACATTTACTTAATTCAATTGACCAAGTCATTTAACCCTGTTAGGTTCCAATTTATTTATCAGTAAAATTAAAGGATTTAACAAAATCAGGGTTTCTTGACCTGGTATCTTCGAACTTAATTTTTTTTATTACTGTATTTCAATATAATTGGTTTCCTTTGTAATTCTGTTTATTTTATGCATTTGATATCATTAATTCTGAGAAAGGGTCCAAATGTTTCATCAGATAACCAAAGGGGACTATAGAGATTAAGAATTCTTGGTCGAGTTAGTATCTGAGGCCCCTACGATCCTAACAATCCATCCCACTCTGTAACACCCAAGGCCTTCATCTGCCTTGTGGACCAAAGAGTGACAGAGAAGGGCCAAACTGGATGTGTCAAGTCCAATGGTAACCTTGACATATTGTTCATCTGATTTCTTCCTCCTGTCATGGCATAAAAGAAGAGCATAAAACCCAAGATCTGGCAAACTCACTGGTCATATCCTTCCTTTGACTTTCTTGTACCCTGTTCTGTTTGTACCCTTCCAGGTCTCACTTTGAGCACTGAACCTTTGCTGATATGAATTAAAATGCTCTGTAATACTGGCACATCTGACTCTTGTGCAAAGCTCTATAAGTCACCAAATGACAACAAGGGAATGGGACAGAAGGTCTAAGAAAATGTAGTTCCAAGTACTTACATTTATGTTGCTGTTCAGTCATTTTTCAGTTATGTCTGACTCTTCATGACCCCATTTGGAGTTTTTTTGGCAAAGATACTGAAGTGCTCTGTCATTTCCTTCTCCAGCTCATTTGGCAGAAGAGGAAAGTGAGTCAGACAGGGTTAAGTGACTTGACCAGGGGCACACAGCTAGTAAGTGTCTGAGGCTGGATTTGAACTCACAAAGAGGAATCTTTCTGACTCCAGGTCCTGCACTTCATCCAATGTGCCACCCAGCTGCCCTTACTTATATTTACAGATAATGAGAATTAATAGTATGAATGAATGAATGCTCATTTATTATGCACTTACTATATGCAAGGAACTATGCCAAGTACTGGGGATACAAGTAGGAAGAAAAGACAGTCCCTGCTCTCATGGAGCTCCTATTCTAATAGAGGGAGGTAACATTTATAGGAGCTTCAGCTACAGAGCAGACAGAAGGCCCCAGTGATCCTTGGGATACAGCATTTAAGTCAGATGGTAATAGTTCTTCTTTATTGTCACTTAAATTGACAAAACCATGTTTGTTTCTAAGGCTGGACCTTTTGACAACACTATGGATTATGATGGGCAGAATTTACTTTTCTGCGTCTTTGGTAGCTACGGTTGCTGAGGAAACGGGGGCTTCAGAAGACCTTCGGAGGTACTCTCTTTACAACGGTTGTTCTCCTGGGGGAAAATTTCAAGGCTGGCATCCAGAGCCACCTCCAGTTGTCCTCATGTATATCTTGCCACTGGACCCAGGTGGCTCTGAAGGAAAAAGTGAGACTGATGACTTTGCACAGCCCTCCCTCATTTAAATCCAATTCACTTGCATGTGATGGCATCACACCCCTGATGTCATGGACATCTTCCAGAATGAAGGACAAACAAGAACAACAATTTCAAGGCTGGACTGGAAGCAGGGCAGGTGGGGGGAGGGGTGGTGGTACTCTGTTTTACCTAGGTTCTTAGGCTTTCCCACCCATGGGTAGCAGCTGGTGGCCATGATAGTGTCCCTCTCTCCACTGAAGGTAGACTCCTGAACCATGGCTTTGGGAGTTGGGCTGGAAGCAGGGCTAGTGGCCTAGGGTGAGCAAGGGCACCATTATTCCCAGGGAGCTTATCTTTTACATTATTTTTTTAGAATCATAGAATCCTATTACAGAAAAAGTTAGAAATCATCTGTACAAATGAGGAAACCGAGGGTATATATCCAGGAAATCTTAGGCACCAGGTATCTTAAAATTCATATAATAATATAATGTAGTCCAAATCCATACTTTTGATATTGCATTTCCCCCCTTATGAACTGTACTTCCTCAAGACTTGTAGTCTAGTTTTGCCTGCTGAAGCAGCATGTAGGGGGATGGATTGGAACAAGAATGTGTCCTTCCACTGCAAAGTGTGGCCTTCTCAACCATGCACACATGCTTAGTCCATCTGTCTCCAAGGGCTAGGCACAGTCATCAGTGAAACTTTTCACAGGGTGTGTATAAAGAAAGCCCTGTTGCCAAATATTAATAAGTCTATTTATAACAGTGATTTTTTCCAAATACAGAAAAGCAGGTGGTACTCATGAAGGACTAAATATAAGCCAGATTTCAAAGGTTAGCTGCTTAAGGGTGAGTAAAATGGTTGGAGGAGAGGAGAGTTGGTGACACCCTCTCTTTACCTTCTTAACCCTTACATGTCTAAATATGGATTTTCTTCCTAAATTTCCAAAATGAACATCTTTAAATTTTTTCCTAAGTAAGAAAAGTCAGTTTTAGGAATTTCTAATGTAGATGAGCTAACTTGTATTAAATGTAGTCCTTTCCTCTGTCTCACTTTTGAATATTTCTATGATTCAACTTAACAAATGTTTGTGAAGCACCTAATATGTGACTACTGCATGCACATGTAAACATTAATAAAATGTGGCCTTTTTTTCTTCCTTTTAACTCTATCCACTGCATCACCTATATCTGGAATGTATATGTGTGTGTTTATGTGTGTATAATTTTATACATAAACATATATAAGTACATAATATATATTTATATACACAATATATAGTGAACTAAATACTGGGGTATAAGTAACAGTAAAAAGAAAGATAGTCCCTGCCCTCAAGAAACTTACCTTCCAATGGGGATGACAATGCAATAAAAGGGACTTAAAAAGATGCCTGGGCCCCTTCTCAGAATGGAGTTACCTGGAGGAACTCATTAGTGAGTTCCTTCTCTCACTAGTGAGAGAAAGAGGCTGGCAAGATAAAGTGATGTTCCTGGAAGAGAAGGTCACAAGAGCTGAGGGAAGTTTTAGGGTGAGATGGCAGGTGAGGCTGGGTGGCAAAATCCAGAAAGTCAGAAGGGGGTGGATCATATGATCTCTGAGGTCACACCCAATTAGATCAGATGATTCTAAGTCAGTTCTTCCTTAAAACATAGATACTCTTTGAAGAAATCAATGGCATATATCTGTCACAGAATCTTTTAAAAAGTACTCCCTACTCCGACCTGGACTCAAACAAGAATCCCTTTTATAGAATTATAGAATCTTGACATTTTAGAGTTTGGAAAGACCTCAGTGACCTTCCAAGTAGAACCCCCATTATAACATACCTGACAAGTGATCATCAACTCTCTCTGCTTGAAGCCTACCCAATTAAGGACCTACTACTTCCTGAGGTAGCCCATTACCCTTTGGGATGACTCTAACTGTTCAGAAGCTTTTGTTAAATTACATATGATCTAAATTTGTCTCCTTATAAATCCTACCCATTGTTCCTGATTCTGACTTTTGGAACTAAACAGAACAACTTTAATCCCAAAATAAAATCAATCTTGGAAGGAAAAAAGAAAAAGGAGAAAAACAAGAAAGAAGGAAGAAATGAAGAAGAGAGCAAGAAAGAAAAAATAGGAAAGAAAAGGAGACTGGAATAAAGGAAACCCGAGGAAAGATAATCAGAATGGAAGATAAGAGAAATAGTATACATGGAATGTCTAAACTTAAAAGAATTTTTTTGGAGCCAAAGGTTAGAGCCAACCATAGGAAGGCCTGGTTCTGGCTTTTTGATATTAGGGTTCCACAAGAGTGTACCTACATTCAAATACACACTTTCTCAGCTTTTCACAGAACCTAATAATTTCTCCCTAATGGTCATACTCACTTGCATCAAATGAAATCATACTATTTAGGTGAAGGAAACCATGTACCACCATATGCACATGATGCCAAGGTTTTGAATCCATAGCAGTGTGGAAATCGTTTGAATGTTCTCCAACAAGAAAAAATTCAGTCAACTATCTAGGCTGCGATGACTAAAAGAAATGAATGTGGGAAAGGGCTTTTTATAGTTTGAAACAACATCATCCCAAGCAAACAAACAAGCAACACCCTACAAATTTTACACTGAGTAATTTACAATGTCAAGGAATAGCCAGTGGGGATTAAGCACTTCAGTATAACCATCCATTGGTAAGCATTAAGTCCTGAGCCATTTTAGCAGGGGAAATTGGGCACTGTCTACTTAGGGTTCAGTGGGGGCCACTTGAATTGCGTGACCTTGGAAAGAAACAATTGAAGTAATTCCAGGTAGGCTAGGGACAATCAAAGCCCATGAACAATTCTGAATCACAAAACAGAAAGTCTTTTGAAAGCAAGTCTCACAGCTCTCTGAGGACCATATTAGCAGTCTTCCAGACATCCATGCCCTTAATTTGGTCACCCCAAGAGCTCTTACTTTACCTGGTTCATGCACTTGCATTCTAGAACTATGCACAGTGCTTGACACATAGTAGGCACTTAATAAATGCTAGTCGATTACTTGCTTCTATTTAGTCTTATGTGTAAGTCAGGCAACAAGCATTTACTATGTGTCAGGCACTGTGCCAAATGCTGGACGTACAAAGAAAGGCCAAAATTTGGTCACTGCCCTCAAGGAGCTTGCATTCTAATAAAGGAGACAACATGCAAACAACCTATGTACATATAAGATATTTACAGTCTAAAATAGGAGGTAATCTCAGAAAGAAGGCACTAACATTGGGAAGGGCTAAGAAAGGTCTCTTGTGGAAGGTGGGATTTGAGGTTAGTCTTGGAGGAAGCCAGAAAGCAGAGGTGAGGAGGGAAAGCACTCTAGGCATGGGGCACAGCCAGCAAAAAGGCATGGGGTAGGCAGATGGAGTGTTGTGTGAGGAGTAGGTGGAGACGGTGCTCTTCATAGAGTACAGAGACAGAAGCTTAGTGTGAGAAGATTGGAAGCATAGGAGGGGGCCAGGTTGTGTAGAACTTTAAAAGCCAAACAGAGGAATTTTTTCCCCCTTTGATCCTGAAGATAATAGGGAGCCACTGGAGTTTATTGAGTGACATAGGTAACAAGGTCAGACCAGAAGAAGCCCTTTTCCTCCACAAGGTTTCTTGACTTTGGACCTTGTTAATTCTTTCCTCACCCCTAACCTGCTGATCCTCACCAGCCTTGGACCCTATCTCTTCCATGAGAAGGAGATTTAATACTTTACTTTTTCAAGTCAGCCCAGTTTGGCCAAAAAACATTTATTGGGTAACAACTGTGTACATCATTGGCATTGCTGAAGACAAAAAGTTTAGCTGAGATGTTGTTCCTGTCTTCATGGATTTGCAATCAGAGGATTAGTTAGTTAGTGTTCTACCTCTGATGCTTACTAGCTGAGTAACTTGGGCTTTCCGCATCTCTGAGGTTCAGGTTTTTGGTGTATTTTTTTTTAACCTCTAAAATGAAGACTAGAAAACCTTAAATTTTTTTTTCTAGCTTGAAATCCTATGATCATTGCACTTAAAGTACTAGTAAGGGGATTAAACATACAAATAACTAGAGCACATAATATTACATGGTATGTGCACTAGAGATATGCGGAAAGAAATATAGTGCCTCTTAGCTGCCATTAGTCCAGAAGACAAAGGAGGATAGGATGAAAATGGACTAGCAGCCCAGTTTGACTGGAAAGGAGAATGTATGAAGTGGAGTAGAGTGAAATAAAGATGGAAATGTAGGTTGGAGCCAAGTTGTAGAGGGTCTTAAATAACAGACTAAGAGGTTTACCCTATAGAGAAGATGGGCATCCATGGATGATTGTTGAGCAGACAAGTCACATGATTAGACCTGTGCATTTAGGATTATTTTAACCTCCATGAGTCCTTCCCTTTGAATTCCTATAGCATGTATAGTCTGTAGCACACAATTCAGCAAAATTAATTACAAATTGTCTTATATCTGCTGTTTCCACAAGTGTAAGTCTTACCTCCCTAAGCACATTATAAATTTGGGGACAGGAAGTATGCAGTAGTCACTCAATAAATATTTGCTGATCATTTCTCTTTGAAACTGTTGTCTTTTCTTCTTTTCATTGTCTGGACTGGAGTGCAGAGCACTGGAGGACCAGGACAGTCATTTCTTTCCTTATTTTTTTAGGATTCATGCAAGAGGAGAATCACCATGGACACAAAGACACTTAAGGTTAATTCTTCCTCTCCAGCTCTGCAGGGTATCACAGCACATTTTCAGAGGTGTGAGGATATATGTAGAGGGAGGGAGATGGAGGGTGAGAAAGGAATGGATCATGTGTCTCTTGGCTGTGAAGGCTGGGCTGGAAGCAGGAATGGTGGTCTGGGGGGGTCACATAGCTAACAAACATCTGAGGGAGTTTTGGAACCTAGTCTTCCTGACTCCAAGGCTCTCAGCTCAAGTGCCACCTTCTGCAGGAAACCGTGATTACTCTTTTCTTCCTCCTCACTTATTTAGATCTTAAAATCTGCAACATGCAATTTGTCACTTAATTATATACTATTTTATATTGGTATTCAGAGACCTGAATGTGCAAAAACCATAATTAAGATGCAGATCCCTATGGTTTCAATGCAATTTACCAGAAATAGGAATTTTTTAAAAATTCACCTTTGCTAGCAGGCACTATGGAAGGACTAGAGAACAACAGATAATAGAATCCTTTAGTACCTGGGGGGGAACCCCCGACCAATACAGTGGGTACCCCAGACAAGGCTACCCCAGGTTCAAGCTACTCTTTGCATTTACACTGCCTTAAATGCAGATCCATAGCTTCTAAGTCTCCACTGATATGTTTACCTTTACTGGTCAAAATCAGTTCAACACAAAGGCAATAAATGAAATAGTGTGGTAAGAAAGGTAGTCATAAAACATTTCTCTCCTCTCTGTAGGACAGACTCTCCCACAAATACACATACTAGCAGTGGGGAAAGTAGCCATCTATGTTGAGAACTTGTGCGAGAGTCACACATATCAGCAATCCCAGCCTCGGATGCTGCAGAGCTGCAGATGTTTTCTGGTGATGTCATCACCCTGCTCATGCCAGCCCTGCTCCTTTTTGGTCTCGCTTGGCTGCTGCTCAGTGTTGCTTCACTGGTCCTGTGGTCACTGGCACAGCTGCAATGGACACAAGGTTTCAAAGCTTCTCTCTGCTGTTAGCTCCAGCCGGAGGCCTTGGTTAGGGTGCCATCTGGTTCTCAAAGGTGGATGAGAGAGCTCTGCCATGCGAAAGCCCTGAGGCATTACTTGCTACAGCTTTTTTTTTTTAATAGAAAACAAAATCCGTAATATAATCCTTGAACCGAGTGGGGTTGGGGGTGGGGAGGACCTTCCTGGCTTTTTCTTCCTTTAAAGAATAGTCTGTCCATTTCACAGGGTCTAGACTAGTGGGGGAGCTCATGTCCAGAAGAGTCTTTTCTCCAGGAGCCAAACTCTTTGGAATCCAAAAGCTGAACAGCTCCTAGCTAGCGCAAGCTTAATTCTGTCTTTTGAACAGTATTTTCGAATTCCTGAGGTGTACATTTCCAATGGACACCTGCTCTTGTTTAGGGCTCGTTTAGAAAAATCTAAGTGACTTCCGGATTAATGTCCATCCATTAGGAAAACTCTACCTAACCATCAACCATGTAAAAACTGCTCTTCTACGATCTTGTCAAGGGCTCAGGGGTGGGGTTGTGGTAGGCTAAGGGCAAGCCTGTGCTATTACCTGTGTCTGAGCAGGCCTTGTGACACAGATAGGATTTCAGAGGCAAGGAGTATAAAGGATTATAAACCATGTGGGAAATGGGGAATACTATTGGACAGTAGGCCCATACCATGTAAGCAGCTAAAGCGCAAAATATATTTTTGTTTGCTTGTTTCACATATGACTAAAGGCTTTGTAATGCTGACATGGTTCCTGGTATTTCCCAAGAATATATAAGAAGCACCTAGCATGAGTGCTCTGTGCACCCCTCCCCATTGCCAGCACCCCAAAGAATATGATGAATTCTTTACTCCCAACGGGCTGAACAGCACCTACCACATCTCTGGAGGATGGAGCTACTCAGCCAGAAGGGTCAACTATATCCTTGCCCTGTGTTTGACAACTGAATTCTTATCAGCCAAGTAAACAGACTTTTACACTTTCTGCTTGTATCTGGCTGGTCGTTTACAGATCTCTGATACCTGAGATTAAGACAACTCTAAGCAGCCCCTCCAAAAACAAGGCCCTCCAATTTCTTAATTCCAAAATACTTTTTCTCTCTTATGCAAAAAGAAGAGGTAAAGCACTAGGATGAACGAAACCCAAGAGGCAAAGTCCTTACCTTCTCTTTGCCTTCTCTGACTCTAACCACATTCTTAGATAGATGGATAGATAGCTAAATAATGTTCCACTATGTGTAAATATGTGTGAATGTGTATGTACATGTGTGTATATATAGATGCCTATAGATGCCAGAGAAACCTTTTCTACCTTTGCACCCCTCTTACAACAGGGTGTTGGATTTATTGCTGGAAGGGACCTTAGAGTTCACCCAGTCTGTTTCCCTCATTTTGTAGATAAGAAAATCCCAGAGTCCCAGGGAGGTTGAATCACTTATCCAAGATCACAAAGGTAGAGTTGGTATTTGAACCCAGGTCTTATGACTCCAAATCTAGCTCTCTTTGCCATACCAGACTGAAAATAGACATACTACTACTACTACTGCTACCACCATGACCACCACCACCACCACCTAGAAGTAGTAGCAGTACTACTACTACTATTACTACTAATACCAAGACAGCTATTATCACCACTACTGTTACTACTACCACTACCACCACTATTGTTACTACTAATACTACTAGTACTACTACCATCAGTATTAATACTATTAGTGCTAATTTTTATGTAGTGCTTTCTATGTGCCAGGCACTGGGCTGTTTCATAATTTTAATTTCACTTTATCTTCACAACAGTGGTGAGAGATAGGTGTTATTATTGTCTTCATTTTATAGATGAGAAGACTGAGGCAGAGAGAGGTTAAATGATTTGCCCAGAGTCCCATAGCTAGGGTCCCTCAAATCTGAGGCCAGATTTGAACTCAGATGTTCCTTACTGCAGGCCTGTCATTCTATCTACTGCAACATGTAGCTGCAGAATCGTACATCTCTACCCTTCAGGAACTTAAAAAATCTAAAATAGACAAGAAAGACCAACAAAGATGGTTCAATTCAACCGACGTTAATTAAGCACCTACTAGGTTCAAGACAGTGTATTGGGCTCTGAAAGAAAATGCAAAGGTAATACAAAGATGCCCTCACACAGCTAAAAACTTAATTTTATTTCCACCAAAGTATTTTCAAGTACATACTGTATGCCAGGCACTTAAGGACATAGAAGAAGAAATAAGACATGGTATCAAGAACAGGTCATGCACGACTAGTTTTACTTCTTTTATGACAAGTTTACTAGGTGAGTCTGGAGGCAGCATTTTATAAATGGTCTCAGAGCCAGGGAAACCAGAGTTCTGCCTCTGATAGTGGCGGGATGACCTTAGGTAAGTCATTTTAAACTCTTGGTGCTCTAGACAGCTCTAAGACTATACATTGCAAAGGAGGTAAGCATATGTTGGTAGAGGAAATTATCAGGAGTTTCCTGGACTGATGAAATCACAGGGTCCATCTTGTCCTTATGCCTACTAGATGGGTAGATGAGGAGAAAGCTCTTGACATAATATAGCTGGATTTTAGTAAAGCACTTATGGAAGTCTCTCATACCACCCTTGTAGACAAGTGGAGAGATGTGGGCTAGATGAGAGCGTAGTTAGGGAGGCTGTGGGTAATAGCGGCAAGCGTGCTGGATTTGGAATCAGCAGAAGCACTTCTGCCATTAACTCCCTGTGAAATCTTTGGCAATTCATTTAGTCTCAGTTTCATCATCAAAATGAGAATATTGGATTAGTCGACCTTTAAAATTCTTTGTAAATCTAAATCAACAGTCTTATAAGAAAGAGTTGCTCCATACCTTACATTCATCAGTGTGGCTGGACACAAGCGAAACACATAAGGAATAGGTGACGGATGCTTGGAGCTAGACATCGAGTGCAGAAAGTGACTGATACATTTTCAGCTATTTGAGCAGACATCCAGAGGCAATGTCATGGCATACCTTCCTCTAGGGAGTGTGAACTGTGGGAGTTATAGCTATTGCACAGTGGAGACCTTGTTACAGAGAGGTAGGATGCGCTGGTAAATGTTTAACAACCTGCTCTCTTAAAAAAAATGTTCATGCAACACACTTTTAAAAGTTTAATAGGGATTGTTAACATTTTTTCATCACTTTCTTTCTCGTTCCTTTCTTTCTCATTGCTTTCTTAGGTCTAATGTGACAATACAAAAAAAAAAATCCCTCAGTAAGTCGAGCCCTGATTTGTAGCATTTGCTGATTTTTGTGGATAGAGGCACTGAAAATCACATCACACCACAGTTTAACTAGGGAGGGACCCAAACTTTGCTCCAGAGTACCAAAATTTCCTAACTGCTGACTGCAGGTATACTGTCTGTACTCCTTTAGCAAGTGGAAACAACTGAGTTTAGCTCCTTGTTAGCAAGAATAATTCATTAAAATTTACCAGATGGCCCTTGGGTTTCCTCCCCATCCATTGTCAATAAGTTAGTTCTTTTCTGTCTTTGCTCCTAGTTCCTTCTCTGCTGGTAAGGAGGTAGGGTGGGGTGACCTCCCAATGTCCCAGGGTTTCTATTTTTTTCCTCCCATGGGGCTTTATGTCTTGAGGTCCAAGATCAATTCCCATGGTCTTCTCTTTCCCCCACTACGTTCCACCCTCACCCCCTCCAACTGAAATTATTTGCTCCTGGAGCGTCTTGTGGATTTGTGCTAGGAACTAGAATTGCTAGCTATGATTATGCATCATATACACTAGCTAGATTTGTAAACTACTTGAGGACAAGGGTCATATAGTAAACATCTGCATCCCTTCTCCTAGCACACAGATCCCTGCTGGACTCACAGTAGAAAGTTAAGAAATATCTGTTGCCTCAGACAAATCTGCAGATGCAAATAAACAGATCACACATGCATGCATGTATGCAGATAAACACAAGATGCAAAATTATCAAACTGCATGCCTGTACACACAGTAAGTCCACTCATGTGGTATTCTCTGCATCTGAGGTGCTCAATTAATGTTGAAGTGAATTAAACCACTGAAGCACATGGATTTTCTCATGTGTCTCCATTCCTAGTTACTGATCCTTTGGGTAGGTGAGCTGTTCTTTTTCTGACTCTGCTTTTTGAGTGCCCATGACATAGTTTTATTAGATTACATTATACATGGCATCATTGAGTCGAAATGATGCTATTAGCCTTCAAGGAGAAGCTTCTGAACCAGCTGCAAAAGCTTTTTTAACATACATTATGTTGTTAATGGGGCACGTGAATATGGGAGTAGGTGGTAGAGGATAGAAATTTAAACTAAATTAAAAATGTGAGAGAAAACAGCCTGCGAGGAAGGAACACTCCTTTGCCAGTAGCCTCTGTTATTTCTCATTATTTTCAAGGTCAAGCTTGCAATCCTTCACAACTCCTACCCACAAACGTCCTTCCCAATTGATTGGTGCTTACAGCTAGACACTTTCCTTTCATGGAGGAGGCAATTTGGTTCTTTCATTGTGGAAAAAGAGGTAAGTGCCAAGGAAGAAGGGAGAAAAATAGAGAATACTGGGCTTGCATTTATTCTTGTCAGAAAATCAAAACCTCATGCAAACCTTGAGAAGATAGCAATTCATTTGGTATTAATTCAGACCCTGCTTAGAAGTCCAAGTAATTTTCTTAAGTGTGCTGATAAAATCATTTTTATAAAGCCTCATCATTGGCCCTGGTATAGATGAATCAGCTGAGTTCTCCTCTTCTAGTTCCACAAGGCAAGCCCTCTGGCCTGGAAGAAGAAAAAGAATTTTCCCTGGTATGTTCCCCTAACAAGAGAAATTCATTCTCTCCCCTTCACTTTAACCTGCAAAAGTCCCTCCTGGGTAACTTTCCTTTCTACCTGGGCTGGAAAATCATATAGTCCTAATTGACTTCTGGGGGTTACTTCATTGTTATATAGACCCACATTTTCATCCTCAGTGTGGGTACTCCTCCACTGATATAAAATGCAGCTTCTGTGGCCTTTAGGTTTCATGAGGCTGCTATGGCTGACAAAGATTAGTAGCATCTGGTAGCCAACCTTCTTCAGACTTAGGGAGCCTGCTCTTTATAATGACAGGCAAGTCTTTCCAGCTTTAGTGTGTGCCTCTTTAGAGTCAAATCCTGCTCTTTTGCAGCACTGAAGGACTTTTAGAGTAAAAAAAAAAAAGTGTGGCTATTTTAAGAAGCTGATGAGTTGTTTGTAAGCCGATGGACCAAGTCCAGACATACCCTCAGGCACCTTCCTTTGCTGGGCTAGGCTTTGGGGACCCAAAATCACCTTCATACCACAATGAGGCATTGGAAAACTTTGGTAGGACAATGTCCTTCCTACCACCCATGGATAGGATACTGGTTTTCCTAAGATCAGAAAAGAACAAACAAGAAAGGGCAAAAGTAGTATCCAGGGGAACAAACTGGCCTAGTCGATAGACATTTAGTAAGCACCTAATATGTTCCAGGGACTGTGCTAAGTGCTGGACTGGCTGAGCTCATGATTCCATGTGGGGAGATATGGATTACCATGATTCTGGGGTAGAGAAAGAACATCTTCACCTTACTAGCTGTGTGACTTTGGGCAAGTCACTTAACCCCAATTGCCTCATCTTCCCCCCTCCAAAAAGAAAAAAAGAGAAGGAACATCTTTCAACCCTAACTGGAATTACCTGATGCCAACTGGAGAGCTGCAGCCTAAGAGAGCCCCAGCAAAGAAAGTATTGCTTCTTTCAAAAGGTCCATGGAAATCATTAGATCTTCTAGTTCAGCAGCCAGCTAGGGGGCTCTTTATCATCTCCCACTGACAGTCTCTTACTCATGAGTTATGACCAGAAGCAGGTGCCTCTCTTCCCTACCACCATAGTTAGCTGGGACAAAGAAGGGTGACTGGGTTTGCTCCATTGGAAGGTGGGGGCCAGGCACACAAAGTTCATCTGTGTACATAGGTGAGAGAGTATACAGTTGGATAGGGGTGTGGGTGTTGGTAATGCGTAAGTGTATGGGAAAAGGCAGAGACTGGTTGAGACTCATGGATTTTGAGCTCATCATCAGTCCAGAAGTTCTTAATCCTGGGATCTGTATGTATAAATACATATACACATATACAGAAGTATATATGTATGTATACATACATATCCATGTAGGTAGATATATAGATAAATATAAATATAACTACAGTTCAGTATAATGAGTTTCCTTTAAAATCCTATATGCTTTATTTTATACATTTAAAAACATTATTCTGAGCAGAGATCTATAGCCTTCACAAGACTGAGAAAGGAACCCATGGCACAAAAATGGTTAAGCACCTTTGTTCTCCTCCAACCCCTCCCCCTTTTTTTCAGGTGAGGAATATGAGGTCAGAGAGGTCAGGTAGCTGTTGGAGTTTCAGGACATGAAGATAAATGACTGGAGGATTTCCAAGGTTCTTTCCAGTAATAATATTTTATGATTTTTAAGTGACCAGTTGAGAAAATTTCTCAAGCTAACATCCAGTCCCTAAATACCATTCACTAGCTTACCCTGCCCTTCGTCTCTTCCATATTCCCTTTTCAGAAAGCTATATAAATGCACTTGGATGGAGGAGGGCAATAATGGGCAGCAATGTGACCCTGTGTATACATCAGGCAGCAGGGAAGGTTTGGGACTGGGGGATGGGACGGTGCAGCTTTAGGGCTTCCGTGAAAAACATATGTGTCAAAGTCTTTATAGTTTTGCAGTAGAAAAGCAAACTCTTTGGTGTGAATTCAGTTCTTCAGAGGTGCTTCTTTAATGAGTCAAGTCCAGCTAGACCATTAAAGTAGAAGAAAACGTGGCTATTTTAGGAAGCTGATGAGATGTTTGATCAGTTCTGTACTCCCCACCCAACATCTTTAATTGGTTCTCTAAGAACATGACAGTGGATGGCTCTTTTTACAGAACCAACATGGCAGTGAGTTCCATAGGAACAAGGTTATAAATGGGAGGTATGTTCTTGTCTATGAAAAGGTGGAATATAAAAGCTTAAAATAGATCTTTATAGAGACCCGATACTACATTATCATTATAATGGCAATGACTATTGAGCACAAAATAAAAATTAGATTGGAAATAAGAATCGTAGTAAGCTCATCAGCACCTTTTATTGGCAACTCAGGCGATAAGATAAGGTGTATAATGTTATCATGAAGTTTTCTTCAATTCTGTTAAAAGGCACCTACACTATGTTCCAGGTACTGTATTAGGTATTGGGGATTCAAAAAACAAAAATGAAACCTTCACTGTCTTCAAAAAGCTTATGTTCTACTGTGGCAGTGCCTTGGAGGGGGAGGGGTGGGCAATAGGAAAAAAAAAATGATTTCATGAGTGAGGACTAGGGGCATCAGTGTATGCCACCATCTTGTGTGGGAGGGGGCATTGAGCTGAGCCTTAAAGGGAGTTAGCTATTCCAATATTAAGCTGAAGAGGGAGAGCATGGTTGGTATAAGGAACAACTTTAGGAAAATTGGGGGATGGAATGTTGTGGTACAGTGGATAGAGTGCTGGACTTTGAGTTAGGAAGTCATGAGTTCAAATCTGGCCTCAGTCACTTACTAGCTGTGGGACCCTAGGCAAACCAATTTCTCCTCTGTTTGCTTCATTTCTTCATCTGTGAAATGGGGATAAAAATAGCACCTACCTGCCAGGATTGTTGTGAGGATCAAATGAGTAAATAACTTGTAGATTGCCTAACACAGTCCTTGAAATATTATATTTTGTTCAGTTATTTTTCAGTCATATCCATTTCTTTGTGACTCCATTTGGGGTTTTCTTGGCAAAGACTGGAGTGGTTTGTCACTTCCTTCTCCAGCTCATTTTAAGGATGAGGAAATTGAGGCAAACAGGATTAGGTGACTTGCCCAGGAACACATAGCCAGTAAGTATCTGAGGCCAGATTTGAACTCATGAAGATGAGTCTTCCTGACCCCAGGCCTGGGTACTCCATCCATTGTGCCATTTACCTGTCCCCTGGTACATCATAGGTACTTAATAAATATTTATTCCCTTCTAGCCAGTTTGCCCAAACGTGGAGAACATGATTGAGTAAAGAACATGGACTTGTGATTTCATTGGTATAGGGACTTCCTCAATGAGGAACTTCCTTTACCATTGCAGGTCAGCAACTTCTCTGCAGTTGGGCATTGCCTAGAACACAGAGGTTAAGCGACTTGCCCAGGGTCACACAGTCAATACGTGTCAGAGGTTCGGTTCAAACCTGTCTGTTGATTTGTGTTATTTGTTTATTTATATTTTCTCTGTTTGTAATTTCTGTTTGTATTTGCTCTGAAGTTCAGGGTGCTGACTTTTCCCCCTGAAGTGAATGATATATGTATGTTTGATTAAAGTGAGATTGTAAACCCCTTTAAGTTTCTTTCCTTAGAAAAGCAGATCAAAGAACCTGTGCTAGCAGCCCTCCTGTGTGCTGGTGTTACTGGCCTTACACAGCCACAGTAGTGGCAAGTAGCATTGTTGTTACAGACCATTTGGGGGGACATGAAATGAAGGGTCTGTGGCTTGGCACTGAGGTATATGTGTGATCAACTAATGATAGGGCAAGAAAAATGGTCATATCCCACCTTTCCTCCCATAGCCAACCCTGGGTTTATCTCAGATAGAAATACATCATGTCCTTCAACACCTTTTTACCGTTTCCCCTTCCCACTGCCTCAGTATTCCCAAACTCTGCACCTTTCTCTTGCCCCTCCCCCAATTACCTCATGACTCTCATAGTCTGAGACAGTGGCCAGTGAGAAAGCTTCTCCCCCTCCACCCCCTCCACTTTTAATTCAGTGGGAGAGAATAATGAGACAGGAATTACAGGCATAGATGAGTTATGATTATAATCTTCTCCCCAAACTAGTTGTTCTTCCACATTCCCTTATTTCTACAGAAGACATCACTATTCTTCTAATCTCTTGCGTTTTCAACCTCCTTATTATCCCTAACTATTTACTGAACTGAAACTGTTGTCTACAAAGTCACCCATTAATGATATCTAAATGGCCAAATCCAATGACCCCTTATCAACGCTATCTATTTTTACTTCTCTGCAGCATTTAACACTGTCAACTATCCTCTTCTCCTGGATAATTACTGTCTCTTCTGTGGGTTGCCATAATGATGGGGTATGGGCCCAAGCTAAGACCTTTGCCCCTTACCCCAAAAGAATTTGGGTTCCATTTGTCTAGGACCCTGGAAAATCCCACCCTGAATTCTCCTTGAATTTTCCCACTATCAAGTAAGTCTCTGGAATTCTCCTGGAGCCATAATCCTCTCAACTGGCCTTTCCTTGTGACCTATACACAATCTCTGTGTTGCCCAGGCCTCCATTGTCTGTTACCTCCAGCTACTTCCCACCCTTGATCCTATCTAGACCCCATTCTCTTGGTCCAGGCTTTAGAACTCCAGTCACCCCAGCCTACAGAGAGTGCCCATGAAGATCCTCCCTAGACCCCTCCTCCAGTCATCCCAGACTACTTGGCCACTCCTAGATCCTTACCACAATCTTTCTGTATATAAGATCCATCTTGTTTCCATTAAAGTGCTCAGTTTCCTTAAGAGTTTAGCCAATGCTCAGATTCATAAGTCTGGCTAATATAGCAGATTTTTAGAATCATGCTCACCTTCTATCGGTGTTCTAATAAACCTTGTCTTTGGCTGAAAGAAAGCTTGGGTTGAATTCATTTGAGGTAGGACCTGCATGTTGCTATTTTGGGGTCCCAGCATGCCTAAAACTCAACAATTGCTCTCTCTTGGTTCTCTTCTTACCTGTTTGACTACTCCTCATTCTCCTTTGTTGGATCATCATTCATATCCCACCCCCTAACAAAGTTCTATCCTGGGTACTCTTCTCTCTCTACACTCTTTTACTCGGTGTCTTCATCAACTCTCTTGGGTTTAATTATCATTTCTATGCAGATGACTACCATATTGATATATATATCCTTAATCACTCTCCTAGTCTCTCTTCTACATTCCTGTCTATTGGACATTCCAAGCTTGATATCCCACAGCATCTCAAACACAACATGTTCAAAGCACAATTCATTGCTTACTCTCCCACTCTACCCCTCTCCTACTTGCAGCAAGATATCTCAGTTCAACTGAGAGAGAGTCCTTATCTTAACCATGTGGAAATTCCCAGAAGTCTCTAGCATGGTAAGATGGAAAGAGACATGCTCAAGGTTTTGGCTCTTATACATGTAAGCTTCTTCCCAAAG